>NC_054085.1:600000-927632 GCF_017562075.2 Anopheles merus | reverse complement strand
CCGTCAACCAATACACTTTCTTCCCAGATGGTCTGAGTCTCCGACAAACAGGTACTTTGTCTTCGTCACATTGATTCTCAATTCAATTCTTGGTGCTACACGGTTGAGTGAGGTGTACGCCTCACACACCTTCTTTGTTATCCTGCCGATGATATCGATATCATCCGCGAAGCCAAGAAATTCGAGAGACCGGTAGAGGACTGTGTCACAGATGTTGTTTACCCCCGCACTTCGAATGAGACCTTCCAGGGCGATGTTGAAGAGCAGACAAGAGAGTCCGTCACCTTGCCTCAGACCCCAATGAGATTCGAACGATTCTGACGTCAAGTTCGACACTCTAACCTTGCATTGCACCCCGTTAATGGTAGCATCTAACATCCGGATCAACTTCCCAGGAAAGTGGTACTGCTGCATGATGCTCCATAGCTCCTTCCGGTCTATGGTGTTGTAGGCCGCCTTGAAGTCTATGAACAGGTGGTGCGTTGGGATCAGGCGCTCTCGGCACTTCTGGAGGATCTGCCGTAGAGTGAATATTTGGATGATGGTGGATTCCTCCAACAAACCCAGCTTCGTAGCTGCCGACAAAATTTATAGCAAGGAGCGCAAGTCTGCAGAACAGGATCTGGGACAGGATCTTGTAGGCGGCATTCAGGACTGCGATGGCTCGGAAATTCGAACAATCCAGCCTGTCGCCCTTTTTGCAGACTAGGTGAATAACACCCAGCTTCCATTCCTTCGGTAGTTTTTCCTGTTCCCAGACTTTCACGATTAGCTGATGCATTTCGACGGTAAGCCTCTCCGGCTCCATGCTTTTAAGCTGCTTGATGGCGCTGGCAATCTCATCCAGAGATGGCGGGGGCACCTTGTCGTCTGCACCGATGCTGTCGCTGTTGTTACTGCTGTGCTGCTGCTGTGGTGGTTGCCTTGTTCTGCCACTTGCGCCAGCCTCTCCTGCTTATACTCCATTCAGATGTCCTTCGTAGTAGCACTTCCACCTTTCAATCACCTCCCGCTCGTCCGTCAGGAGATTTCCTTCCGCATCCCGGCACTTTGCTGTTTTAAGAGCAAACCCGCTCCGTGCCTCCTTCAATCTTTGCAGTACAAGCGGATGTCCCTCGACTGGGCTAGCTGTTCCAACAGCTGTTCGTCTGACTCTTCAAAACGGCGCTGCTTGGCCTGGAAAAGCAGGGTTTGCTGTTTCCTCAGTCGTCTGTAGATTTCCACGTTCTGCAGGTTTCATGCCGTAGCATGCGGGCGCACGCTGCATTCTTCTCCGATAGTGCTCGTCTGCACTCTTCGTCAAAGCATTCCTTTTATCTCTACGTGGTAAGCGGCCGATCTTGTGTTCGGCTGCAGTGCTGATGGCTCGTTCCACCATACGCCAGTGGTCTGTGAGGGGCATCGCGGCGTTGTTGTTCTCGGCCGGTAGCGCTTCTCCAAGTGCTGTCGCATACCCCTCCGCCACATCAGCACACTTCAACCGGTCCAGGTTGAGCCTTAGGGTGGCGTGACTCCGTTGGGTTAACCATGGAGAGTTTCTGGCGTAGCTTTACCATGATCAGGAAATGGTCCGAGTCGACGTTTGCGCCTCTATACGTTTTAACGTCGATACTATCCGAGAAGTACCTCCCGTCAATCAGAATGTGGTCGATATGGGACATTGAATTACCGCTAGGGTGTGCATGGAGGAAGGTGCTGCGGATGTTCATGTGCTTAAAGGGGCAAAGTTTATCTGCCTGAGGTTGTTATCGTTTGTCAGCTGGTGGGCGCTGAAGCTTCCATTCGTTGGTTTATATGCCTCCTCCTGTCCGACCTGAGCATTAAGGTCTCCGATGACGTCCTTCACGTCATGTTTTGGGCGGCGGTCGTACTCTGTGTATAGAATGACTCCTTCTCGTCATCGGTGCTCCCAAGGTGCGGACTATGCACATTTAGAATGCTCAGGTTGAAGAATCCGCCACGAATTCTCAACCTGCACATCCGTTCGTTGACCGGCTACCACCCGATCACTCTCTGCTGCATCGCACCCAGCACCATGAACGCAGTATCGAGCTCGCGCGTCTCTCTACCGCTCTGGTAGATCGTGCAGTTGCTACGGTACTGGCACATTGTCAATTGTTGAAATACTGAACTCCAAAGTGAACCATCAAAACTGAAGCAAGACACTGAGGCGAATGAAGGCAAAAGGCTCAAAGTCTCTAAAAAATGAATAATAAAAAAAACTGAAGCAAGTGAGATTTGAGTAATGGTCGACGGTGTTGATACCCGCGTATCTGACCACACACCCATTCATATAGATTCTTGCTCGGAATGTTTGAAGGGTAGATAGGCCATGATTAGATAAAACTTGTCGAAACACATTGCAAGAAAAGGACAGATATACAGTCAGAATTCAATAGTTGAATGCTTTTTAGTTGGACACTCAATGTAAGGCTAAAGGAACTCGGTTCTTTGAAATGCTTAAAAAGTTTTATTAAAAAGATTTTATATGACCGTTCTCTTCAATCTCTGATTTGCGACTAACAAGAAACTACAATGAACCGATCGCTCCACTAATACTTTGTTTCCACAGGGTTACTTCGTTTACACCCCCTCTCGATCGTCTACCCAAGTTTCTTCCTCAAGATTTTGAATTAATAAGCTTCTAATGCCTTATTGGAATGTAGCTTTAGAAGTGTTCGAATCAATTTCATTAACTTCAATCCAACATCCTGTAACAATCCCAAGAATTGCCTCAACAAACCAGGAGAAGCTTCAGGCAGTTTTTCATGAAGAAATGCTCCCTCAAAATCAGGCCTTAATGTTGACGATTCACCTTTGATAGCTTTCTTCCTAATTTCACAATTATAACGACTTACGTTTGCGCTGAGTTTTTAAGTTATCGGTTCTTCCCTTTCGCCACTTTTCTTTTTCATGTATTCCTTTATCGCCTAATATTTCAAAATATTCCTTATTATTCTCTTTAATATCGACTAAATGTGTATGCACTTGCAAACCGTTGGCAGCATTCCCTTTCCGGCCATTTCCCCCTCTTGCTGAAAACGGTCCTTGTCCCGCTGTTCACGAAAGGGGAATTTAACATCTCGATTTTCAGAACCACAAGTGTCGTAATCCAATGAGAGAAATACCAACTCTTGATTTTCTTTATATGGTTCTCGGCATGTGTCGCAAAAACGTGTCGATTTTCGATCGCAACCGTCTACCACATAGTTTTGCACCACCATGCCTGTAGCTTGAAATCGAAAATATTCATTACGATGCTTTAGTGTACTCACCGCTGTCATACACGTATTTGCAGATCGTCTCGTTTCTAACTGTAACTCTAGCTCATAAAGATTTTGTTTCATATGAGCAACGCCAATTACATCCTTCTCTAGCTTCATTAGAGCTTTTTCAAAGCCATCTTCACGAGTAAAAAGCACATCGATTCCAGCATGCGTCATTTTCTTTACAGAACTCTTTTCAACTCAGGTAAATACATAACATTCTTCATTTCTAAAATAACGCCTTCTTTCGTTTTTCCACGCACGGTACCTTGGTATTCTCCGACTAAAGTTACACCGTCTTTGGCAACATCAACGATAAACGGTTCTTTCAATTTTCGAATGTTTTGAAGGTATTTGATGTTGTTGATGAAGTGGTCACTGCATCCGGAAACGATTACAAATGAATGTATTGCTTGCTCTTTTTCTTCCACTTCACACTGAGGTTTCACTAAGAAACTCACGGTTTTGCCTGACACAACAGACTTAGCGTTTCTGTTTTCTATCTTGGATCGGCAATCCTTTTGTATGTGGCCTAATTTTCCACACCGGTAACATTTTCCTTTGAATTTCTTCATCTGATTACTTCCACCGATAAAAGCAGTTGAATTTTCTTCAACATAGTAGTCTACCCTGTCGACTCGCTTAGCTTCTCCTAGTAACCGATGTTTTACCATTTCTAATGAGAGGTCATTATCTTCGATATTTTCAAGGGCTGTCACAAGGGGCCGGTCTGGTGGTACAGTCGTCATCTCGTACGACGTAACAACATGCCCGTCACGGGTTCAAGTCCCGAATAGACCGTGCCCCCATACGTAGGTCTTGACTATCCTGCTATGGTAACAAAAAGTCACTGAAAGCCAAGCTCACTTCATTAGTGGGTACTGGCAGGCCTTGACCGACAGCGGTTGTTGTGCCAAAGAAGAAGAAGTCACAAGAGGATCGTAGCTATCCGGCAACGTTAAAAAAAGATGCGACACCAAATCGTTCTCTTCCATTTTCGCACCTGCAGTTTTCAACTGTCGCACTAGGTCGTCGAATTCGGCGAAATGACTTCGCATAGAATACCCTTCCTTCATGCGTAATGTGGCCAGCCGTTTGTGCAAGATCGTCTGGCTTGCCCCCAACTTCTTCGGAAAGGTGTCTTCAAGAGCTTTTCACATTTCCTTGGCTGTTTCCTTTTCTTCGACTATGGCTAAGCAATCATCTCCAACAAATCCAACCAGCAAGGATTTTGCTTTCCGGTCCATTGTAAAAACTTGTTCCGCGGTTCTCCGACCGCCTCAGGCACGTCTTCTTCGAGCGCCTCCCAAACTTCCGAAGCTTCCAAGAACAAACGAACTCGAAAACGCCATTTTCCGTAATTCGTTCCATTCAGCTGGGGAATGCCAGCACTTTCCTTTACAGAGGAGCCCATAACCTAAAGGAACTCGGTTCTTTGAAATGCTTAAGAAGTTTTTATTAACAATATATTATATGACCGTTCTCTTCAATATCTGATTTGCGACTAACAAGAAACTACAATCAACCGATCGCTCCACGACTACTTTGTTTCCACAGGGTTACTTCGTTTACAAAGGCTAACAGTTTAATTAAAAAGCATGCGTTTTTGTGGAAAACCCGGATTTTGAAAAATTCACAAAAATCTAATCGCTTGCCGAAACAAATTTCACAATAAAATTGTATGGAAAAACGTGCGAACTAAAAAGTACATTGTTGCGTACGACCTCATTATGAAGTAAAAGCATATATGCGGATGTAGCGAAATAAAACACTTCAAGTTAAAACACCTCAAGTTAAAACAAAGTTCAAGCAAAACACGCCTCAAGCAATAGCGCGCGCTTCAGAAACGCAACAAACATAAACAGGTAGTCAACCGTTCTCACGATTCAAACGAGGAAGTAACTTCACGCAATTCATAAACCATAGGTACATGTCGCATTAAGTATAAATAAAACTTGCTATCAAAATAGTCATAGTTATAGTTAGCTGACCTATATGCAGTCAGCAACTAAATAGCATATAAGAGATGAGAACCTAAATAAAGTAAGCGCATTCGAACACAAACCTCAGAATCGCTCGTTTCTTAATAGTAGGAGGCACTCTCCGGACGACGAAGGAAAATATACCCGACTCGGTGTTCGCACCGGCGTTGGGCGCTGCGACGGAGCATTACATCCGCCAGCAGCATTATTTTAAAGTTAAAGCGAGTTAAAGTGAGTGAAATAGTAAGAATCAGCACCGTGAGTGGAATAGATCGGCAATAAGGTGCGTGTTCAATAGCTCAATCAAAAAAACCGATGTGTTCTGTACGGTGGTTCAACATAGACTCTAACATTTATTTCATCATTTCAATAGACGTACGCGTTCTCACTAACACTAACTAACTCTTATCGTTATGGACTAAATTATGGCTACTTGTATGCTATTACCTTTCAGCATACATCTAGGCGCTAACAGTGCGTAAACCAGCACGTCCGCCGAAACACCGCGAGTGAAAGTGCGTAAAGTAATAGGAATCAGCACCGTGAGTGGAAAGAACGGCAACTAGGTGCGTAAACCAGCACGACCGCCGAAACACCGCGAATGAAAGTGCACAAAGCAGTAAAATCAACACCAGGAGTGGGATAGAACGGTAAATAAGTGCGTAACTAAGCACGACCGCCGAAACACCATAAGAATAATGTGACATCCTATAACAAATTTTACAAAAAGCTTCTCATTTTCAATCTCTCACTATTGAGCGTTACTTTTTCACTCTATAGTGAGACGTTGTTGGTTAGTGAGTTGATGTTAGGTGCGGATAACTTGGATGGTTTTTGTACCGTGTACTTGCACCGACATAGCGATTCATCGATGTAGGCGTTGGACAAAAAACGACAAACCATAAACAACATATGTATATGAAGTTGTATAAGGCCGCAAATACACGACGCAAAAAAATTAAATTGTAGTTAAATTGTAGTTAACGTGAACCGATTGATCAACGAGCTACAAACGGTGTAGGATGTAATTACCGCAGCAGTGGACAGCTACGGGTTGACAAAACAATCAATCCGAGAGGAGACACATACTGGACAAATATTTTCCTTGATGGTCCTGGTGGCACTGTGCTCTAAACTATTTTTGCGTACCCGCGAACTTCCTGGACGCTGGAACAGTTCCTATAACATCCGTGTACAGTTAGCACAGGCTGAATTGATGAAACAGGCATCACGGATCGTATGGAACGAGACATCCATGAGCAGCCGCTATGCTCTAGAAGCTCGCGCCTTGGATCGCGTCCTGCAGGATGTTATGGGAAATCGCCAAACGTTCGGTAATAAGGTGGTTCTACTATGTGGTGACTTCCGACGGATACTGCCAATCATCCCGCGTGATATTAAAGACCAGGTCTTGCAGCAGTGCATCCAACTGAACATGCTGTTGGGAAAATTTAGGGTATTGTGTGTGCGGGAAAACATGCGTATTCAGACAGCCCAGACTGTTCAAGATGCGAAAGAGCCGAAAGAGTTCGCATAATTTCTGCTCCGTATCTCCGTACGGCATATGATATTCCCGGGTTTCGATAAGGCGTATGCCAAGATACCACGGGACTTGATATTACCTGGAACATATGATCCAAAAGGTAAAGCAAATTTATCGCAAACAGTGTGAATTTTGATAAAAACATTATTTATTTCAACAGGTAAACCACCCATAATTTAATTTGTATTATATTAAATAGAAGAAAATAATATAAGCATAGAACAAAATTTGTTTACAAAGGATTCAAAAACGAAATTATTGAATGATGTAAAGTTCTTATATACCCCCCAATAAACGTTGCGTAGCCCTGTAACCGGGCCATTTTAACTAGTCATAAACAAACCCGAGAACCGTTAGCGAACACAAGAGCACGGAGGGTAACGACAACAATATAAACAAACCAACGGCAAAACGTCAAAAAGCCAAATCAGCAAAAGGCTACGCCAACGTAGTTACCATTCGGTTACACATCAAGGTCGGCGACAACGATATAAAAAACAACGAGTAACAACAAACAGCTTAAGTTTCAATGAAAATAGCTGATTAAAAACATCGAATTAAACAACAACGAGTAGGCTTACTCGGTTTGGAACGGATAGCAAGCATTGAGTCATCGTCAGGTCCGAAAAACAAAACGAACAGCGAGCGACTAGCGGCAAGTTAACCGGCGTCTCCAAGCAGCAAGCAGCAACTCATCGTCAGGGCGGGCAAACAAAACAAACAGCGTGCGGATAACGGTCAGTGCACCAGCGACTTCAGGCAGCAGACAGCGATCGCAGACGTTCCAAGCAGCAGAGCGGGGCCGGCAATAACGTGACTGAAGAAAGCATCCTGCTAGAGACGACTATACAGCGGTAACCGGACCAGAGAAGAACCCACCAGATCGACTAGCATCATCAGCAAGCGGGCATCCGTGATACGGGATACGAAAGCATCTCAAACGCTGAGTGAGTAACAATGGAATTTATTACTAATCCAAACGGTCATTGTAAACTTTATACTAACAAAGATGAGTGGGGGAAACAGGTTAGTTGCACGGAATGCCACAGGTGGTTTCACCTGAGTTGTTTGGGGGTAAAGAGTACCCCAAAGAATTTCGTATGTTCAAAATGTAATAAATCTGAAGAAGTTAATAACAATAAAAAGGACTTGGAGCGGTTACAAGAGGAATTAAACGAAGCCGCTAACGATGGGAAAGAAATGCGTGAATCATTAATTCAAACAGAGAAATTATTGCAGGGAAAGATAGATAATGAAAAACGAAACAGAGAATCACAGAAGCAACAAGAAGAAGAAATAGAAAGATTGCAGAAGACTCTTGAATATCAAATCATAATAGAACCAAAAAAGCAGGAAACAAAACAATTGCTAAGCGAGAAGGCTCTGAATCCCGAAAAAAGCGAGGAAAACATTTCGCTTACCGAAAATATTAACAGACTTGTAAGCGCACTAACTGCTAGTTCTTCTGCTGGCAAAAGTACGCTTATGGAACTTCCTGAATTTGATGGTAGTTATAAACTATGGCCTCGATTTAAAACGGCCTTTGATGAAACAACTAAGAAAGGAAATTTTTCCAAGCTGGAGAATCTGAATAGACTACAGCGATACTTAAAAGGGAATGCATTAAAATCAGTCAGTGGTCTCATGTTAATTCCTGATAATCTTGAGAAAATTATCGACCGATTAGAAAAACTTTATGGTAACCCCGAAAGCGTCTACAAGTCTTTACTTTACGATCTCACAGCTTGCAGGCACATTTCAATAGAAATCCAACATCAATATAGAGTTTTCCAACGCGTTGAACAATATGGTAGATAATATGAATTTACTGGGGAGAACACAATATTTAAATGATCAAAGGCTCCTAAGCGACCTCATAGCACGGCTATCAACAGATCTTAGAAACAAATGGATTGCAAAAACATTAAATGATCAAGAGATTACACACATTAAGTGATCTGGATATGGATAAAACCAACCGAGAACTAGCGGCAGTGTTGGTAGCAAATGAAAATGGTCAGAAATTTCGAAGGCACCGACTAAATACCCACTTACAGCCCAAGATGTATTCCAAAGACAATCATTGTCTGGTATGTGGAAGGGGGTCATGAAACAACTCTATGCCAAGAGCTCATAGATAAGCCAGTATGGCAGAGATGGAAACTGTTAACCCAAAAGGGCATTTGTACTAATTGCTGCAAATACAAAAATCATAAGGCAGTTAGCTGCCGCCTTCCCGCTCAATGCAGAGTGGAACGTTGCTCACAAAAACACCATACGTTGCTCCATAGGAAAGAGGAACAATCCCCTTCATACACTCCTCCACAAAGATTAACTTCCACAAAGAGGACAGAAAGCTTTACTATCAAATCATACCGATCACATTATATCACGAATGTGCGGAAATAAAAACATTTGCCTTGTTAGATCCAGCGTCAGCAACAAGTCTTATTGTTGATGACGTAAGAAAACAGCTGCAACTAACAGGGCCCAATATGCCTCTTAAATTATCGTGGACGAATGGAAACATACAAGACGAACCACATAGTCAATTGTTTCTTTGAGGGTACGTGGGCCAAATAATAAAATGCTCAACATCAAAAAATAATAATATTTTATTTATTTCAATTCACATTATTACGGCCTCGGTCGTATTTTCAAGTGTTGAAGTGTTGTGCGCATTGAAATAAAGCAGCGTTAATCTTTCATAATTCAACATGAATATGTAAATTATGCTGCTTTATTTCAATGCTTTTTTTACAGTATTCAACATACACAACATACAGGCAGTAAGGCGGGTGCTTGAAGTGACGATTTTTTTTTATTTATAATAAAAAATATGTGTGGTTTTGTGGCAGATTGTGTGGTAGCGATGTCTGGAACTGTGCCTTAAGTTTCAATAAAGTGTTAAAATATCAACCGAGCTTGATGTGTTTAAGTTTTATTTCGATGCATGCGATTTTATTGCGCTGCAAATCAAAGTGAACGAAAGCGCACAGCGCACAACGCGCAACGAAAGAAACTAGGGGGAGGGGGTGTCCAGCGCTACGCGCAAAGTGCGGCAACAGCGCAGCGCAAACCGAAAAGAACGCGCGGGAGGGGTGTTCAGCGCAGCGCAAACCGAAAGAAACGCGAGAGAGCAGGAACATCTGATCCGCGCATCCAGCGCAGCGGGAGAGGAAAAAACGGGAGGGAGGGGGTATCAGCTGATCAGCTGTTTTGTATCGCGAGAGCGCCCCGTGTAATTTGAAGGCAAGCGAGAGAGCGCTGCGCGCGCTTACTCTCAATTCGGAAAAAAATCGCTTCCGCTCGACTATGGCGGCCAATACAAAATCGACCGAACCCCTTCCCCCTGTTTCTACATGCCCCTCGCCTGTAAATTTCTCTCTCTTTGCCTGTAGGGGCCCTCGCCTGTAAATTTCGCTCTCTTTGCCTGTAGGGCCAGCAACTAAATAGCATATAAGAGATGAGAACCTAAATAAAGTAAGCGCATTCGAACACAAACCTCAGAATCGCTCGTTTCTTAATAGTCGGAGGCACTATCCGGTCGACGAAGGAAAAATATACCCAACTCGGTGTAAAGCACCGGCGTTGGGCGCTGCGACGGAGCAACACATCCGCCAGCAGCATTACACATACTCAACAGTAGGCAGGGAATCGAATATCAACCAGAGTTCATACTGTATAGTAGTGATGGGTAATCCGGAGCGGAGTCATGGGTCAACTCCGACTCCGGATCATAACCGGATTTGACTCCGGATCAGTCCGGATCGATTCGGATCAATCCGGATCAGTCCGGATCAGTCCGGATCAGTTCGGATCAGTCCGGATCAGTTCTGCAGGGTGCGATCGAGGACACGAGCTTCTAGCGCATAGCGGATACTCATTAATGTCTCATAGGATCAATGATACCTGTTGCATCAATTCAGCCTGTGATGCCTGTACACGAATGTTACATGACCTGTTAGCGTCCAGATTCAGCGATAGCTTGAACGTAGAGTGTAGCGTATGTCCCCCGGTCAGTAACAGAGCAGCAATTTCACTCGAAGCCACTGCGTTTGCAATTTTGGATTGGCGTCGCGTGTACACAAGATAGTTTCGAGCAGAAACGACTTCCCGGTGCCACCAGGTCCATCGAGGAACAATAGCTATCCAGTGTATGTCCTCTCTCAGCGGGATTGTTATGTCAAACCGTAGCTGTCAGCAGTGGGCAGTGGTAAATACATCGTACACTGTTCGTTGTTCGTTGTTCAATCGGTTCACGTTTACTAATGGCTGGTATTATTGGCTGGTATTAATGAATCCGTTCGTAGCGGCGGCGTACGTCCCGACACACATTTTCCCAACGTACAAGATGGTTGCAACAGTTATTTACTGTTGTGTCCGATAGAATGAAGTATTACACAATATTACACGGCACAAACAGAACCTTTTATATTTACAGATAAAACAATATACAATCACAGTAAACGGGCTGCGTGCCCTGCCGAGAGCTCTTGCTCTATCGGCTGTTCCACACACTCTGATCGTGCGGTGCTTATGGATGCGCCGGAGTGTGCGTGCGCACACTGACATCCTCCTTGGGTCTTCACCTCCCCGTTTTAATTTATTCAGAGGGGTCCTACCAACGCGGGGTATTCCATTGGGGAATATCGGCGTGGCGACACCCTCCGGTCAAATTTACGTGCATTGCGGGGTGTCCAGAGATGTGTGGGTGGCAACGGTGCTTGATGATCCCATCGGCTTCCATCGATGATACGGTGCGGTGGAAGTTGGTGGCGCATAACATGGCCTGCCGAAACTGGTACACTAGGCGACGTATGAATCGCTTGATGGGATCTGCTGCGATGGCGAAACGTAGCTGTCCAAATGTAAGCTGCAGCGTTGGCAGAATGCAGATTGCAGACGTCCCTGATATAAGAACTGCAGCGGCAAACTAATAGCGTCCGTGCCGAGGGGGAGCTGCAGTCGGCGACCGTGATGTCCCTGTACCGGTTCTGAAGCACCGGCAGAATACGATTCTGCCGGATAGGAAACTGCAGCAGGCGACCTTGGGGTCGCTGATGTGGGGCTGCAGCAGTGGCGGAATGTAATCGCGCCTGAATGGAGGCTGCAACGGGCGACTTTGACGTTGCTTACACGGGGTTGCAGTAGCGGCCGAATGTGGTCGCGCCGGAGTGGAAGCTGCAGCAGCGGCGGATTGTGATCGCGCCGGAGTGGAGGCTGCAGCGGGCGACTTTGGCGTCGCTTACACGGGGCTGCAGTAGCTGCGGAAAGTGATCGCGCCGGACTGTTGTTTTTGCACTTGCGATCGCGATGGCGTCTCCCTTGCAAGATGCAGCAGAATACAGCTTCCAATCGCGATGACGGCCGTGGGTTCTTCTTGCTGGGATCCCCCCCTACGCGAGGAGGATCTCATCCTTGTCGCCACTGTTGTGTCCGATAGAATGAAGTATTACACAGTGGCGGATCTAACGGTAGGCGGACAAGGCGGTCGCCTGGGGCCCCGCCGATTTAGGGGCCCCTTAGATCGCCATTCTATATTATGCCGTATGGACAGAGTACAAGTGACAAGGGCCCCCGGAAGGATGGCCGTTGGGGCCCCGATGCTGGCGAATCATTTGGACCCCCCCCCCCCCTCCCGTCACTAAAAATTTAGAGCCTGTGACTGATGATCGAAGGGGCCCCCGACGGCATTTCAAGTTTACTGTTCAATCTCCCAACAGCAAGTTTAGTGCCGCTACCTACCAAACCCCCCCCCCCCCCCCCCTCCCAACAACATTTACCATTTACAGGGGGCCTAAACTCGTCTTTCCGCCAAGGGCCCCTGTCGCCGACAGAAATGAACTAGGTGGATTCTAAAAATAGGAATGAACTAATTAGGATTAAGACTAGAACTAGGATGAATTCGGAAGTAGGATGAACAATATCATAGGATTAGATAGGAAGGACTAAGAACTAAGAACTAAGAACAGTGTAGCGTTTACTTACTCCGCTTGCATACGGAGTTGCGATTCCGTCACTGCAGACCTTTATTGGGATAATTGCCCGGTTAAGGATATGGTGGCTCCAGAGAGGAAGTTAGCCTACACAGGAACTCAAAGTAGAGGATCCAGGAAGGACGGTATTCGAAAGCCCAAGCCAGGGCAGGCCAGGAATGACGATTCCCTCGAAAGCCCAAGCCAGGGCAGGCCAGGACGGACGGACTGTCCCCACGAAAGCCCAATCCAGGGCAGGCCAGGACGGACGGACTGTCCCCTCGAGAGCCCAAGCCAGGGCAGGCCAGGACGGACGGACTGTTCCCTCGAAACCCCAAGCCAGGGCAGGCCAGGACGGACGGACTGTCCCCTCGAAAGCCCAAGCCAGGGCAGGCCAGGACGGACGTATTGTCCCCTCGAAAGCCCAAGCCAGGGCAGGCCAGGACGGACGGACTGTCCCCACGAAAGCCCAATCCAGGGCAGGCCAGGACGGACGGACTGTCCCCTCGAGAGCCCAAGCCAGGGCAGGCCAGGACGGACGGACTGTTCCCTCGAAACCCCAAGCCAGGGCAGGCCAGGACGGACGGACTGTCCCCTCGAAAGCCCAAGCCAGGGCAGGCCAGGACGGACGTATTGTCCCCTCGAAAGCCCAAGCCAGGGCAGGCCAGGACGGACGGACTGTCCCTCGAAAGCCCAAGCCAGGGCAGGCCAGGACGGACGGACTGTCCCCACGAAAGCTCAAGCCAGGGCCAAAGGTCGGGAGGGGCGAAATCCCTCGCTTGAAAGCTCGGACTGAGCAACGACGAAGGTGGTCGGAGGGGGCGAAATCTCTCGCTAAAAAGCTCGGACTGAGCAACGACGAAGGTGGCCGGAAGGGGCGAAATCCCTCGCTTAAAAGCTCGGACCGAGCTAGGACGTTAGCAGAAGCAGCAGCAGCAGGGCGACGGAGGGGGCGAAATCCCTCGCTTAAAAGCTCTAAGACGCTAGGAGAAGCAGCAGCAGAAGAAGTGTGTGAAAGTGCAGTGAATAGAAAAAATAGAAATCCCTCGCCTGAAAGCTCGGACTGAGCAACGACGGAGGTGGCCGGAGGGGGCGAAATCCTTGGCTTAAAAGCTCGGACTGAGCTAGGACGCTAGGAGGAGCAGCAGCAGCAGAAGTGTGTGAAAGTGCAGCTAGGACGCTAGGATAGGGTGGCCACTCAACCGGGAAAACCGGGAAAACCGGGAATTAGCCGGGAATTTTATTTTTACTGGAAAAACCGGGAAAAACCGGGAAATTCTCCAAAAAAAACCGGGAAATTATCATAAACTTTTGCTATCACTGTTTACCATCGTACTAAGTGTATTTTCAATTATTGGGATGTTTTGTATATTGTTCCCAACTTACCACAGGCCAGCAACATCACACCAATGTGTAAGGACAACATTTTCCGTTTCTCACATATGGTACGCAATATTTGTACTATACTTCTCATTCGCACTGGTGCAATACTTACGTTCACCGATATCGGTTCTTGCACATTTCGGGGATGGTGTGCCTATTCGTTCTACTTTGCACTCGTCTTTTGTTATTCATTTCTCGTGAAGTTGCGGTCGTGTCGAATTTATCGGTAGATTTAGTGAGCGATCCCAATTTTTGAACAGAACTGATAATTTTTGTTCCTTTAGCAATTTTAATGTTATCCAATCACACATCGCCTGTACATTGGCATTTTGTATTTTGGTTTCGGGCCTCTACCTTCATTCCGCCCGAGTGACTGGGTTCCCACACTGGCACTGATGGTTGAGGTGGCATCGCATCTGCAGTCCGATCATTGCTCCTTTGTTTTATTATCACATAAAGTACAGTTCCCGTAAAACATAGTCAAGAAAGTGTCCCAAAATTAAGAAACCCACTGAAATCTCCTGTATCTATTCGTGAGGTGCATCATCAGCGTCGTGCGAGTAACAGAATAATGAATGGCTGCTGTTTAACAGGAAATCCGTTCTACGCAGATTTGTATGCTTTCTCCAGTGGCTGGTTGGTCCATGACTTCCGGTTACCCTTTTTTAAGGTTATGTGATGACATCTGTAAATCAACAATTGATAGCAGATGAAAAATATCTTGGCCACGGGGTAAAGTCTTTACACGTTAGTGTCATGATGCAAAACCATCAAAAAGCAATATTTGTAATGTTTTTTTTGTAGTTTTTTTCATCAGTTGTTTGCTCATATAAAACTTCCGAAAATATAAAGAATGCATATTTAAATAGCTTAAGATCCATAGTAGCCAAATTAGATCCACAAACGAGCGCATGATTGAAAATTAGTTTGTACAAATTTGATGGAAATCATGCCAAAAATGGTTCTCAAATGTGTTGTCACACCTCCAGATACTATATTTTTGAATAATTCACTAATAAATTTTATCCAGTTTTCATGACAAGTGTCCATTTGTCCCGCAATGCCCGTGTTTACTTACCATCCTGTAGATAACGATTTTTGAAAACGTATGATATAAAAATTTGGAATTGAAGTATCGATAAAACCGGCAGACGAAGCATAATGAACCGGGAAAACTCCAAAAAAATCCGGAAAAACCGGGAAAAAACTGGGTAATTAAAATCCTGATTCGAGTGGCCACCCTGCTAGGAGAAGCAGCAGCAGTAGAAGTGTGTGAAAATGCAGAGAATAAGGAAAACGTATTAGGTGTCAGCAAAAAAAAGTGAAGTGTCGCAGAGAAAAGGACCAAAACCTAGCTTTGTATCGAAGATACGGAAAGTGCTAGTGGTGTGCGAGCAGAGGAGGAAAATTGGTGAAAGGTTTGACGGAGCAGTGTGTGTCCAACGATTTGGACAGAACCTGGAACCGGTGAGCAGCGAAATGACGGAGAGTGATTAAAAAAAACTGAAGCCGCAGTGTAGCAGTGAAGCAGTGAAGCAGTGCAGCAGTGCAGCAGCGAAGCAGTGACGGAGAGTGATTGAAAAAAACATGGGAAGCAGTGAAACAGCAAGGCGAGACAGCATGCCTCAACAACAGCCGCAGCCCCCGCAGCTGCCACAGCAACAGCCACAACAACAGCAGCAGGCGCAACAACAGCAACATATACAACTGCAGCAGCAGCAAAGGATGCAGCTGCAGCAGTCACAACAACAGCAACAGCAGAGCGACGAGATGCAGACCAGCAAAACGGCGAAAAAGGTTGTGAGTACTACAAACGTTTTAACTAGATCTAAGTCTACTAAGAGGTCCGATGTAGACCCGTCCAAATTATATAATGTTGTTGCGGAACTTAAAAGGGAGAACGAAGAATTAGTGCGGGTTAAAAGGGAGAAAGAAGAATTAGAGAAAAAAACGGGCGTACGAAAGGGAAGAAGTTGAACGATTAAAAAAAGAAAACGCGGAATTATTGCGTCAAGCCCAAGAGATGAAAGATTTCAGCTTAGGTGAGGAGGAGGAGGAAAATGCCACAACAAATCCTATCGCAAATATACCGAAAGCCGAACCGAACCCGGATTTCATGGAGTTTATCAGGAGCGTGGTGCAAGTTTTAAAGGAACGAACCGCAAGTCCTCCTAGGCCCCAGACAATGGACTTGCCAGCATTTGATGGCAACTTCAGAACCTGGACGCGATTGATAAATTTGGATGGACTGTGTTTGATAAATTTAAACGCGAGGAAGATTTTTCAGCCTTAGAAATTCTAAGAGCCTTACATAAAAGTTTGAAAGGGGAGGCAGCTGAAAGTGTCAGCGGAATGCTTTTCGATGAAGCTAACATAGAAGCTATCATGGAGCGCCTTGAAAATGAATATGGCAACCCAAATATAATTTACCAAACGCTCGTTAAAGACCTCATGAGCATAGATAACCCAAATATGGATCCCTAAAACTTTTCTTACCTTTATGCATGCAATCGACAATATGATAGGAATTATGACCACGTTGGGTCGAGCATATTATTTGCAAGATACTATGCTCATAGAAAACTTAGTGGGAAAACTACCAGTCGAACTAATGCGAAAATGGTATCAATACACTTTAAGTGAAAAAAGGGTTAGAACTTTAGGCGACCTTGCGATCTTATTAAAAGCGAAGGGAGCAAAGGAAGCAGACCAACCGTCTTGCTCATATGCACAGCCCCAACAACATGTAATTCAAGAGCCTGTCCAAAGGCAAAGAGCAAAATGTTTCATTTGTGGCCTTGGTCATAAAATAATTGATAGTCGAAGATTTCAATACATGCATGTAAATGAGCGTTGGAATGTAATAAAGCAACGTAGGATATGTGCAAATTGCTGTAGCCAAACAAATCATGAATCGCGTATTTGTTACCTTCCACCACAGTGCAGAGAACATAATTGCCACAAAAACATCAAACTCTGCTTCATAATTTTCGACCAAATACGCAAACCGTTGAAAGATTAAATGTCCATAATCACAAACAATGCCTATTTCAAATATTGCCCATTACACTAAAACATAACGCGAAACAATTGAATACATTCGTATTCATCGATACGGGTTCATCGGCTAGCTTGATTCTCAAGCAAACGAAGGAAGCGCTAAAGGCCACGGGTCCTAAGCTACCTTTATCATTGTCGTGGACAAACGGGGTACGTCAAGAGGAGCCCGAAAGTGAAGTGATACAGGGTTTTCCATTCCAATTAACAACTGTCCACAGTCAACTCGCAATCCTCGATTTGAAAAACACGATTGTCTACCACTTACAAACAAGTCAAGCAGTTTTTGGTACACTGTCCATTTCAATTTCACAATTGTCGTCTTGGAAAACACACGTCAGATGCGGCACGGGTTGTTTAGGTTTTGGCTGGAATGTGTATCACTTGAAGTTGGGAAAGCTGAGCAACATGGACATGTTAGACAGTTTTATCTATATTTTAATTTTTAATACAATGCAAAATTTTTTACATTAATCCGTGCTTTACTGGTAGCAAATGAAAAAAAATTACAACATCCCAAAATAACTTAAAAACTGTAACGCTCTAAGAATAACGTAAACCAAATAATAAAACTGCTTAGCATGTCCATATTGCTTAACTGTTCCATATTCCCATATTCAATCAAGACCTGTTTACAGCGTTGTTCAATTCTTATACACAAGTGATACACGTTCCAGCCAAAACCTAAACAACCCGTGCCGCATCTGACGTGTGTTTTCGAAGACGACAATTGTGAAATTGAAATGGACAGTGTACCAAAAACGGCTTGACTTGTTTGTAAGTGGTAGACAATCGTGTTTTTCAAATCAAGGATTGCTAGTTGACTGTGGACAGTTGTTAATTGGAATGGAAAACCCTGTAAGTGTTAAAATTAAAAATGTCGAAGGAAAATTCCTAGATCTAAACGGGTTACGAACAGTGCAAGAAATGCGTCTACCAGCTCAATCAGTCAACGCAGAACAAATTAAAACACGATACAAACATCTCGAAGATATAACGTTAGCGAGTTTTGAAAATGGTAGGCCAACGGTATTACTTGGGCTACCTCACGCACACTTGATATATGCACGACAAAGTCGCGCAGGCAAACCAGGAGAACCCATAGCTAATGAGACAAATTTGGGGTGGGTGCTATTTGGTGAAAACAATGAAATTCAAACACAATACACAGAAAAAAACTTGGCTGAAAAACATGAGCTCTTTACCGTCATAGAAAACAACTTGCAAAAAATGTCCTTGCATAAACTTATGAGAGACTATTTCTCAACAGAAGAATTTGGGGTCAAACCGGGATCGGATAAATTGATCTCAAAATCATAAGAAAGAGCTAATACGCTTATGAAAAGTACAATGAAAAAGGTAAATCTTGTTTTCGATGCTGCCGCAAAAAACGCAGGAATTTCATTAAATTCACAGTTATTAACTGGTCCCGATGCAGTTGCATCTCTTTTCGGGATTCTTGTTCGTTTTCGCGAAGGAAGCGTAGGGGTTTCAGGGGACATAAAAAAATGTTCCACCAGGTTAAAATAAGATAGCAAGATCAATCCGCACAGCTTTTCTTGTATACAGAAACTCCTACTAGTATTCCAAAAACATTAAAAATGAAGGTAATGATATTTGGAGCTACCTGCTCACCAGCGTGCGCTTAATATGTAAACAATGAAAATGCTAAGCAATACATAAATATTCACCCCGAAGCTGTCACAGCAATTATTCAAAATCACTACGTCGATGATTACCTTGATAGTTTTGATACATAAGAAGCAGGTTTAGAAAGAGTAAGCGAAGTAATTACCATTCACGACGAAGCAAACTTTTATATTAGAAATTTTACATCAAATTCAAAAATCTTATTAAATAACTTGGCAGCAGACCGTTTCAGTGAAAGCAGTTTATTAAAAATCACTGAAAAAGATCAAACTTACCCAAAAATATTAGGCCAATTGTGGGATACAGAAGGTGATTGTTTTAAATATATACTTAAATTTCTTAATATGACCAACGAACTTACAACAAAGCGGGAAGTTTTGTCAGTAATAATGAAAATGTACGATCCATTAGGATTATTAACAAACCACCTTATAGAAGCCAAATTAATAATGCAGGAAATGTGGAGATTAGAGCATAATTGGGATGACAAGCTTCCGATTGTTATAATTAATCAATGGAACGCTTGGGTTAAGAGCATGAAAATAGTCGAAAAAATCAATATTAAAAGATGTTATTCCAAAACAAATCACAGCATAACTCGGAGGGAAATTCACGTTTTTGTTGATGCGTCCGACAAAGCTTTTGCAGCCATCGTGTATATGATAACAATTAGTTCAAATGGCATTGAAGTCTCTCCTATAGCAGCGAAATCTCGCGTTGCGCCGATAAAGCCTTTATCAATTCCCTGTTTGGAGCTGCAAGGTGCAGTTCTCGGAGTAAGATTTGCCGATACAATTTTAAAAGAGCTCAGGGTACACATTAACGACAAGTTCTACTGGACCAATTCTAAAACGGTAATGGTATGGATAGCTGCTGCAGAACCAAAAAGGTACACACAATTCGTAGCCGCAAGAGTAGGAGAAATATTAAGTAAAACTTCAGCCGCACAATGGAACTGGGTTTGTTCAAAAGATAATCCGGCCGATGAAGCCACCAAACTATCATCGCGGCAATCCATTTGGCTAACAGGACCGAAGTTTTTGCAAGATCAGGAAATTCCAAAACTCGATCTCGAGTCAGAAACGGTAGAAGAAATGCAATCTATTTACCTTAACGCAATTAGCACAACGGAAAAAATAGACTGGGAAGTCATAAATGTCAATTGGTGCTCCAGCTGGAAAAGATTGATGAAAGCATTGGCAATAGGGCTAACATTTTTAAAACGACTTAAATAAAAAATAAAGAAAGTCCAAACATAATAGATAAGCCCATTTTAGACATGGCTGAAAATCTATTGATTAGGAAAGCACAATGGGAAGGATTTGAAGAGGAGGTAACAGCCCTTAACATGAAATTGCCAATATCGAAAAATAGCAACATAAAAAATCTCTGCCCTATTATAGATGAAAACAATATTATGAGAGCAAATGGAAGGCTAGATAAAGTCGAAAATTTAAGTTCAGAT
Organism: Anopheles merus; assembly: GCF_017562075.2. Classification (NCBI taxonomy): domain Eukaryota; kingdom Metazoa; phylum Arthropoda; class Insecta; order Diptera; family Culicidae; genus Anopheles; species Anopheles merus. The sequence continues at coordinate 907,308 of NC_054085.1, read as the reverse complement.
ACAAAATATCCAATTTTATTACCTAAATCTCACTATATAACCATGCTCATCGTAAGATTTTACCATGAAAAATATCAACATAAAAAACCGAAACAGCAATTGCCGCCATACGCCAGAGATTCTGGGTAGTCGATCTTAGAGCCGTATTGTAAAGGGTATCAGCTATCTGCCAAAAATGCAAAAATGATAAGGCCAAACCACAAGCGCCTCAAATGGCAGCGTTACCACCTTGTCGAACAGCCGCATATTTTAAACCATTCACGCATACAGGAGTGGATTATTTTGGGCCACTTACTGTTACGATTGGTCGACGATCTGAAAAAAGATGGGGAGAATTGTTTACATGCCTAACAAGCCGAACTGTACATTTAGAGCTTGCCAACGCTCTAAGTTCTAACACATTTATTATGAATCTAAAAAATATGCAGCATCGAAGGGGAAAAATTGCCCATATATATTGCGACAATGGTACTAATTTTGTTGGTGCTTGTAGAGAAATGGCACAAATTCAGCAAAGGTGTGCTACGAAAGGAATTTGTTGGCATTTTAATCCACCGGCAGCACCACATTTTGGAGGGGCTTGGCAAAGAATGGTGCAAGAGGTAAAAAGCCTTCTCCCGTTAACAAAAGATTCGTTGCCCCAAGTAGCGTTGAGATCTTGATAGAGATAGAATTTATCATTAACAACAGACCGCTAACGCACATCCCTATTGAACACGAGGATGATGAACCTCTAACACCAAGCCACTTCCTAATTGGTTATTCCGGAGAGGCCGCACCTTCTCTTTTAGACATTGTTGAAGCCGAGGCATCGAGGTCTATTTGGAAAAAATCCAGACTAGCGGCTCAAAATTATTGGTTTAGATGGGTGAAGGAATACCTATCTCAATTGAATTCGGAAGTAGGATGAACTATAGCATAGGATTAGATAGGAAGGCCACGCCCACTTTACAGATTAGGACAGCTAGTGCGATTAGTAGTTTAAGTAGTGTTTGTAATTAGGATGCGCACGTAAAGTGCGTGGGCATAGAAGTCACATTAAAATAAGGGTGGGGGTATTCATCATAAGGACATAGGGTATAAGGAAACTAGGATTATGAAAATTAGGATTAGGCATCGCTAGAGTAAGATAGCGGCGTAGAATGGCTACGCCGAAATAAATGAATAAAGTCAGTTCCGTTCTTCCCTAAGAACAGTGTAGCGTTTACTTACTCCACTTGCATACGGGGTTGCGATTCCGTCACTGCAGACCTTTATTGGGATAATTGCCCGGTTAAGGATAGCCCCCGATACCCTTAATCCGCCACTGGTATTACACAATATTGAAGTATTACACAATATTACACGGCACAAACAGAACGTTTTATGTTTACAGATAGAACAATATATAATCACAGTAAACGGGCCGCGTGTCCTGCCGAGAGCTCCTGCTCTATCGGCTGTTCCACACACTCTGATCGTGCGGTCCTAATGGATACGCCGGAGTATGCGTGCGCACACTGGCATCCTCCCTGCGTCTTCACCATCGACAGGACGACTGTCGCGGTGAGAACAGGGGTCGCCTATCATCCACAACATTTACCACAGCGTTGTAGGACCGGGCACAATAAATGTGTTGCCATCCCTAGAATTTCTTGTGAGCGTCGTACGTTCCCGCTACGAACGGATTCTTTGGCTGGTATTATTCAGCCATACCGGTGAACTCGTTCGATTCAGTCGTCGCTCAATTCAAAATGATCGTATGACAGCACTTTTCATGCGTTTATAATCTGGTATTAAGCTCTGTCACTGTCATTTGGATTGTTATGTTATTCTTGTTTTTGTTGTTGTAACAGTTTGATTTGTGTGTTTCTTGTTGTAATTTTACCACTTAAAACAAATTTAAATTGAATTACATGCAATTTTATGATGATGATGACGAAGAAGAACAACTGTTGTTGAGGAATACTCGTAGGAAATTGAGAAAAGAAACAGATCATTTGAAACTACCTGATCAAGCGTAAGTAAATACAATACAATACAATCCTTAGTTAAATTTTCTTACCAATTTTTTTACATTTTAGGTTTATTAAAGCTTCCGGATCACTAAAGCAATATTTTCAAGCATTTTAGACAAAATTCGAAACAAGTTGAACACACAAAAAAGTAACGGCGTTGATGTCTTATTTTTTCCGCAGAGGGCCGCTCTCAGCATGGAACTGGTCAAGATTTTTTGGTGGCAATAGCGCAGCAGACCTTTTCGGACACTCTACGTGATGTTATACCACCGCTTCTAACTTTATTATATGACTGGATTCGTTTGGAGATGACAACAGACGAAAAAAATAGAAGCAAAGCAGTATTTTTTTTTCAAAAAACTGGAATAAGAGATGTCGTAATGTGTGTCGATGGAACACACATACGCATCATGAAGCCACGCTATAGACTAAAGCCGCAAAAAGTACTATAGTATCAACGCTATGATTGTAAGTATGCTTGGAATACATTAATGTGTATTAACTTTGCTGAACGTGTATACATTCAAATCTTACATTTAAATCTTAAATCAGTTCGAGGCGTACTCAATCTGCAATCGCCGATTTTTGCCTTTTATACTCTCATTTTTGGTGCGCTACTTATCTGAGATTTGAGTGCCGGCAGCGTTTTTCGGCAGTATAAAAGGAGAGCCAAACCGTGTTGCGCTTCATTCTTCCATCAGCGGTCAAGGTAAAAGGATGCTATTTAAAAATTCCACAAAATCATCATGGGTCGCGGAAAGCACTGCACACCAGAGGAGCGAAAACACATTCAGGGGCTATATCGTGAGAACGTGCCAATCAAGACAATCTGCAAGGCGTTCGGCCGTTCCCGGACTTTTGTGGACAACGCCATTCGTAGCGAGGCTAAGGGTAAATCGACAGGTCGTCCGCGAAAAACAACGGCCGACGTTGACGCGTAGATTGTTGAGATAATCAAGGCGGATCCTTTCAAAACTTGCGCTCGCATCAAGCAGGAGCTTGGATTGCAAGTTTCGGCGAAAACGGTGTCCCGCCGTTTACACGCCGCTGGGTTCTGTGCCCGGAGACCGCGGAAGGTTCGTAAGCTGCTGCCGCACCACGTAGAAGCGCGCATTCGGTTTGCCGAAGAACATTTAGCTGCATCCATCTTTTGGTGGATCAAAATCATTTTTTTCGGATGAGTCCAGAATCAATCTGGATGGTTCGGACGGCATTAAATACGTCTGGCGCCTTCCTAATCAGGCGTATCATCCGGAAAATACGATAAAAACCCTTAGTCCCGGAGGCGGCCACGTAATAGTGTGGGGTTGCTTCTCCTGGCACGGCACGGGTCCTTTGTTCCGTATCAACGGGACACTGAACTCAGAAGGGTATAGAAAAATACTTAGTCGTAAGATGTTGCCATACGCCCGACAAAAATTCGGAGACGAAGAGCATTACATCTTTCAGCATGATAACGGCACTAAGCACACATCGCGAACAGTTAAATGTTATTTGGCAAACCAGGATGTGCAAGTTCTACCGTGGCCTGCGTTGAGTCCTGACCTCAACCCGATTGAAAATCTGTGGTCAACTCTCAAGCGTCAGCTTAAGAACCAGCCTGCACGTTCAGCCGATGATCTATGGACACGCTGCGAGGATATGTGGGAACGCATACCCAGAAGCGAATGCCGTAACCTCATCGGCGATATGGCCAAACGCTGTCAGGAAGTGATAGCGAATAACGGTCAACACATTAACCGTTAGAATGTGTTTTCGCTCTGTGGAACACCGCAACACCACCTCCCAACAATCACTTAAACAGTCATTTTCAGGGCTACCAAATATTTCTGACAATAACTTTGTCTTTCGGTCATAGAAAAAAGTTCCTATTTTTATGTCCACCAGTGTATGTGATCATAAATGCCGCATTAGAGCAGTTGATCCGAGATTTTGTGGATCTTCTCATGATTGGTACGTATGGAATTCCAGTCCTTTACGTGATCATTTTGAAAATATGCATGCCACTGGTGGCAATTATAAGGTAACATTTAATTGAATTAAGGTTTACACAATGGGTTCATTAATGCTTTATTAACAACTTTTTTGTAGGTGATGCAGGATATCCAGCTGAAGCTTGGTTCGTAACGCCATATCGTGATGCTGAAGAAGGATCCGTTGAGTCTAATTTTAACATTAGACACACCAAAGGTATGTCGGTCATTAGACATTAGACATACAATGTTCCTTTGTCGAATGTACAATAGGAATATTGAAAACACGCTTTAGATGTTTATTTGATGCTAGCAATAGGCTTAACTATAATAAAAAAAAGTGGAGATATTCCTAAAAATATGTTGTGCATTGCACAACATATTCTTAACATATGTTGTGCATTGCACAACATATGTATTCAGAATAACATTGAATGGCAACATGATATTGAAGAAATGTTAACAGCATTTAACGAATAAAATATCTTCAACTGGGATATCATAAGTGTTGCATAGTAACACGCATAACGCAGTAACATTGCAAGACTCGATCAGAGTACACATTGAGTGAATAAAGACGATTCCATTCTGAACTAAGGAATAAAGCAGTTGTGTTTTTCTCAAGATATATTCCCTGCGACATATCAATAAGAAAACCTGTAGAGCAGTGGTCGGCAAAGTCCGGCCCGGGGGCCAAATGCGGCCCGCCGCAGCATTCAATCCGGCTCGCGAAAGTTTTTGACTGATTTTGAAAGATGTGAAGAAACTTTTCGTATACAAATTACTGAATATCTTTTAGAATAACATTTTACACCATCGTACTCTTTCAACTTTAATTAAAGTACTACGGAAAGACGGATCGTTCGGTATGTTCGAACTTGTGATCAATATATAATTTATTAACATGTACCTCATTTGAAAGGTAATTATTTAAGCTTCCTTGGACAAAGAAATCTAAGACTTTGGGAGTTGCCTTTCATCAGTTACCCGGAATTTTTGCCATGATGGACGAAGACATGCCTGTAGGCATCCTAAGTTTTCGCGTCAAAATTGTTTGAGTAGAGCTTTTGCATGGTGTCATGTCGAAATTCTACCGAAATTCACCTAATATGAACGCATTGAGTTTTGGCGTCATAGTTTGCCATTGCGAAGTCAGTGGACGCGATTTCTGCTTCCTGATATGTGTGTTCATGTTTCCCAAGTACTATTTCACTGTTTGGCGGGTTGCACCGATCTCCCGGCCCAGATAACCCAGTAATGTAGCCACTTGTGCCTCTGTCTTCATTTTTAACTTTTTTGGAACCTCAAAAATGAACCTGGGCTCTCCTGCGATGCTTTGATTGTTGCTTAATAGGGCCAAGATGTTGGTGATCAATACGCAGAAATGTTCTTATGCGACGTCAGACGTTCTGTACGCAGACCAATTAAGACGCTACGGGGTGTCATTCGTTGATCACGCACGCTTATAAGTTAGTTGGTTCACTTTTTTGGTCATCATGTTTAGAGTTTTCTGTTGTCTCATGGGCAACATAACTTATCAATTGATCTGACATGGCATGACATCTGACTTGTCCATAAAGCATTTTTATAATTACTGAATCTATGTTTGCTTCGATAATTTTTCAGCCTTTCAGACTTTTGTATCATCCCCGCAATATATACAATATTTTTTACGGCGTGGAAGGATGGGGTCTTCAACAAGCGATATTGATACTGTCGCTGACGACAATTTAGGCTTAACAACAAAGTGTTGCTAGGTCAATAAATGCTGACTCGCTACGTTATGCAACGCGCCAGCGATGCGCGCTGGTTTAACGATTAAATGGAAAAATAGGCTAAGAAGAATAGACTAAGAAGAATATGCTGATCGACGACGGTCAGCAATTTTAGAGTATAAAATCAATTGAATAAATTAATGAAGCATTATTTGCCAAGAGCCAGTTGGTGCGTTTATTATTGTGCTTAAGTCGGCGTGTACTGTGCCTGTCTTAAGCTGCTGCTCCGAAAGACACTTTCGTGTGCGCGAAAAATGGTGGCTCCAGAGAGGACGCATCAACCAACGGTTCGGCAAGTAGTCAAATAAATCGGGAAATAAAATCCCGAAGTAGTAACAAGCCCGTAGAGGCGTGAATAGACCCCACAGCAACCCAAGCAGGGTTGTGATGTGAAACAACGGCGACGGACGACGATCCGGCGTAGCCGATCTACGACAGTCAGCCCAGGAAGAAGGGCCACGCACCAGTTGCCGACGAAGCAAAACCCGAGAAACGCCTCGGCGGTGAGTGACTGCAAAAGAACTGTAAGTGCAACGACACAACAGTGAATAGAACGCGGTCATTACCGCTAGTGAAGTGACGCAATCGAAAGTGAACTCGATACTGCCAACGTATAAGGCAAATGCTGAACTAGTGAAAAGGTGACCAATACGTGTACGCCGCGAGCTTCGAAAAGTGCATCCGTTCTCGCAACGCAACATGAAACCGTCAGTTTAGCGTCAGTTGGAAACACAGTTATCGTAAAACGCGTGCGTCGCAAGTATCGGACGTTAAACGTGATTATAAAAGTCTGCATAGCGAAACACGTGTGCCGCGAGTTAAATATTGCATAAGGCATCCGACGTAGTGCAACGTAGGAAGAGCAAATTGATGAAACTAATTGTGACGAGTGTACCCATCGTGTGTATGACCGCCGTATGTATGACCGCCGACCCATCGCTAAGAAAACATCGTTCCGGTTGAGCCAACCATCGTTCTCGGTTTGAGGGCAACCGGCACGTAATACAGAAGACGTAGTATTTGATCCTGAGAAGATCACCAAGCAGCAGTGAAGACATCAAGCCGAGTCCTTAGAACACAACGATTGAACCATTTTGTCTAAACTCTCAGTTAACAGTTTTACGTCTGAACTTGTCATTGGTTTTTCATTGACATCTTCTGATTTTTTGTTTTGTAACTCTTCTTGTAGCCATTTTAGCTCTTCTTCTATTCTTACTTTTTCTTTTTCTTCCTCATTTGTCATTTTTTCTTTCAGCAGTTTTTGCGTTTGCATTAGTGCATTAGTGCACGGCAGGAATATAGGTCAGCACTAATGCAAACGCAAAAACTGCTGAAAGAAAAAATGACAAATGAGGAAGAAAAAGAAAAAGTAAGAATAGAAGAAGAGCTAAAATGGCTACAAGAAGAGTTACAAAACAAAAAATCAGAAGATGTCAATGAAAAACCAATGACAAGTTCAGACGTAAAACTGTTAACTGAGAGTTTAGACAAAATGGTTCAATCCTTGTGTTCTAAGGACTCGAAAGTAACACTTTCAAAGCTTCCAGATTTCGATGGAAGCTATAAATGCTGGCCTCAATTTAAACAAGCCTACGAAGAAACTTCCCGAGCTTGTAAGTTTTCAAATTTAGAAAACATGAATAGGCTGCAAAAGCATCTGAAAAGCGAAGCACTTCGTGCGGTTAGCGGCTTAATGCTTAACCCAGAAAATGTTCCACTTGTATAAAACAGGCTCGACAAAATGTTCGGGAACCCTGAAAGCATTTACAAGTCTTTACTGTTAGAATCACTAGTAGTAAAGCACATAACGACAGATAATCCTTCAGCATTTTTAGAATTTTTCAACGCTTTGCGCAATCTAATTGACAACATGGTGTTGTTGAAGCAAGAAGGATTTTTGAATGACCAGAGGTTGCTAAACGATTTGACATCAAGGTTTTCAACCGAACTTCGGAACGAATGGTTGAAACACACGATATGTAGGAAACAAGATAATAAAAATCTTACGCTACAAGACTTAGCAGAATGGCTGAAATCTTCTGAAGAACTGGCCATTATACTGGCCGCGAACGAAGGAGTAGCCAAACAAGAAAGGTCGAACCGTCAAAACATACAGCATCGTCATAAAGGGCCAGAAAAGGAAACAATATATCTAATTTGTGGATTTCCTCATGAAACCACGCGTTGCATACAATTGAACGGTAAGACACCCGATGAAAAATTATCTCTTTTTATTCGGCATAGAATTTGCACGAATTGCTGCAAGTACAGCAACCATAACGCCCAAAACTGTCGCCTACCACCACAATGTAGCGTGTACGGTTGCGGCAAAAGGCATCATAGTATGTTTCATAAAAGAAATCAGGTAGAAGAGCAACCTACAAACAAAATAAATTGTCATCAGGAAAAGAATAATCTGTTCTATCAGATCGTGCCCATCACTCTGCACCATAATGATAGAAAATTCGAAACATATGCATTCATGGATCCTGGCTCTTCAACTAGCCTCATTTTTGAAAATGACAGAAAAGAACTGAACGTTCACGGACCGAAAAGACGATTAACTCTCTCCTGGACGGACGGAAGCATTCATAAAGAGACAGAATGTAGGATAGTTCCCATAACAGTAGCGGGAGCTAACAAAAGAAAATTCCAAGTTAAAGGTCTCAGGAGTGTAAGGGAACTTAACCTTCCTGTTCAAACCATAGATGCTCCGTGTTTGCAAAGAAATTTTAAACATATGAAAGGCATTAGTATCTCTAGCTATGCAGATGCGAGGCCTACCGTGCTACTAGGCCTTCCTCATTCGTATCTTTGCCATAGTGCAAAATATCGGGAAGGTAGACCAAACGAACCAATTGCCCATGAAACGAGGCTTGGTTGGGTCATTTTTGGGGGAACGAATACGCCAAATGTCACAGAGAACTCATTTGTGATGACAGAGACGTACGAAGAAGAAAACAAGAACATGATGCAAATCTTGCGTGGTTTCTTTTCTACAGAGGAATTTGAAGTTAAACCTACTCCAACCCGTGCCTCTGAAGAAGACAAAAGAGCGTTAAAGATTATAAAAGACGCGCTTAAAATTACTGGCGGCGGATACGAAATTGGTTTAGTATGGAAAACCGACAATCCTAAATTGCCAGATAGTTACGGACAAGCGCTTACGCGCTTAAAAAGTCAAGAAAAGGCGATGGAAAGGGATCCAAACTTAAAATCATGGTATCATAAAGAAATAAACGCATACGTTGAAAAGGAATATGCGCGTAAGGCCACACCAATGGAACTGTTGAAATTGAACGGGAAAATAAACTATATTCCCCACTTTTCCGTGATAAACCATAATAAACCCAATCCCAAACCACGTTTAGTATTCGACGCGGCTGCAAAAAATCAAAATATATCCCTTAACTTTCAACTTCTTTCCGGCCCAGATCTTACTGCGTCCCTGTTCGGAGTGTTAGTCCGCTTCAGGGAACACAAAATAGGCTGTTCAGGAGATATCAAGGAAATGTATCACCAGGTAAAGGTAAGACGGGAAGATCAAGACGCTCAAAGATTTCTATTTCGAGAGTCGCCTTCCGACGTGCCTCAAGTTTACGTTATGCAAGTAATGACGTTTGGGGCAACTTACTCACCAACTTGTGCTCAGATTGTCAAGAACGAGAACGCACTACATTACAAAAATATCTATCCCCAGGCAGTAAAAGCGATTGTTGAAAATCACTACGTAGATGACTACCTAGATAGTTATCCAGATATTGATACAGCCGTGAATACTATCTCGGAGGTGTGTAAGATACATGATGATGCTAAATTCTTTATGAGAATTTTTTTTCCAACTCAAAGAAGTGGAGAAAAGCATCCCAACCAACAGGCTATCCGAGAAAAGGATACTTGGCATAGAGGAGAAAAATAAAAACTTCGACAAAGTGTTGGGATTGATTTGGGACAAAGAGTCTGACGTCTTCGCCTACAAGTTTAAAAAGGCAGATATTAATAATAATAATAATAATAATAATAATAATAATAATAATAATAATAATAATAATAATATCCATACCTAGATGATTTTCAATTGGAAACAATGTTAAGATCAGGGAGCTCCATACTTTCGTAGACGCGTCAGAAAAGGCATTTGCCGCAGTTACGTATCTTAGGACAGTCCACGACTTAGGCATCGACATAAGTATCGTGGCCGCAAAATCAAGAGTTGCTCCTACCAAACCACTGTCGATCCCTAGGCTTGAATTGCAAGGGGCAGTGCTAGGCACATGATGCTTCGCCTAAACGTAGCGTACGCACTAAAGTACTTGGATTGGTTAAAAAGTAAGGCTAAATCCCTGTCATTTTCGACAGCAATCGATAAAGCTACCCTTGACCTAGCTGAGCGCCATTTAATAAAAAAGGCTCAATGGGAAAGCTTTCAAACGGAGATGATACAACTCTCATTGAAGAACCCGATTAATGGCAACAGTAAAGTTAGGTGCCTGTGCCCTATGTTGGACCAAGATGGGATCATGCGTTCTAGAGAAAGACTTGAACACGTTAAATTTAACGCACGTAGCCCTATTGTCCTACCAAAAGGGCATCACATTACAAACCTTATCCTACAACATTACCATGAGAGGTACTATCACCAAAAGAGCGAATCAGTGATGGCTGCAGTTCGTCAAAAATTTTGGGTGATAGATCTCAGAAGCAGTCTTAAGCACGTAATAAACAAATGTCAATACTGCAAAAACGCACTAGCTAAACCAATCCCACCAATAATGGCATCACTGCCAACATGTAGAACAGCAGTTTTTAAAAAACCATTTACGCATTGTGGAGTAGATTATTTCGGCCCCCTATTCGTTCGATAGGCAGACGGTCAGAAAAAAGGTGAGGTGTTATATTTACGTGTTTAACCACAATAGCAGTCCATATAGAAATAGCCATTGATCTAACGGCAAGCACCTTTATTGTTTGCTTAAAAAATATGCAATACAGAAGAGGAAAGGTATCTTTCCTATACAGCGATAATGCGACCAACTTTGTCGGAGCCGACAATGAGATGAAACAAATGAGATATCGATGTGCCTCAGAAGGCATAGAATGGATCTTTAACCCACCAGGCGCCCCCTCATTTTGGAGGTGAGTGGGAGCGAATGGTTGAAGAAATCGAGAGTCTGCTTCCCATGGCTGAGAGTTATAAAGAACACGTTCTCAGATCAATACTAACTGAGATAGAGTTCCTAACAAATAATCGACCATTGACTCACTTAACACTAGAACAAGAAGATGACGAGCCCCTAACTCCAGCTCATTTCTTGCTAGGTTGTTCCGGCGAGGCGGAGCCGAATATCTCAGATATCACCAAAACAGAATTGGTACGGTCCGATTGGAAAAGGGCCCAGGCAATCACATAACAATATTGGCGACGGTGGATAGCTGAGTATCTCCCAAAGCTTTCTAAACGAGAAAAGTGGACTCAACCGGCCAAACCATTACGAATAGGCGATATTGTCTCGTTTCCCGATGAACAAAGGAAAGGAAAATGGTTTAAAGACCGAATCTGCGAGCTGGTAACTGGCGTAGACGGACAAACTCGTTCAGCACGAATCAAAGTAGGTAATAATTTAGTTAATAGTCCAACTGTAAAACTAGCAGTACTCGAGGTAAAACGAGATCAAACATTTCCAAATTGGGGAAAAAAGAAGGAAACAAATCTTTAGAGTCGAATGCTTATAGATCGTACCTATCTCTGAACCAGGAATATATTTTGATCATATTGGGACACTCCAATTGAAAAAAGGAGCATGGGAAACGACATTCCATACGGGGACACGTCCGGCAAATGATACGGATACGTTACAAACGTTGAAAAAACACCTAACCAGAGTACTGAACTCCGTTAATAGTACGGACTCCGAGCTCTCAAATCTGAAAGTTACACTTCAACGCGAATGCAACCATACAATTCAACTAATTCATGGAATAAGTCACAAAAGAACAAAACGCTCCCGAGGGATATTTGGTATCTTTAAAGATTTCATGTTCGGGGGAGACGACATAGACGAGCAATTAGCAGCCTTCAGAGCAGCAGAGGATACAAAAATTACTCATGTATCCGAACGTTTGACCCAATCAAACAAAAAACACAATGAGGTAACAGAAAATTTACAAAGATAGATAGTATAGATGTTCTCAGCAAAGAATTTAAGCATAACAAAAATGAAGTTCTAACAAAATATATTCAGGAAACGATCATGCTTACAACCGCTCTAGTACAAGACATGATAAATAAGTATCACGAAATAGATTCAAACCAATTATATTTAGAAGACGAAGAGATGTTAAAACAAACTATACGAAGAAAGATGGCAAGTCATTATAACGTTTTAGAATACTCGGAATTAACCAATAGGAAGATAGAAAAGGGTGAAATAGTCTTTTCTATCAAAAACATAATTGTATCGATAGAAAATTACGAGATGTTTAAAGTCATAGCCATTCCAAACCTTGCCAATCATACGATTTTAGACATACACGAAAATACAATAGCCATCAACGAAACTAGTTACTTATACCCGAAGGATATTTTTAAACTGAACGAATCGCACTACATATCTTCTGAGAAAATAATACAACGAGAGCTAGACTGCATAGCATCAGCATTACTACACACAGAAAGTGGTACCAGATGCAGCTCAAAGGAAATAGGGTCAGAAGTCACTGAATTTATACAACTTACAAATCCAAACAGTATTCTGTTCTTCTCTACCAACCCTGATAAGATATTACTAAAATGTAATAAAACACTCACTACCCCAAGCTGCTCAATCGGAATCATAACCTTGTCACTAGACTGCAGCATTTTGACGAACAAGTTCGAAATACAACCGACGATGCTAATAAAATCTGAGCAAGTTAGAGCATATTTCAAACCTATGTTAAATTTAAGCATATCAAAAGAAGATAAGTCGAACGAAGTAGAATCGGTAACCAGTAACTATGTACTTTTCTCGATAACCATACTAAGTGTTTCTATTACGGTCATCTTGGTTTCCGCGATGTTAATCAAGAAATATCTAAAACAAAATATTGGTGCTCCGCCATGCAGGCCACCCACTTTAAACCTAGAATTGTAACTCCCCTACGAGGAATTACGGGGGGAGGGATGTCGCTGACGACAATTTAGGCTTAACAACAAATCGTTGTTAGGTCAATAAATGCTGACCAGCCACGTTATGCAACGCGCCAGCGATGCGCGCTGTTTAACGATTAAATATAAAAATAGGCTAAGAAGAATAGACTAAGAAGAATATGCTGATCGACGACGGTCAGCAATTTTAGAGTATAAAATCAATTGAATAAATTAATGAAGTATTATTTGCCAAGAGCCAGTTGTTGCGTTTATTATTGTGCTTAAGTCGGCGTGTACTGTGCCTGTCTTAAGCTGCTGCTCCGAAAGACACTTTCGTGTGCGCTTTTCGATTTTCAAATGATTTAAGATTAGAATTAGTTTTTAAAGTAGGTATCATTAATTTTGAACCATACTTGGAGGATAGAATTAGAGAAAAACAACAATAATAACAAAAATGTTTTAAAAGATTAAAATATAATAATTTAAGCGCAATAATAAAAACCGCTTTCACCTGGCCCGCGCCACTCGATCATTTAATAAAGTTGGCTCTTTACCTCAAAAGTTTGCCGACCGCTGCTGTAGAGTATTCAATATATACACCCGTTCTTTATTTCTTCTCGCTATGTACTGAATCTTAGCCTGCACTCTCCGATCTTTTACCCATATACCATATAAAGTACTGTAGTTTTAAAATAAAACTTCTCTGGTGTACGTTGATTGTTTGCCACACATTCAATAAAAAAGTATTTATTTAATTCTATTCTCTATTTCACTCTATTATTTCTTCTCTAAGTATTTCACGGCAAATATGCATAAAGGAAGCGTTCACTTCTGGGAATCAGTTGCCCAAGAGTTAAACGTGTTCGGGCCACCAATTAAGGACGGATCTGGATGAAAAAGGTAAGTTTTCTCCCTTGACGTTTAGTTTTAGGATAGAAAAAGTAATTGTGTGTGTGTGTTTTTTTTTCTCTTTAGGTTTGGGCAGACTACAGATATTCTTTAAAAAAATATCTCATAACAATCGTGAGTACAGGGCCAACTCAACTCAATAGACAAACAAAAAATTTTTCTTAAACTAGCTATAGCAAATAAGGAATTAGAAATAAGTTTTGCATTGTTAGGTATAAAACAAAAACAAAATAGTTTAACAGCGAATTCCTTCTAAATTAATGCATTTATGTTGTTTCGATTGCGCTTCAAGCGGTCAGAGAGGCACTAAAGGCGGGGGAGTTAAATGATTGAAGCATGATGCCGAAAATCGTATCTTTAACTTATGCATAACCTATCCTACCCATTTTTGAAGGTTACAAAATGCATGGGAGACCTCGTTTCTTCATTTGATCAGCGTTTGGCCATTTTTCTGACACTAATTGTGTGACAAACTGCCATGTAAGCAGTCATTCTTGACGGTTAATCTAACGAAAGAAGCGGTTCAATGTCCAAAAAATCCAATTTTACCATGGAATCAGTGCATTTTGTGATGGCCAATAAGAAAAGGAAAAGATATGGGTCACATTTGGTTGAAGGGTCATGCTGCATTTCATCGTAGCTGGTCATGTAATAGCTTGAATGAGTGAGTTGTTACATACATGTTTTGTTCGAATAATACCATACACAGAAAGTGGCCAGATCTGTTAAGGTGCATCAAATAATTCAGGAATTTGTTTCAAATTAGACTCTACTAACATATAAAACCATGTTTAAATCGCCAAGGTCATACGGGCGACGTCTACCATAGCGAAAACAGTCTACTAAGATCCAACATCAAAATCTCGGGTAACGGTAGCATCATGGAGTCATGATACTAGGGCTCAGTGCGGTAAGGAGAGCTAGCAAAATGATTCAAAATGATAGGAGACGAGATGGGAAAACATATTAATGGAGTTTTTAAGTACTTTGGGTGCCAGTTCTGAGAAATTGTACTTAAAATGTATCACATGTGTCAGAACAGTCGAGCTGGAGAACAAACAGGGCATTGTCATTTGCCCAAAACGTCAAACCAGCTGAAACCAAACTGATGAAAATGATTTAGTAGACTCTCAATATGATATCAGTTGCCATTTTTCAATGGAACTTGGCCACGTAGTCCGGAAATGCAATATTTCTATCAGAGGATAATTGTAACAAGTCTTGTAGGATAAGTGGATCAAAAATACGCCTTTTTAAAGGTTCAAATGAGTTCTTGAATTTTGCAAGTAGTCACCAATAGTCATAAATGCAATAAGAAACAAGAACAGGAAATTTTTTTGATTCCATAACCTTTGTTTTCATACGTATTTTATGCCAAAAGTCTGATAGACGAATACTTTTTGCACGCCCATCAAACGACTTTTTTTAGTTTTTCAAATAATTTAGTTGTTATTGCACTATTTTAATGCTTATTTTTTAGCAAAACGTGTGTATTGATAGTCCCTTTATCAAACCTCATGATTACTTTTACCACCCCATGTCTATTGCGGCCATAGTTCCCCTTTTTCTGCAAAATATTCAGCTAGACGAATACTTTTTGGTCTGACTGTATAAAGCTCAATGGACGAATACTTTTTGCGCACCCATCAAACAACTTTTTTTAGTTTTTTATGTATTTTGGTTGCTATTGCACTATTTAAATACTTATTTTTTAGCAAAACGTGTGTATTGATGGTCCCTTTATCAAACTTCATCATTACTTTTACCGCCCCATACGTATTGTGGCCATAATTCGCCTTTTTCTGTAAAATATTCAGCTAGACGAATACTTTTTGGACTGACTGTACACCGTCTTCATCAGCAGATAAGTGTGGTACAGAATATCCTGTAAAACGGGTTGCTGTACCCAGGACGTCGAACATGTACACTTCCTCAAATCTTCTTCTATTTGGCGTAACGTCCTATGCGGACATGCCGTATAGTATAGGCTTTCGAGACTTAATTCATTACCACGTAGCCGGATAGTCAATCCTTGCTACGGGGGGACGATCTATGGGCTTGAACCCATGACGGGCATGTTATTGAGTCGTTCGAGTTGATGACCACGTACCACGGGACCGCCCTAAATCTACTACTCCGCAATATTGGTTGAGTCGGGACAAGGAAAACGCATGACAATTAGAGGTGGATGTAGCCGAGAGACCCTAAGCGGCCATATGCTAAAAAGCCTTGCTGAAATTCCGAGCAAGAAAGCGGCGGATGTTGATGGCTTGAAAGTTAAAATTGAATTTGTAACGATTTGCTCGCGTGCGGGAAGAACTACTTATTTCAGGATGTCCTTCCGGAACAAAGGAAGAGATGGTTCATTGCGCAACATGACTGCAACATACTGCGCTTTAGGTGAGACAACCGTGCGCACTGCATTCAGCCGCATCAGCATCAACTGCAGAATGATCCACAATGAAACTATGCTTACTGTAACGTGCCCAAGAGGGCTGAAAAGGTTCTGACTGTATCTATCAAGAGTGATGGCTATATCTATCATGTGATGCTATCACCGTATTATGGTGTTGATTAAGAACAACCACGTTATAATTAAGGACACGTCAAATTAGAAGAAAAATCTGAAAGATGTGGGGCTGCAAGAGTAAATAAAGTAGTTTGCAAGTAAACGTGAATTTAGTTAATTGATCTGGGAAGGCTATAACAGTGTTGAACCATTCTTTTCTATAACAGTATAGATCGGAATATTAGAACTACACATTTGGTTATATGAGGGGATATGTTCACTGTTGAAAATTGATATTTGGCGCAACTATAACAATTGTCTCATACACAAATACCAATTCCATTCAATACTTCAAAACCAGTTTCAGGATAATAAAAAAAAATTTGACGGCGTTTTGGAAATGACCTTTTTGAAATTTAAGACCGCGAAAATTTACATTTAAAATGTTCTAATCATCTATTACTTATTACCTGACTTTTGTAACATAAGTCAAAAAAAGAGTAGAAATGGAATTAGAACCATGTGCGATATCATATTTTAATAGTTCAATCTTACAGTTAAGGGGCACAAAAAACACAAAATGGATTGAAGTAAAAGTGAGCATTTCAAAAATCGTATGTTTTTAGTACGTAATTGGGATTGGATCTCAACATGTTGTATATGTATTAGCGGCAGCCTAATTTTTTAATCCACTGCGCATCAATACGTTATTCAATGAACACGTTGTTGAGGTTACTACTAAAAAAATAACAATAAAAAACTATACATTTGTGTCAACAGAGGCATGGAACGTATCAGTTTGAAAATTACAAAATTTCGTTACTAGGCTCAAAAGTAGCCTCATCGATATTTAACGATTCTGCAAAGTACAGTAAGAACTGCCCAGTGTGTTACAAGGTTAACACAAGTGTCACCACAAATGCATTAACACATAAGAACAATTAGGAGTTATGGTTGTTGCAACGTGTAGAGTTTGAAAATAATTCGAAATTTGAGGACATCCGGTAGATTTTACCGGGCCTTAACTAGTTGAAGTAAACATCTGTCTGTCTGGGTTTGTGGGGTTTGAAGGGTGAAGTGGGGAGGGGGGAGAGGGGGGAGTGTACATTGTCACAATTTACACTGATGTAGACTCATTTATCCGGAACATGTTAGGTTATTTTGAGGTTCGAGGAGAAGCTGCTCCTAAATAGACGGAGCCCCAACACACTAGGATAATTAATCCATTTTGAATGCGTCTTGGGAATTTACTTTTACCTTCTGACAAAAAAAAACATAGCTAGTCTTCCTATTCTCAGGGCTTCAAACCAAAGGAAACCTTGTCGGCATATAGTGCGCTTATCGTTAAATACGCTACTGGCCCGATGCCTGTTAGGAAGTATTAGATAACAGCAGTATTTAGAGCTTTGGGCCAAATAGCTTACAATGATTGCAGAGTAAACACCCTCTCTAGAGGACATCTAAACATCTAGAAATTAAATTAAATGGTCATAAATAGTATGGGGTTGCGTGGTACAGTCTTCAAAAAGCACGACTTAACAACATGCCCTTACAAGCCCGTATTTTGGCCCAAGTGCACTCGATTTTTTTCGGGAGTATTTGCACCGACAAACCGACGTGACACTTCGAACAAAATGAGCTTCAAAAGTTGTCTCCTTATTTCAAATGAAAATACGTTAAACACTAGCGCCATCTCTATAATGATTCGCTTACTACACTGACACAGAGAAGAAACTGCTAAATCCCCTGTAGCATGCATATGCTATACTCAGTTCACATAATTCTCATTACACTCAAATAACAAAAATTGTTAACACACAACACACTATAACAACCCTTAAGTCAGGAAATGTAAATCAGCAGAAAAACGTGGGTGTGAACTATCCCACTAAACACTTACAAAACATGCAAGCCACACACTAACTTTCAAGGACGAAAAAACATTATGTTGTGAGCTAACCTGGCCCGGACTCATTCACGGCGGTAACTCACGGATGACAGCAAAGCGTCATCCGTGAATGTATGCGTGTGATCGATCCGGGGGTCATCGGTTGCGCGGTCACGGACGTTGACCGCCAAACACCAGCGCGCACTGAAGAACTAGCGGTCAGCAAGGAAGCGTGCTCGAAGCCAACACCAATTGTATCCAAGTGAAGTTGAATATATACGTTAGTAAATTTATTAGTAACGCGTGAGTTTTATTCGACCACCTCTGCGATCGAAAGAACATAAAACATTACTAAGCACAAAACCCGTTAAACGCAGTTGAAGCGTAAAACCATAACATTGCATAATAGCAACCATCAAGTGTCGTATACAATGAAATAGGAGACACCGTACCATCGTGTGTACAAATAGAACCGTTACCCGCAAGCGTAGAAACAAAACACCGCATAAGCACAAAAATCCAGAACTGACCTTACAGAATAAGCGAAACCATATAAAAACTCAAACTCTGATCTTCAGCATAATTGACACAAAACAGAAAGCGAAAGTAAAACCAAATCTAACTATACTCGTAACTCGTATAAATAAAGATGTAAGATTAGAACGAGTACTGCTCAGTACGCACAGTGACACGGTTCAGTGGAGCCGTTTAAGTCTTATTGTAATTCGCACAAACAACACAAATGTGTCAAATTAATGCATTGTGTCCACTCGTTACCTGGAGCCCCGATGGCTCCCAGTGATCATCCGAAACTCTGCTTTGTTCTAATTAAATGTACCTAGTGAGTGATGTTTAAAACTACAACACCGTTGATCTACCCAGTCGCGTACGTTACAACATTACACCCCTTTTTGTTTTTCTTCGCAAATTCTAATGCGTATTGTTTTATGTACTTCTCACATCTTTTGCATTGATTTAGAAACATATAAAATGATTTTCCTGGGTGTTTTGTCCAATAATTCTCACAAAATCGTGCCTCACACTTCCTTCGCAATTTGTATTTAGAAAAGTTGTTTACATCGAAGCAGCAGTGAACAGAGCTTACTTTGACAGAAGTGTTCGCCTCACTGGTAAATGACAGTACTTTCGTGTGGGACACGTTTGTAGCGCCAGTGTCACGTCGGTTTGTCGGTGGTATTTGTGCATCAAGGGCTTCACGTCCTCTTGCCAGTCTCTGAATGTCCTCGCTTAGCCTCAGTTTGTCTGGAGCTGGCCGGTGAAAGATGACCAGATCCAGTAACGCCTGACACTCTGCAGGAGTACCTGGTACGCGACGCAAACAGCTGGAGCCGATTATGCGAAGCTGCTTGTGTAACGACCGAGCTCCAGTGGTGTTGGGCAATGAGGTCGCTAACATGGAGGCGCGACATGCAGCAGTTGCTGTAGCGCGAAACGAACGGCGCAACGCTGCACAAAGGTCGGTGAGAGCGCAACGTAGGGAGGAACGACGTTCGTCCCCCAACTCCAACGGGGCGAGGTAAAGACCAGGAATCACAGGACAGTCCACAACGGACCACAGCTGTGAAGACGAGAACGACAACGACCGAGCCATTGCACATACTGCATACGGTTCGTTTGTCGAATCCTCGAAAATCGGGTTAAGCGTGGCTCCGTCAGTACAAGCATCATACGGACTGTATCCTCTAAGCAAGGACTGCCTATCCTGCCTAACCGGGCGGAGCACATAATTTAGAGAGAATAGTCTTAAAAACAAATAAACATAAATGGACCCTAGCACTTCCCTGTGCCCACAACAACCGTCGGCTCTATCTCATCCTATACGGAAGGATTTTTATTCCATTAGGGTTGATTTCATCAATCCTCATAACTCAACATATGCCCTGCACGCATTTTATTTTCAGCGAAAACGGTAGACATAAGCAACAAACAACTCATTTCAGAAAAGATCCGCGACTCGAAACCTCGCGGATTTCATTTCATACAAACGGGAACGAACGTCCCCGAATATAACAGTTCATTTTCCCTGTAACCGCCTCCTTATAATAGAGTTTTGAAAATGAGTGCCATCTGACATAAACATGAACTTTATTGAGCGATAATGAGTGCTGCGGCGAATGGATCGCGACGAACGAATTCACCGGTATGGCTGAATATCTTGTCCATCATATCGATAGCATAAGAGTGCTCCGCGTCCTCCAGGGAAAACATTTCGGCAGCGGATATGGCCCATTTTAGCATGTCTGGATGTATCTGCATAAAATCGGCTAAATGCGGCTTACTCGGAAACATCGTCAGGACCTTCCGCGGCGTCATTTCGCTCAGGTACTGGTCAATGAATCGCAGTGCTTTAAGGTTCTCAACAGCTCGCAGTAGCCAATTCTGTTCGGAGCCTTCGACGGTGTACTGCTTTATACTGTAATGAAAATGAAAAAGTAATACTTTATAGTGAGAGATTGAAAATGAGAGCCTTTTTGTTAAATTTGTTATAGAATCCCAAGTGCCACAAATCCACTAAACGACCACTAAACGGGTTCTAAACGACTCAAGCCCTCTACCTAAACGGAATGTAGAAAGACTTCGTTTAGCAGACGGTGAACGACTGATGCAACCTAAATATAGCAAAAAAGCTGGCGGCGCCATCTGTTGTTGGTGGGACACTCAACCAGTGGAGCTTCCTCGCTTAGACTTTCACATTTGTACACATGTACTGTTGTATGGTTTCGCATTGAAGTTATGCATCGATAGAACTAGAACGGCAATACTTACTTACTTATCCGGCGCTACAACCGTTTTGCTGTCTTGGCCTGCCTCAGGAGTGTCTGAAACCGCTCACGGTCTCGTGCCTTCGTCTGCCAATCTGTTATCCCAACCTTAATGGCGGGCGCCTCCACGCCTTCTTGCCACCTCAATTTGGGCCTACCACGCCTCCTCTGTCCTTGTGGACGGCCTAAAAAGGCTTTACGGGCTGGGTCGTCCGTTTCGATGCGTACAACATGGCCAGCCCACCGGAACCTGGCGAGCATGATACGCTGCACGACAGTGAGGTCGACGTACAACTCGTGTAGCTTGTCGTTATAGCGGCTCCTCCATTGTTCTTCCACACATACGGGATCAAGTATCCTTCTAAGCATCTTCCTCTCGAACGCGGCTAAGAAGGTTTCATCAGATTTGGATAGTGTCCATGTCTCAGAGGCGTATGTGAGTACCGGAACTATATAGGTACTATATAGTCCCAGCTTTGTCCGTCGCGACAGGTTCTTTGAGGTGAACTGATTTTTCAGGCTATAGAATGACCGGTTGGCAGCCAGCATCCTTGCGCGCAACTCAGCTTCCATGCTATTGTCGTTGCTGACCTTAGACCCAAGATAGGTGAATTGTGGGACGAATTCAAAAGTGCGTTCTTTTATCTGTACGTCACGCCTACGTAGATTATGATTATTTATTGGTAGGCCCGCAATTATTGCCACCATCAATTTGGTCTTTGCCTCGTTTATCTGCAATCCGAGGTTCTCTGCCGCCTGCTCGATCTCTTGGTAGGCTTCTGCTACATAGGAGAGCCGCAGACCAATGATGTCTATATCATCAGCGTATGCCAGGATCTGGGTTGACTTATAGAAGATGGTTCCTGTAGTCTCCACCCTCGAGTCGCGGATGGCCCTCTCTAGCGCCAGGTTGAATAGGAGACAGGCAAGCCCGTCCCCCTGGCGCAGACCTTTGGTGGTAGCAAAAGGTCCTGAGAGTTTTCCATCCACCCTCACCTGGCAAGTGACGTTGGTCATAGTCATTCTAACTAACCTTATCAGTGTGGCCGGGATTCCAAAAGAGCTCATAGCGTCATACAGTTTTACCCTGGCTGTGCTATCATATGCGGATGTGAAGTCTATGAAGAGATGGTATATGTCGTTTCTGTATTCAGCCATATTCTCCAAGATCTGCCGCATGGTGAAGATCTGATGAGTGGTAGATTTTCCGTTACGGAAACCTCTTTGATAGTTTCCAACTATCTCTTCGACGTGCGGGACAAGACGATCCTGAAGGATCGGTGAGAATACTTTATAGACGGTATTCAACACCGTAATACCCCTGTAGTTGTTGCCATTCGACCATTCATATAGATTTTTCCTCGGAAAGTTAGAAGGCTCTATAGGTCATGATTTCATGAAGCTTGTCAAAACAGATTGCAATAAAAGGACAGCAATATAATGATGAGTTATACGCCATCTATTGAGCAAACCAGTGAACCAGACGTTTAAGCTTAATCTGTGGCGCTTGGGTTCTGATTTTTTTTTTTTTGGAAATGTATCTTATGTTCTGATAAAAATTAGTCAGTTATTATCTTCATGCTTTTCCAATGCGAATATTTGAAATTTGCCATGAATTATAGTGTTTGTTTGCATATGCATATTTGATTTCCTGTCGTTTACCCAAATAGCCAAAACTGCTTAAGAAGCCAATTTTGGCAAGCTTAACTCGCTGCTTAAATTCGCCTTTTGCAGTAGTTTTGTGTTCTATTATATTATATTATTTATTCCTATTACTATCGGGACGGCTATTAGTACCGGGGTGGTGGGCATTCGTGCTCGTCAGCCGACAAGAGATCGCTCTCGCGGAGAGCGCACCTGAGTGCCCCGCTTTGTATCGCATCCAACAAGTAGATAAACAGTATCAAAGTTCCGGATGGTCCTTCTAAATAGCGCCTAAGCAACTTCTTTATGCCAGGGATTACAGGGTTTTCCAAGAGTTCTCATAGCTGTGAGACACTTTATTGACTTTTTGTGACTTTATTGACAAGTGAAATGAACATAATACAACGGGAATTGGACTTTATAGCACCCTTGTTGGACAAATCCAATAGGAATTTCCAAGGAGCCTGTCCAAAAATGGTGCCATAGAGTCCAATTTACATCATATGAAGTTCACTTCCCATAACAAAGAGTCGAGGAAGTGTCCCACAACTATGAGAACCCCTGGAAAACCCTGTATTATTTTTCTTTGAGTTTCATTTTCAAGCAAGCGCCATCAATGGTAATGAAATAAACCAAAGTGGGTATAGGGACTAGGTGGGCTTATAGGTTTGGCGGGAAGGCCATATTGGACGAACGAATGACAGGAGTAGATTCGATTGTGGTACGTAGTTTTTCACCCACACTACGACACATCAACCAAACCAGCCATTGAAATTCACACGCATACATCAACAAATGATCGAATCCCCTCCTGTCGTTTCGTTTTCATTTTTCAACAGCACGGCTGTCAAATTGTTCGGGATAGGCCCACCTGTATAATAAACCCACTTTGGAAATAAACAACAGGATTTGTTTTGTTTATGTACAGGTGTATACTTTAAATGGCCGGTCTGGTACAGTCGTCAACTTGTACGACGTAACAACATGCCCGTCATGGGTTCAAGTTCCGAATAGACCGTGCCTCCATACGTAGGACTGACTATCCTGCTATGGTAACAATAAGTCACTGAAAGCCAAGCTCACTTCACTAGTGGGTACACGCATGCCTTTGTTGTGCCAAAGAGGAAGAAGAAGTATATTTTTAAATCCTTAATATTCATGAATTATACAAAATGTCACACAATTGACTGTACAAACACAATCACTTCACTCAATATTCTTTCTTCAATTAACGAATATAACTTGTGCAGCAGCAATGAGATGATTGACGGCACCAGTCTTTGACACTTTGACAAGAGCCACCTCGTACCGATTTCATGCATTAAAAAGCTATGAGGTTTGCAACGGTTCCACAGCGTACGGCGTGCTTGTTAACAAGTGCCATAGTTCCGCAAAGTACTTCTTATCTCCTAATTTGCCACATAGTACGACATCGTAATGATTTTTTTGTTAGACAGTCCCAAATTAGCTTTAAAATACGAGCGAAATAACAAATAAGGAACAAATAAGACAAACCTGGTTTCTTACCTGTCAAATTCCATACATTTTACATATTCGATGTCATGCTCGATTGATGCCAGAGCGCCGCCTAATGAGGCCTCATTGAAACACTTTGTGTGTACTGTCCCAATCTGTCGGAGTTTAGAAAGGGTTTGTCGGTGGCTGTCATGTGTCAAAGACGACAAGGAAAAAAAATACATGAATAAAAAAACAAAAGAAGTTTTGATTGCTCGTCTGTATCATTTTCGCTTTACATCGGTCGATCGGTATTCAACTGTGTTGGGTGAAAAAAAAGAATAACAAAAACAATTAAAATTTCTTTCTATGTTCCACATTTGTAAACAGTTGTTCTGACGCGAGACATACATATCTTAAAGTACATCCGTTGTGTGGTTCTTTTCGTATTTAACAAGTGTGATCTGAGAAATAGTTCATGGGTCCATACCCTCTTCAATAATCTCCCCCACCATTCGTGTTGTTGTGAGTGAGAAAATTGGGCGAGACGCAACATTTGAAGAGAGTTAATTATCCTTCTCCTCCAGGCCTACGACTAACAATCCAAACATAATAAACACAAACGCCAAACTGGAACGGGATAGGAAAGCTACAGTTAACATAAGTTCCTCTACCTCAGCAAGAGTAGAGCGGGGCAGATCGGCAGTGTTGGAGGCGTCGACGAAGACGCAAGAAGCGGATATAAACGCTACGAGCGCCGACAAAAGAAAGATGAACGGGTTAAGTTTCAGTGAACTTTGTTGTTTGTTTTGCTGCCCTCCGTGTCCAGGACGCATTGCATCGAAGCTGGCCTTCTTACCGCCAGAAGCTAGCTACGATCTGAAACCGGAAGCGGATAATACTAACAGCAAGTTTACCCTGACGCTACATGATAAGGCCGACTGGCAGTATACCGATCGCGAAAAAGAATGCTTCGAAGTGTTTTACGCACGATCTGCTCGCGGGAACAGAATAGCATGTTTATTCGTCAAATGTAGCGCTAACGCACGGTACGTAACTGTTTTAAAATATCTTTTTGGATATGGTCAACGAAATGTGGTATAATAGCTATCGCCAAACAGAACATTAATGTTTCATTTCTGTAACATAACATTTCTCTCGATTGAGGATTATACAATTCAATTATAGAAAGTATCATGAACATGATTGCATCGTCACTGTTTAATTATTCCATTAATCTTTGCCATACTTCATTCCTGCGATTGAAACACTTTATCTTTATTTTAGATTTACACTGCTCTTTTCCCACGGTAATGCGGTAGATCTTGGGCAAATGACTACGTTTTTCATCGGATTAGGTCAACGGATTAATTGTAACATTTTTAGCTACGATTATTCCGGCTATGGTCAAAGCTCCGGAAAACCGACGGAGAAGAATCTTTACGCAGATATCGACGCAGCGTGGCACGCTCTACGAACACGGTATGGCATCAGTCCTGAAAATATAATTCTTTACGGACAAAGCATAGGCACGGTTCCCACGGTAGATTTGGCCAGTCGCTATGAGGTTGGTGCCGTCATTTTGCATTCCCCTTTGATGTCAGGTATGCGAGTAGCCTTTCCAGCTACAAAACGTACGTGGTTTTTCGATGCATTTCCCAGGTATGGTTTGCTGTAATGTACCCACAGTAAATGTTCACATACATTAATGAGCTTATTATGCATTTCCTTTCTTCTAGCATTGATAAAGTGCCGAAAGTAACATCACCCGTTCTGGTAATACATGGTACCGAAGATGAGGTGATCGATTTTTCCCACGGAATGACCATTTACGAAAAGTGTCCCCGAGCAGTGGAACCATTATGGGTGGAAGGGGCCGGCCACAATGACGTGGAAATGTACAGCCAATATTTGGAACGGCTAAAACAGTTTGTGTCCGTTGAACTGGTCAACTGACAAAAGCTGAACAAACGCACCAGCGCCAATAGCAGTGGAAAGCGAACCAAAGGAGATGGTGACGGCCGAAAGATGGCAGAAAACGATGACGATGATAATGAGGAAGACGAAGAAGAGGATTTAAATACGGGTATGTTGTTTCTTATGATTGTAAGTGTGGTTTTGTTAAATGTTTTATACCGATATTCGTTCTTCATTGACCCATAACAGATGATGAAATATTGAATGCATCAATTACATTAAGCTCAAACTCTACTAATGATGCATCCGCGATCGAAAAGCTTCTCTAGCATCAGGAGCCTGGCGGGGAGAGCGAATTTAATTTTGCTTCCTCCGCCCCGATAGCCCCTAGCGTTAGTCTACCAGTCACTCGTTCCGACGGAGATGGCAGAGATACGGTGGAGGATCAGCTGCCCCAAAAGCCGCCGACGCCGTCTGTTTCTGCTCACGATCAACAAAAGGCAAGCCAACCACAAAATGGTGATGCGAATGACCATGTAGTAGGAAATACGAAAGCGACCGTGCACATCAATGGTGTGGCGGTGGATCACTTTCATCAGAACTCCGATGTAGATGAGGATCGACGGTCTCTGTGTCAGAATAGTGATGTACATGGTTTCATTTCGTACTCATCCGAGAGCAGCATGATCGAGTTAAATCTAAAGTTCCGCAAGTGTGCTTGCAATGAAAACATTATCAACACCTCCAAAGAAAACCTGCAACAGATGCAACGAACCAGTCCAACAGGAGCGGCAGCACCAATTGATGGCTATGACGTTGTCAATGCTGCCATTGCTGGTGCGGAGAGCAGTGTGGTCGGGAAGGAAGGTAAAAGCAAAAGAATATTAGCATTAAACAAGGATAATTTGAATAGATTAGTGCGCAAACTGAACGACACTACGAATAGCTCATCCTCATCTTGTACAAAGTGTAGATTATCATTAGACGTCAAGAACATTTTAAACGGAATAGGTAACGTAACGGCAAAACACGCTACAGCTGACGCCGTTGGGAGTGACAGTGTCGGTCGGTCGCCTGGTGGAGAAGATTCTAACTCCCGCCGTGCTGCGCTTCCACTAACCATCGACGATTCTATGCTCGGACTGCGTGCAGATGACTCACTGCTAGGAAGCTCAGCTTCCCCGCTACCCTCTCCACTACCTTCGCCTAATTCGCCGTTACCAATTATCGGTCCGCTTGAGCGACGTCATAGCGAAACGGTCGAACGGCGATCAATTGGCATACAGCATGCATCGAAACAATATCGTAAAAAACCGCCATTATTGCGAACACATGGCCGTAGCATAGCACAAGCAGAGGAAATAATAATCATTTCCGATGAATTCAGACGACAATCGTTGCGCGATCAGCAAACCATACGGGTACAGAAGAGTCCGAAAACAATTTCCAAATCGATGGAAAGCATAGACAAGCGAAATTCTATGTCACTATCCCTTCGGCCGGTGGCAATAAGAAGTTTTCAACTGCCCAACACTGTACGTGGGATAGATCCGGCCGACGAGATGCTAACGATAGTGGTCAATGCCGCCGAGACTAGGGGCGCCAACGATACAAAAACAATCTCAAAATCAGTTGATGATATGGCACTCGGCGGAGGACAGGGAGTAGAGGACTCTGCTCAACCGAAAGCATCTGAACCTGCTGAAGATGACGTCGAGTTAATCTTCATTTCGGATGAGTTTGTCAAACGAAAATCAAAGTCAAGCTCGGATGTTATCATCGTGGAAAATGCTGCTGGTCGCAGGAGGGAAAGTAGCAGGCGTAAAAAACCCATCAAAACCTTGTCGGTTGCTGGCGTCGAAGGCAGAAACACGGAAAAGAAAAGACTTTCCTCCAACACGGCTCGGGCCTCTAGTACTGAAGGACGGATTGTGAAATCCGCAACCATACCGGTAGCCGCGTCTAAAGTGAAAAACGTCCGTCGCAAAACAACTATATCCAACTCGAATAGTTTCCTTACCTATGAGGAGCCTTTCTCTCCAGAGACGCTTGAAAGTAAAGACATTGGTCAACTTTTTGCAGATGCGTCGGCCGAGTAATCTTAGAGCAACATGAATGATTGTAATAGAGTACAGCCTGCAAATTTAGTGCAACAAACGAATCCTCACTAGTTATACTTCTTGAAGTTAGTATGCGTATGTTTGCAGATTACTGGTGAAGGATGTTGTTAAACATGTCTGTGAATCTTCCATTAATTATGTATCCTTTGTTATCGCACAAATTTAAATGGTAGAAAAAAGCAATTATAATGATTGTTATTTAATTGCGTTTAGCCAATCGAATAGACTATGCTCATTGTTTACAGTTTAGTATTACTTACACTTTCCTATAGTTTATCCCAATGCTTCCCGGAATAGAGCCTTTCCATTTGGTGTTCGTTTGTTGCAATGTTGTTTTGAAGCAAGTATAGACTAACTCCCTCAGGCAACGTTTCTAAAACGCTTTATTGATTTTACTGCAGTGCAATTTGTGGGTTCGTATGTATTGAGCACATTGTATCATTTATTACTCAGTTCACCCAATCGTATTCCAAAGGGACTGATGATATCGACTGATAAATGCATGTAAAAATACTAAGTATAAATCCTATATGAAGAGTAGTAAACAAATCCGATAAAACAAAACATTCGAAAAATATGTAAAAAAAAGTAAAACAGCAATAAGTGGAAAGTTCTCACAACGCCATCATCGTACAATAGTAGTATACTTCTTCTTGTTTGGCACAACAACCGCTGTCGGTCAAGGCCTGCTTGAACCCACTAGTGAAGTGAGCTTGGCTTTCAGTGACTTATTGTTACCATAGCAGGATAGTCAGTCCTACATACGGGGGCACGGTCTATTCGGGGCTTGAACCCATGACGGGCGTGTTGTTAAGTCGTACGAGTTGGCGACCGGCAATAGTAGTATACACAAAACGAAAAAAAATACCAAACACAAAACAATCACACACGCACATACGCAGCCTAAAAAACAACCTATAAATTAAAATGACTGTAGAAATTGGATCTGTGAGCACTTTAAATTAGTCTGACGCTCATATTCTTTTACAAGACCTTTTTTTTACAGATTTGATATGAATGTTAAGCACCGATAAAGCCGTCCTTCCATTTTTGAGTTCTATTTGACGTGCAGACATATTTGTTACTATGTCTGACACACGAATGCAGGTTAAGTTGTGCAACTATTACTGTTAGAACGTACAAGTAAAGTTAAAGTGGAGGAATTTAACATTTCCAAATCGCTAATAATCCTGATCGCTCAAGCACACGTACACTGCAAGTAGTCAAAAGTTCGAAACATAACGACAAAAGTATAATGATAACTTATTTCGGATTTTTTTAAATTTAAATGCATTATTTTACCAATCTTCTGTGTCTCGTGCAATGATATGCAAGTGTTAATTATAACACTAAAGCGTTACGTTTATAAAGCAAACAATTTCTCGGTAAACTGAAGCGGCGATACACACGTTATCTGTATCATCTTTTTGAGATAACCTATGCGTTTAACAGCTAAAATGAACCCAGTTTGCATGGTAACAGACGTATTACGAAATCTTCCATTCCCTCCGAATAACTTCCACTTCTAGCCAGTTCTACATCGAACCAGAACAAGAATTGGCCAGAAAATCAACAATGCATAAATTCGATAGGGATACATACGCAAATGAGGAAACATTTGCAATGAAAGTACTCCTCTACTCCATCAAAAACTTCTTAAAAATGAATATATAAGCATGTACACTACTGAGATTAAGTGGTTTATCTTCATACAACGTTTATGCCAATGGCGAGCCAGCCACCAAAGACTCATAAAGACACAAATAATAAGAAAAAATCTCCCCACGTTTCGTTTCTTCTGTAAACTATTCGGCTCTCGTGTGATAAGTGATGTAGATTTTGGATCGTTTGTAAGAAAACCTTGATACGATTGTATGTTGTGACTAAATAGCCGTGTTAGCTTGGAACAAACAAGCTAGTGTTTTTTTTTGTGGAGAATTTTTTATCAGTGTTTTAAAGACTTTATCTTATGAGCGAAACGTACCGCATACATGTATTTCAGGTGTTGTAAATTCTAGAGAGATGAAGGGTTACAGTTGTTGGAGAACAAATGAAGACAAACAGTGCATAGACTCATCATATTATCCTTATAAAATATATACATTTTCTTGTTCATGGTGTATTTCAGTTTTACAAATATCCATTAGCTAAAGTTGATGAAAAACAGCTCTAGATGACTGAGCAACAGAAGCTCAATACAGTAGGTAAATAAAGTAATTCAATGAGAAAGAATACGACACATGTTAACAGAAAACAAAACGAACATGCTTTCACCTCCACCGACAGGACGTTCAAATAATGAATCCAACTTTTGGACTAGCTCTGGTGGGCCATATGAATCAAAGAGAAGTTAAATCTTGGCGTAAAATGCGCGTAAATAATTCCCAAACATGATGTAGTGAAATTTTGGAAGTGAAACATACAGCATATATATAAATTTCACACAATTTCTCAAGGCACAACTATCCTCATGGTTTAATCCGACGAATGTACATTTTTCAATCCGGAGCGTGCACTCAATTGATTTTCTTGTAGTGAGAATCGATTGTTGAATAATAAGAACACACTGTTAACAACCTAAGACCAACGCATCCAGCATTCGTCCAACTTAGAAAGAATAATTATATTCTCCTGAACATTGCAATCTCGCGCACACAATATGGAATCACAGTGAAATCAAATTGTTATAATCAATGAAATGAGTAATGCTTTTTTTCATTTGCATAGCAGAGCAGATCAAATATCCGAACAGAGCGTATGAAAATTGCATCTATATATTTAAACCAATGTACCACACGTATTAAATGAGATCAGCATGAATGCATTAAACTTGTCTATTTCATCGGTATATTTTATAAAATATAACTTTTGGCTACATTTGGCCAATGCCATTACTTTGTCCCATAGTGAAAATCTAGAAAAGAGATTGTGTCCCCAAATCAGCTGTTTCGTCGTCTTGCTTGTCGCTGTGTCAAATCGAGCCAGTCTGCGCTCTTCCTTATGTTAGTGATAGTGATAACACTGTCTTAGCAAAGACCTGCACGCAATATACACCCATAATTAACGAGTGTCCGTTTGTTAAAACGAATCTCAAATATAGCTTTTTATTGTATTTTTATAAAAATGGTAAGTTCGTACTTGTGGTCAAATTTGTATGCGATAAGATTAATTATTTTCCTTTCCTGTCTATGTTATCTCACTGATACGATGTCAGAAAGGGCAGCCGAAACGCTACTGTGTGATAGGAGCTGGAAGTTCTGGTATATGTTCGGCTAAAACGATTCTGGATGCTGGTGGCAACGTAACGATATATGAACGAACGGATCAAATCGGTGGCACCTGGGTGTACACAGATGAAGTGGGCAACGATCGCTATGGTTTACCAGTCCATACCAGTATGTATGAAGGGCTGAAGACAAACCTTCCGAAAGAAATTATGGGTTTTCCAGGCTATGAGATGCCGGCACAGCCCGCCTCATACGTGCCCTGGCACGAGGTGTTACAATTCATTCGAGATTATTCCGCGCATTACGATGTTACCAGAAGGATCGCGTTTGAACATTTGGTCGAAGAGGTGAGACCTGCTTCGGATGAAACCGACGGATGGAGTGTCACCGTAAGACACCTGCCTAGTGGATTGAGAACAACTGAAAGGTTTGATTTCGTGCTGGTATGCAATGGACACTACCATACACCTGCCATTCCGACGTATCCCGGGGGCGAATGTTTCCTTGGCAAGCAACTACACAGTCATGACTATCGCAAATCAGACATTTTCAGAGATCAGCTCGTACTTGTGATCGGTGCTGGGCCAAGTGGAACAGATCTAACGATTGAAACAGCGAAGATGGCAAAAACCGTATACTTTAGCCACCACGTACCAGAAAAACTGAAGCAACTAACTTTTCCTCCCAACGTGCTACAAGTACCGGACGTGCTACGGATCTTGCCAGAATGTGTGGAATTCGTGGATGGATCTCAACATCCCGTATCGGTCATCTTCTACTGTACAGGCTACCGGTACAGTTTTCCCTTCCTGCATCCAGACTGTGGCGTGCAGGTGGACGATAATTGGGTGCGACCGCTCTACAAACACGTTTTAAACATAAATCATCCCACGATGGCTTTCATTGGGTTACCTTTTTACGTTTGTGCCACGCTCATGTTCGAACTGCAAGCAAGATTCTGTGTTACGTTTTACGGTGGCCGTCTGCCTATGCCGGACAGGGACGAAATGATGTCCGACCATGATCGTGAAATGAACGGCCGATGGGGTAAAGGGTTGAAAAAACGGCAGGCACATATGATGGGAGCAGAATATCAAGGGGAGTATTATCAATCCTTAGCACACCGAGCGCAAATCGAAACCATACCGAAGGTCATGACGGATATGCACATTGATAGTGGAAGGCGAAAGAAAGAAGATTTACAAAATTATCGAAATGATATTTACCGCATAGTGGATGAAAATACGTTTGTCAAGTATGATATTTCGGAAGTTGTATGTGCATCAAACGAGTTAACTATAGGGAGCCACAGTAGCTAACCGAGACTCAGCGACGCAACCATGGCGCAACCATCCGCGGTTCATATAATTTGCGCTTCATTAGGTGTGTAGTAGGTACACACATATATACAAATAGAGGTAAGAAATTTTGAAACGCACAATTCAGTTGTATATGCATTTATATTTTTGGATGTTTCTAATAAAACGTATACTTTTTGATAATATCTAGTAAAGCATTCGTAGTACATCAAGAACCATTTTCGCAATATTGACTCATACATGTTTAATTGTGTGTTGCTCAACGGAATAGTATATCGAAAATCAGTTTCTAAATACTTCGACTGAATGTAAATGGTCTGAAAGAACAGTACGACGGTCATCGCTCTGAACCATAAAATCTCGATCATCGTTGCGATTTTAGCTCATCGTTGTTGTGGGTGGTATTTGAACCTTAATAAAATGATCATCGTCAACAATACGATACTCAAAATTACGAAAATTAACATCCTTCTTTTTACTGTTGATGCAATCAGCGTGCATTTTCGCGAGCACGGGCTTCAGTGTTTCTATCTCGGCAATTCGCGCAATATCATCATAGTACCGTTGCTGAAAATCTCCAGATAACATGTGAGATAGCTTCCCACTTAAACCACGCTCATTTCGCTCCTGCTGATCTTTCTGCCACCACTCTAGCATTTGTTGCTTGCCCGGCAACTGTTTTTGGCCGGTAAAGAATTTCAGGCAAAATCTTGCTTGCAGATCCATCATAAGCATAAGACAGGCGTTGAAAGGCAGCCCGATAAAGGCCATAGTCGGTTGGTTGATGTTGATGCAGTGATAATACAAGGGACTGATGGTGTTGTCCTCTAACGACACGCCACAGTCCACGGAGAGAAACGGTGTCGAGTAGCGATATCCCGTGCAGTAGATAATGGTGTCAAAATCTTCCTGTGTGCCATCCACAAATTCTGCACCAGTTTGCGTTAGGCGCAACACTTCCGGCTTCTGTACAACTCGATCGCCGGTATGAACGGGATCATTACACCGATGACTCAGCACAACCTTATCGGCATGTAGAGCAATGGCCGGTGCTATATCCATTCCACTGTGTCCTCCACCAACAACAAGCACACGCTGATCACGATAGTTTTCTTCACGGCGATAATCTTTGCTGTGCAGCTGCTGGCCTCGGAATATGTTCTGTCCCGGGAAAGATGGAATTATTCGTGAACTGTAATGACCATTGCATACCAGTACGAAATCGAACTGATGCATGGTATATCGATTGGCGGCTACATCTTTCACCAATACCTGCAATGTGAGTTAAATTTAATATAGCTACATCAACTCGATCGCCTTTTTCCATATCGTACTTACGTCCCAGCGATCGGTACTGAAATTTCGGGTCACTCGAACCACTTCGCGTTCAAATTGAATTACCTTCTTCAATTGAAACTTGTCGACGTACCCTTCCAGTTGCTTTATCACATCGCTAATCGTCACGAATGTAGGCGCTTGTTCGTCGATGGGATAGTCCGGATATCCCATGCCCTGTTTGACGAGGTTTGTGCGAAGATTCGCATACATGCATGTAATATCCAAGCCGTTTGAATCTTTTCCAGTGTTGTCAGTGTAAGCCCACAAGCCTCCAATTTGCTTAGATTGTTCAAACACTGTCACCGTAGCATGGCTATCGAGTGCTAGCGCCTGTTTGGCGGTGCATAGACCGGAAGGTCCAGCTCCGATAATACAATAAGCAGCAGCAGCAGGTGCCTAAAATTGTTGTACGTTTTCAATGTTAGTGTTCAATGTTCAATGGTAGTAATTTTTCTTTGTGATTGTTGCCAATAAAATGCCTTACCATTCGAAGCGGGGAACGATTCAACAAGCGTGCGTAACGGACCGTATCTGAGATGATACTGGCATACAGTTTCACGGCATGATAAGAGAACCCTATTCGATGCATTTTCATTGTATTCTTTCCACGTTTAAAGAACAGTACATAAAAAATATTGTTTTTTACCCATTTTATCATTTCTACATGGCGTAAAGTGAACATGCCGGTCTATGCAGATTTTCGAGACTTTATTCAGTACCACGCAGCAGGATAGTCAGTTCTCGCTACGGAGGGACGGTCCGAATGAGGCTTGAACCAATGACGAGCAGTGGGACCGCACGTGTGATAATCTTATCACTTGCCAAGTGCAACTAAACAAATATGTTTGGAGGCATCATACAAAAAAAAAGATTAAATTTTTGGCATGCGGACGACACATCACAGTGCATGCCAATTATTAACGCATTTTGGGATTATCTATAAATTACGACACGCAAAAATGTACCACTCCGTACTGTAACAAAATGTAGTGCTGGAACAATCCACCTTATATTATGTAGGAAACGGTTTTGTTTAAACAATGCTACAATAATTATGCGAAAAGTAGAGTTTTTAATGTAATATACGGTGGGACATCGTTTATCCGGGTACCTTTTATTCGGCTGTAGGTATAGCCGTGTTGTTTAGAAATGACAGTTCAATACAGAGAGGACATTGCGTGCTGAGGAGAATATTTAAAAAAGAATCGTTATCATAGTTTTATTTTATTTTATTTTTTTCTTCATTTACATCGTAAAAGTGTTTCAAATTTTATGGATGGCTCGCGCTGGGGATTGGCCCTAACGGCTAATCAGTTGAGCTGTTTCGCTGGTCTAGCGGTAAACAGGCTTGATCTGATACGATCAGACGACAATAAGTTACGAATATAATCAGCAGCAAACAGTATCTTCTTCTTCTTCTTTCAGCTCAACTACCGTTGTCGGCCAAAGCCTGCCTGTACCACTTATAGGCTTGGCTTTTAGTGACTTATTGATTTCTCCCCATAGCAGGATAGTCAGTCCTACGTATGGCGGCACGTGCCATTCGGGGCTTGATCCCATGACGGGCATGTTGTTAAGTCGTACAAGTTGTCGACTGTAACATGAGACCGGCTTAAACAGTAAAACCACCGTTCTAATTGCAGTATTCCTGTTATAATTGTAATTATAAAATATATTAGTTCAAATTAATTCATTTATTTTGAAAGAAAAAGTTACTCCTGCATTTGGTACAGGGGTTTTCTTTTCTTTTTTTTTACTGTAGCAGTAGCAGGAACAAGATATGTTCTTTATATGTTTTTACCGGAGTAAAAAAAATTTTAATTATTCTGATGCGGTCATTAGCCTATTGGCCTTACCCTTTGCACGACACCCCACCCGTGATGTTATGCTTTGCCCGACTTAGTGAGAGACAACAGCTAGCTTGGCGGTATCAACGGACGACGCCGTCTCCCGTTATTATCTGATCGTGTTGAGGCTGACGCCTGCATCCACCGATGATGTATTGCATACGACCGTGAGAGAACGCTTGCCCGTGGGCAGTAGGGCGCGATTGAATGATGCGTTATAAATGTGTTGAACAAGCTGAACGCAGTCCCAGTCATCTGTAGCGTTGTCGTGTTGCGTGCGTTAAGTGATAGAATTCTGGGTGTACGTTTGAATTTAGTGTCGCAGTCCATTGCCAGTAATAAACAAGTGAACATGAGCTACTGCATCATAGGCGCCGGCATGGCAGGATTGGCTACGGCACGACGAGTGCTCGAGATTGGAGCACAGGTTACAATTTTTGAGCGAATGGATCAGCTTGGTGGAACATGGATCTACACCGATGAGGTTGGTGTCGATCGTTATGGGCTTCCTGTGCATACCAGTATGTACCGCGGATTGCGTACGAACCTGCCCAAAGAGGTAATGGGGTATCCGGATTTCCCAATACCGGCACAACGCGATTCGTACATTGTTTCGGATGATATTTTGTCATTTTTACGCCTGTATGCCGATCGGTATCAAATCAAAGACTGTATTAAGTTCGAGCATCATGTCGTGCAAGTCCATCCCACGGACGGTGAACGTTGGATTGTTGAAGTAGAGAATCTAGCAGATCATCAAAAGGAACAGCACGTTTTTGATTACCTGTTTATCTGTAACGGTCATTATCACACTCCGAACGTACCGACAGTGAACGGAAGCGAAATTTTCCAAGGACAGCAACTGCACAGCCACGACTATCGTTGTACTGAACATTACAAAGGTAAAACAGTTTCCATCTAATGCTCATTCTTTGTGCGCATTCTAAACACAGCGTTTTCTATCACATTATAGACAAAGCGGTGCTCGTTATAGGCGCAGGTCCTTCCGGTATGGATATAGCACTAGAACTGGCAAAAACAGCGCGCCGTGTAACGATCAGTCACCACATGGAGCGACTGACCTTCCCTTTCCCTTCCAACTTGTCCCAACAGTCAGACGTATCCATGCTTACGGAAACCGGAGCAAAGTTCACGAACGGAAGTGAGGAGTCATTCGACGTAGTTCTATACTGCACAGGTTTTCGATATAACTTTCCCTTCCTTGGTGCGGATTGTGGCATCGAAGTGCAAGAAAACCACGTGCAACCGCTGTACAAACATTGCATCAACATTAACCATCCAACGATGGCGTTCATCGGACTACCGTTCTACGTGTGTGCGGCACAAATGATGGATCTTCAGGTTCGATTTTGTCTGGCATACTTGACGGGTAGACAGCATCTACCACCAGCGCACGAGATGCTGGACGATGCAGCGCAAGAATTTGAGGATCGTTTACAGCGCGGATATAAAAAAAGACACGCACACATGATGGGACCGGAGCAGGGCCGGTATTATGACGATCTTGCAAAGACAGCCCAAATTGAAACCATTCCCCTGGTTATGACCAAACTGCACAACGAAAGCAGTCAACGGTTTGTAGACGATTTAATACATTTCCGTGAGGACGTATTTAGGATCGTAGATGATGAGTATTTCGAATATGTAAAGGAATAATTGCTCAACAGGTCGATGCATTTTATCTTGTGTCAAGCAGGAACAGGCTAACAAATAAAACGATAGATAGTTTTCTATAACGCAGAGCAAATCGCAACCCGTTTGCTCTTAAATCATTGGCGTTCATTTGCGCATGTGAAGCCGGAAGTTTACTCACAGTCACGCTATTTGGTTTCAATTTCTGCCCGTTACGTTGAAATCAATAACAAAAGACAGAAACACTTTTGTTTACGTAAATTTTATACAAGCGTTTATATATATGAAAAAAACAAACACACAAAAATTTTCTCCGCCTTGCTTAATCACGAGCGAAAACTGATTAAAAACTAGTTGACGCAGGGAAGAAGAGCGAGCAAACAAAGCAAAATTATTAACGTCAAATAGTTTATAAATACGAATATAAAATATCCATTTGTATAAACGTAAATATAAATATAAATATAAATATGATACGTAAATTAACGTTAAAAAGAATAACAACAGGCAAATAAACTTATGTGTTTACGTAAATTCTCTTCTAGTGTTTGTATGAAAATTAAAAAAATAAAACATTTTCTCCGCCTTGCTTTATCACGAGCGAAACCTGATTAAAATCAAATTGACGCAGGGGAGTATAGTGAGCAAATACAGCAGTAAACAATGCATTCACATATAACTAACCGCGTTCGTTGCAAGTAGTAGAATTTCCTAGATTTTACATCTGCCTATGATTTGTCTTGATTAAACGACACAAAGGAAATAATAAATTTTCGATAAGCTTGTAGAAGTTTAATTTAAGTTTGTTGTCTCTATATCTAGCTCTATTATATTTTATTTGCCATGTTTGTGTTTCGGAACGGTAGAGTAAACAACTGTTGAATTTAGAGCTAACATAATGCTATATTTGGTTCGTGTTTTTCTATTTCGTCCACTCTACCTAAGATGTACTGATTGTTGCTGGTATCTTATTTTATAATAAATCACATTATCTCTAATATTGTGTTTTCATCAATAGGTTGTCCTAGTTTACCTTTTTTTACCCACCAGCCACTTTAGTTAACCTTCACAAACGTTTCATCGTCTACTAACCGAAATTTATCGTTTCGGAAATTCACCAAATCTTCCGAGTAACGCATCGCACTGATCTTATGGAGCTTCTTGATCACTGGCTTGATCGGGTCGATTTCAGCAGTCTGTGCTAGATCATCGTAGTAACGATCCTCTACCGGGCCCATCATATGTGCTTGCCGTTTCTTCAAACCGCGCTTCCAACGTTCTTCCATCTCAGCAGCTGTATCGGCACTCATCTCCTCCTGGGTGGGCAGAGTTTTGGCACCGCTGAAAAATTTAAGACAAAACCGTGCCTGCAAGTCCATCATCTGCGCCGCGCACACGTAGAATGGAAGTCCAATGAATGCCATCGTAGGATAGCGGATGTTAATGCAGTGCTTGTACAGCGGCTGCACGTAGTTTTCCTCAACCGTTATGCCACAATCGACGCTTAAGAATGGGAAGGTGTACTTGTAACCGGTGCTGTAGCAGATGACACTAAAGTCTTCACTTGTACCGTCAGCATATTCAACGCCGGTTTCGGTAAGCCGTGTTACGTCCGGTTTCAATGTCACATTGCTCGGAAACACCGTTTGGGGCTTATCCTTCAAATGGTGGCTCAAAGTAACACGGATCGCTTTCTTAGAGATCTCGTATGCCATATCCATTCCTGACGGGCCCGCTCCGATAACGAGAACTGTTTCACCTGTAATATAGAGAGATGGATTTTGAATGAACTATTTTGAGCCTTTGTACACGTTTCTCTGTTATACCTTCAAACGGTTCGTTGCTGCGATAATCGTGACTGTGCATCTGTTTGCCCCGGAATACGCTCATGCCGGGATACTTTGGTAAATTAGGCGCATGGTAGTGTCCATTACACACGAGCACGTAATCGAACGTAAGCGTCAGCAGCTGATCGTTCGGACAGTCGCGTACAATCACTTCCCATCCTTTCTCATCAATCGTCGGCTTCACCCGTACTACGTAGTGGCTGAAGCGAATGTGCTCCAAAATTCCATACGCTTCGGCAAATTGCTGAAAGAAGGTTAACATATCCTCCGCCGGGATGTAAGAACTTTCTTGTTCCGGTATGGGAAAGTCCGGATAGCCCATGATCTCCTTCGGTAGATTAGTTTTCAATCCTTTGTACATACTCGAGTGCACGTCGATACCATATTCGTTTTTGCCCGTTGCCTCATTAAACACCCATGTTCCGCCGAGCTGTTTACCCATCTCAAACACGGTAACAATTCCACCTGCTTGCAATGCATGCCGCGCAGCACAAAGCCCAGCGGTGCCCGCTCCGATCACGCAAAAGGTTCGTTTGGTCTGGGTAAGATGAAATAACAAAAAAAAAAAGATAATGTAATTAAATTTAACTGAAAATACAATAGGTTGACAGGTTTATTGGTTACTGATAACCAGTGTTTCGAAAGTAGATTAAACCAGTAAACTTTTTTTTAATGTCGCTAATAATTTATCAAACAATAAGAGGAAGAAATGGGAAAGGATAGAGGCGTTTGCCCCCGATTCAAGAAGTCCATGTAATTGCGGTGTTTGCTGTATTGTATTTGAACGACATCTGTGGAAGCTTAACCTACAAGTTATTGTTCCGTATTCTTCGCTTTTCAAGGTCCAGTGCACGATCAATGCGCAGGTCAGAGTGCTTCAGCTATTAGCCTACATGACGTGTGCTCTCATTGTGCGGTGGGTGCCCGTGCGGATGCGTGCAGCTCACTTCCTTAATCATTCGCTTAGTAGCACATAACACTGAAGCTGATAAGTGAAAGCCATGCGATGAATTCCTCACTCGATGCGAAGATTCGAGCAACAGGGGCCTGTACTGCACAAAGTACAGTAACGTGCTAGCGTAGAATCGTCATGAATGGATAGTAACAGTACCATCGCGCATGCTCCAGTAAAAGGGCAATGTTCACCAAAAAAATATTAACCGATCCTTCATTAAACACTGCGTCTTAGGTTATCGGTTCCGGACTAACAATCCAGCGGCACGAGCATTGCCTCTGTTGCTATGTTTCAGGTAGCATAACCGGATTTGCTGATAAGCAGCTGTTAGTGCTGTGGAAATCGGTACCATCTTTCCGAAACCCCATTCAGGCAAGACTTGAATGGTTCGGCCACATGCAAGGCAGAATCATCGGGGATGTTTAAAGAAATGCATGTGCAACGCTAAAAGAAAAAATACGAAATTTATCGAACAGACACAACAGTTACGATAACAACACCTTTCGTTATCTATTACAAAGGAAATCCTAAACTTGATCCTTTGCTAATGAATTTCGTACTGAAAAGGGAATTCAAACGCTTAAGTCGTTCCACCGCGAAGGCTCTCGAAAATCGAAGAATAGATAACAAATGTGTCATCGTACTGTGTTTCTGTGCAAAACTGTGTTCTTACAGGTTGGCTGACGCCAATTGTATTAACAACGGATTTGTTAACTAGACGATATCATGATACCATGTCAAATATAAGTTTACATAATTGGCAACGTACGTCAGTCGCTAAGACACGTCACACATAGCGTCAAACATACAAAAATATTACCATACTATACTAAAATAATGAAATAAAAAATTTAGCAGCAAAAAACGTTACACAATTTTAAATAAAATAATTGAAAGATGACTACCTACTCACTCGACAACTGTTATCAATTACGTGTAATTGTAAAAACAGTGTTATGTTAAGTATGCCCTATTTACAGAGTAAACTATCAATAGACATAGTTTTTGTTAATACAGTAGTTTTGAACGCTCTCAAAACGACATTCAAACATAAGCATTACTATTGAGTACCAAAAGCCAACTAATGGTAAATCATGCATACTAAAATGCATTCATTGGTAAAGTTTAACGGTCGTGTACATGAAATTCAACAATAGTAATCAGACCAGGGAAATAAAGTGAAACAAATCATCTCTGTTGCCTCTTGCCGTTTAGATTTCCAGCTGTTTATATTCACTACCGCCAAATACCGCTTGATAACAGTTCATGAAACACGTGCAGTAAAGTAGTGCAGAACACTATCGACGATCAAGTAATTTGACGATGTGAATTGTTTAACACGAAGGTACGTTCCACTCCTCATACCAT
The DNA here is from genome assembly GCF_017562075.2 of Anopheles merus. Classification (NCBI taxonomy): domain Eukaryota; kingdom Metazoa; phylum Arthropoda; class Insecta; order Diptera; family Culicidae; genus Anopheles; species Anopheles merus. The sequence goes on along the minus strand of NC_054085.1, from coordinate 865,655 downwards.
ACTAATCAAAGTTTGCCACATCCTCTAACCGTCGAATGATGAAATCCGACTTTCAATCGATTATGTAGCCGATGACGAAATTGATTGCACTCCTTTTAACGATCGAGGTCAGACCGAAGAGACGTTTTCATCTCCCACCTCTACCATTATTATTACTGATTGTCCATATGCCACATCACACCATTCACCAACTCACCTTTTCCATCACCATAGTTATACCAATCTATGAAAATTCGCTTAATTATCACAATATGTTTCGCAAATAACAACTGTTTCACACCAAGACTTCAACTGTGATGCACTTTTGAGCACCGCGATCGAAAAATATCAGATCGTTCTTTACCGTTCCACCACCGCTGCTATACTGCCGTCCTTACACAGAGCCTTATTTATATTATGCTCCCGGTCGTGTCGATTTTCCATCCATATCTGTGAGGCTTCCGATCTGATCTATTGTAGTAGTATTTTTTACGCTCACAATTTACCTCGCGTGTACATGGTTTTGACGCCGGTAGTAAAGCTCGTAGAAGAATGTCGTTCATGCACATACACACAACCCCCCCCCACACACACACACACACAAACACCAAACTGTGTAGATGGATGCATTCTAAATGATTGATATGTTTGAGACAATTGCACCGATCGTTGATTTGTCATCTTTCTAAGGGGCTTTCCAAATACGGTAAATTATTCTCAAAACGAAGAATCTTTTAGCTGAGCACGTCATTCAAAATTCCAGTTGCGATGTAACTGTTTAATCACTAAAGGTTTTTTTTATTTATTTGGTACAGTTATAGTTGGTCGCAGTGTCGCAGTACCACAGGGGACATGATCATACATTGTGAATCATGAATAGCGCATGATACGAATGCACTATATTAGGATGATTTTTTTAAGTAGGTAACACTTTTATAAGAAAGTATTTTAATTAACTGTATAAAAATAAGATTTTTTTTTTCATTATTTGTGCTCTGATTCTTTTTCCAATGAAATCAACACATCAAAATTAATTTCATTGGAAAAAGAATCAGAGCACAATAGATGAAAGTTCAACTATTCCAACTATTCCAGCGGCTTTTACCTAGCAATACGGCCTCTTTGGATCGTTCAACCTAAAAAACAGGAAAAGGAATTTTACTACACTATAGTAAAAGGGTTTTTTTTTAATTTAGAAGGAACGGTCGCAAAACGGCAAAGCAGTCCTTCCTGAATAAAAAAGGAACGTTCGAAAATGATCTTATTTCTTATAAAGGGCATTTTTTTATCGAAAAAGAAAATATAATTATTTAAACATAGAGTATTATCATATACTCTTCAAATGAAATAATGAATCATCATAGCTGTACAAAAAACAAATACTATATGCTTGTGTATGAATTGGAATATTACGCGTTAGCTTCCTCGATCGTGTTCTATAAGATTTTGTTTTGCTTTGTTTGTATAAGTTGCTTTGTTTGAACGAAGCAAATGTGGTTAGCAATGGCTTTGTTTGTACAACCGTCACCAACAAATATTTACGAATATTTTGATAGTGTTGATTTGATTTCGGTTTTAATGTATCTGTTAATAGTTTTTTAATTAGTATTATCATCGATGATTTTCCTATGTGATATCCCTGAACCATTTGTTTTGGGGGAAGTTGGCGATGATTAGTGGATAATGATAGAAAAATAGGGGAGGAAAATTTATTTTTAACTTCTAAGTTTAAGTTGAAATACAGGATGAACGAAGCGTAGATAGAAGAAGCAACTTGGGAATCGAAACATAGACGCGATAAGATGTTTAGTGATTTAATATAACGTCATTGTACATACACAGATGATCAGCGTCTTGAAAGGTGTATGCAGACGGAGGGGTTTAATATGTAGCAGAAAAAGCAGAGAAGGGAGATTCCTCTCTCTCTCTCTTCTCTTCGCTTCTTTGGCACAACATCATATGTCGAGAGGCCTTACCTTTACCACTACCCAAACGATCAAAACGCAATGAATGGGTAAAACTATGGACCTGAGATGGCGCCCTATCTCAGTACCCAAACTGGTACCCAATGGCACACAATTTTGGGCTTATTTTTTGAGAGAGAGCAAAAAGCTGATGCTCCTCCTCTCCCTCTCTCCCCATTCTCTCACTAATATTAGCCGGCATCGCGAATAAATGAACACATTTTAACAGTCGTTTAAAGTTCATTTTAGTTTAACTGAGTTCATTTGGTGTTCACTCCTGTTAAAATAAACGATCGTCAAAACAGTTAACGACTGCTCGATATCTCATATAGGCAAACACGGGGAAAAAATTCGAGCAGTACAATTAAACGACTGTTAATTTGTATCGCATACGCTCTTGACAGTCGTTTGTTTAACGACGGCATAGGACCAGTCGTTAAAATTAACAAATGAACTCATTGCGTACGCGATGCCAAATTCTAGCAATTTTTAACGACTCTGGTTAATTTTTAACGACTGTTAATTTTAAACTATTTCTTTCGCGATGCCAGCTATTGTTTAAATGAGTTCTAGGAGAGGGGGAAAGGGGAGATGTTGCAAGTGGTTTACATATAATATTTACTGTGATGGGAGACACCGTCACGCCATTATCGAGAATTTGATATAGGGCGGCGGCGGTGGTGTTTGGTATATCGGCGTTCCGTGTGGACCACGGATGCTAAATGGAAATGCACTGTATATTTCCGTACAGTATCTCATTGCGGCGGAACCTTACAAATGTTATTGCGCGGTCGAATCAGGAATCGCGCATCGGATCGATGGAAGAAGGGAGTACGAACGAGGGGGGAGAAGAGGAAGCACAGAGAAAAACGCTGCACATTCACTCATACATTCTTACAGCAGCAGGCAATTCGCGAGAACATGAAATCGGGAGAGTATATTTTAACGCTCGCGAATGAGTGCAAGCAGGTGCGGTATAGAAGATAGAGCAAGACAGCCCAGTTTTTGTTCAAGCTAGGTCCAAAATGTTTCCTTGGGTAGTGGGCATGGCTTTCAGTGACTTATTGATTGATTTACCCCTTAAGCGGGATGTGGGGGGCACGATCCACTCGGGGCTTGAACCAGTGACGGGCATGTTGTAAAGCCGTGCGTATTGACGACTGTGCCAAGTGACCGACGCAAATGAGGCGTGGTGAATCGATATTATGGAAAAGAATTTTTGAAGTAGCAATGAGTTTTTCTTTGTATTATGATTGTACTATGGTACAAACCCCATTAGTTAGGCATATGCAACAATTATTCTTTGTACATTGCATTAGGTATTTTACAATTTTCGCAATAAAAAGAAAAATACAGTAGAACGTCAATTATCGGGGAGTGGATTAACCGGTGGAAGGCTTAATAAATTTGTCAGAATATTTGCGGCGATAGTCAAGTTGATGAACATTTTTTGTGCAGCTATCTACTGTCTAGAGATATTTTCGAAATTCAGTTTTGTTCATGAGCAGTTGTTAAACTTATAGTTATTAATTAAAACTACATTTCCATCGATTGATCAATCGATTGATTTAAAGTGAACTGTTAGTAAAACGAGTGAATGATATCATTTTACATACCTGTACATACATAAAAGAAAAAAAACTGCAATCACTTTTTTGTTTTGGTTAACGGTTATTTTCTTCGTTAATAAAATTCACGACACTTTCACAGATCAGCTGTTAACGTCAGCGAGGCATAATGGTCTTGTAGAAGCATCCTTTATTTCTCTCAGGTCATCGGATCGTCATAGTTTTCCGTATTGTCTTTATTACAGACGTCTTATTCTTCTTCTTATCGGCGTAGCAACCTACGCGATCATACCCGCCTTTTTCGGATTTCATGATACTTGAAATACCACGTAGTCTTGCTATGGTTCATATGAAATTTGAACCCACAACGAGCATAATGTTAAGCCGTGCGAATAGAGGACTGTCCACGGGACCGCCAACGGGACAAAATTAGAGATATTGTTTAATTTATTGCTATATATCTCTACTTCTATGTCCGGACGGATAGATTAAGTCTGTGTGGATTAAAAAATTAATACTGCAATAACGTATTATTTCTTTACATTTTTTATTATTAGGGTGTAATTATGCAGATGAAGATAAGCGTTGACTCACACCCATAATATTTATAACTTATTCTTGTTGTTTTTCAATTTAATTTGTTATTCATCTTTTGGCCACGTAGTCGACTTACATTAACATTTATTCTGGACAATAAATGTGAAAACTTTATTTGGTCATTTAATTATCATGAGCAATATGCACCATCATCTTTAACATCTCCATTATTGAGATGAATGAATTATGAACACCGATCGCAAACCATGCTTAAACCGTTATTATTGCAATTTTGAATTGGTCTAATTAACCCGGCGCTCTAGCACCAATCGAACACGACATCGAACATGAAAAATGTATGGGATTTGACATGTTTGTCTGACATATAGCCTTAGTAGCTGGTCCTAAACTTAAGAGGTTCGCAGTAAAACGCAACCACGGACTAGTGGCGGAGGGCCCAGGAAGCTGGACTCCGTGTACCGAACCGGGGTATAGCCTCAAAAAGAGAAGAAGAAGAAGACATGTTTGTCTTGTTTGTTTGTTTGTGTCTTACAGTGCACCTCCATCCGATTATATGGGTTTGTTCGATTCGGATGTCGTGTTCGATTGGTGCTAGAGTGCCGGGTAATTTATTGGAAATTATACCAGTCCGATCCATGGCATCAGTGTGGCCAGATTATTTTGGCGGTTTTCGGTAGGCTCATCAAAATTTTATCGGTAGTTTTTGGCAGGTTAAAATTCGAAACTTAACTGAGTTAAAAGAAGTAAAAGCGAAAGAAGTGTTAAGTGGAATTGGGGGGGGGGGGGGGGGGTTTAATGCGCAAAATGAAAATTCCATCTCACGAGAATATGCATCCTTTACCTAGGATATGGATTAGATTTGGTTCAGCGGTAACACAAATGAAGATTTTTCTGAAGTGTCGATCTGAAAATTGGAATTCTAAGCCCAAGAAAGACTAACCACAGAACTCCACTCAGCATAACACGGAGCGCATCATAACAACTGACAGCTGCCAAACGTTGATACTTATATGTGCATTGCGGTTATGTATTGTTATTGGTGGGTGTTAGCATTTATTAATTTGTGTGTGACCTTGAGACGCTGTGGGAGAAGCTGGATTGGGATTCAAAGTGTTATCGGTGTATTGATGGTTTATTTTATTTCGTGCCGCTGCTGATGAGATCATTCGATGCCCGTGGCAATCGAGGGTGAAGAAGCCTATTTAAAACAAGCGTAGGAGAACGTCTAACACTAATCTAATATTTTTTTATTTGAACATGTTTGATGCTTCAACGACCTTCTAAGCATCATGTAGCACAATGTATAGTGGCTATAAATTTTTTTTTTCTATGTGCCGAAATCTGTCTCGAGTTTTTGGGTCTCGTTACACACACACACACAGCGCGGGGAAAGTGACCGTTCACTCTATCATGTCGCGATCCCCCACCCCGCCCGGCGCTAGGGATGAGGATGCGCTACAAGAAACCTGAACCAGCCGTTCTACCGAGAAGGTAGCCGTAATCGATCATGCGTGGAGGGTGGGGGGGGGGTGGTCTAGTGGGGGGGGGGAGTGCGTGCTTGCGCGACTTCGGGGGTGCGTGCTCGCGAGCGCGCTTTCGTGGGTGCGTGCTGGCGTGCGCGCTTTCATGCTCGCGGGCGCGCGTACGTGCGTGTGTGTGTGCGTGCGTGCGTGCTGGCGTGCGCGCGTTCATGCATGTGTGCGCGCGTATGTGTGTGTGTGTGTGTGCGAGTTTGCGCGCGCGTATTTGTGTGTGAGTTTGCGCGCGCGTGTTTGTGTGTTTGTGTGAGTGCGTGCGTTTGGAGACCTCAAAACTATTTGATTCTGATGCGTACATTTTCATCCGCTGCGGCTACAAAGTCCATGCATTTTCGATCTCGCTACCTGAGAGACAACACAACCATTGGCATTGGCATCTTTGCGATCGGCTCTGCTGTTGGGGGTATTAAAAAGACACACGATCTAAGCAAACGTGCGTGTGATATATTGCACATTTATTTCTAATTCAGCTAGCGGACCCAAGTAGAAACAACATTTTGAATTGAATCCATACAAAAGAGGATTCTGGATTTGTTTATTATGGTGCGCGTATGGTGCTGCACATGTCCGTCCAGAATCTGGTGGCTTGTTGGCTTAGAGTCGGTATCATGACGCCGATTGACCGGCATTGCCTTGGAATGGGTTCGGATCGGTAGGTTCATGTTTTGGTCAAGTGCATTCCGTGCATTTGTCGCGCCACAGCGGTAGACCCGGCAGCACCAAAGTCAAAACAAAAACCTTCCCCGAGAGTGGACTGCTATGCTAAGTTCTTCTTCTTATTATTATTATAATTATTATTATTATTGGCGTAATGGCCTACGCGATCATGCCGGCCTTTTCAGGACTTGAGTACCGCGTAGCCGGATAGTCACCCCTTGCTACGGCGGACGGTTCATACGCGGTTAGAACCCACGACGGGCATGCAGATGTGCGGAATGATGGCGGTGCCGCGGGACCGCTCCTATCCAGCGTGCAACTTGCATACTGCCACACTGTCTCCTGCTCGATGCATACGCTGCAGGCAGGGGGAAGGATGCACCTCCACGATAAAAAAAACACGGCCATGAACCAGCGGCAGACCTAACGATAGGCGGACTAGGCGGTCGCCGAAGATCTCTAGTCTGTAGTATGCCGTATGTCTACAAGTGGACAGATTATTAGCGACAAGGGCCCCCGAAAGATGGTCTTTAGGGCTCCGTGGCTGGAGAAAATCATTTGCACCTCCCCTCCCCCCATGGCGACTACAATTTTAGGGCCTGTGACCGATGATCGTAGGGGTCCCATGGCCACCCCCCTTCCCGCCGGCAATTTAAGAATACTGTTCAATCTCCCAACAGCTGTGTGCCACTACCCCCTCCTCCCTGTCATCAGTTACCATTGACAGGGGCCTCAATTCGTCTTTCCGCCTTTCATGAACACCTTCCTTTCTTTGACCGATGACATTTCGGAAAAAACACATTTGGCGACAGTTTTGCACACACACGCACGCTCATACCCTTGCGCAGACGGCTCAGCATATCTGTGTAATCTACAACATACGAAAGCAAAAGCTTAGTGTAACAAAGTTATGCTTAATGCTTAACACGTTCAGACCGATGGCAGGCCCCACTGCCTGCCAGTGAACTTTCCAGCCTGCGTTCTAGGTGCTGGTGGAAAGGAAAGTTGATGAAAATCAGCGCCGGGATGAACGTGTTAATGCGAATTAGGATTCAGCGCGTTTCACAGCAAACCCTCCAGCGTTAGCTAGCGATTCCTTAGTCATTTTTACATTGCAGCAATTGAACTTATTGCGCTTTTTTTGTTTGATTTGTGAAAATTCAATTGCATCGCAGCAATGTGTGTAAACGGTTTTTTAAGCGCCACAGCAACTCATGAGCATTGTCCACGCGCGAGAAAGAGAAAGCGCTATGGAGGGAAAAAGCACGGACGACGGCTGACAGCGATTGGCCGTCTGACGCACCAACACATTCAAACCTTCGACAGCGCGCTCAGGCGAGGGGTACGAGGCGGAGCCAGGGACGGGTATCTCGACGAGCTGCTTGACAAATTTGCCGTTGGAGGGACAAAGATGGCATTATAAAATTCTCCGAACGGCATGATTTCTTCCGTCGCTTTGCGCAGCGGGTCTTGATCGATTGAAGCGTTTACGGTCGTTCGAGAGAGCGCGCTGTAAGTGTTTATCTCTTTCTAACAAAAAAGCTCCGGTACGCGACCGTGTTGGTGTAAAAATGATAGTGGCCGAAAAATAGTTCACACCTACGTTGTCTTTCTCCCCTCCTTCCCCTCTTCTCCATCCTCTCACCTCGCTTTATTGGTTCGTGCTCTCTAGCTACATTGAGCGAGAGGTTGAGAAGTTTTCGATCGCTTTGCGCAGCGGGAATGAGCGACCTACTGAAAATATTCAAAACTTGTTACCATCAAAGAAGCGTTTTCTGAAGCGTTTGGCACCTGTCAGTTGTTATGTTGCGCTCCGTGTTATGCTGTGTGGAGTCCTGCGGTGAGAATTTTTGGACAAAACACCTATAAAAATCATTTTATAAGTTTCCAAATCAAAATAAAAGATGTGAGAAGTGAATAAAACAATGCGCATTAGAATTTGGGAAGAAAAACAAAAAGGAAGTTCAGCTGTGTCTCGTCTGTGTCAGTGTAGTAAGCGAATCATTATAGAGATGGCGCTAGTGTTTAACGTATTTTCATTTGAAATAAGTAGACAACTTTTGAAGCTCATTTTGTTCGAAGTGTCACGTCGGTTTGTCGGTGGTTTCATTCCAGCGCAGCGCAACTCGCTGGAATCAAGTGGGGTACCAGTTCAGCGCAGCGCAAACAGAAAGAAACGGGAAGAAAGGGATATGAGGAAAATACAATGAAACAGCACGAACGAGCGTTCTTTTCAGTGAGAGCGCCCCAAGTGCCGCAAATCCATTAAACGACCACTAAACGGGTTCTAAACGACTCAAGCTCTCAACCTAAACGGAATATAGAAAGACTTCGTTTAGCAGACGGCAAACGACTCATGCATTCTAAAAATAGCAAAAAAGCTGGTGGCGCCTGTTTGTGGGATACCCAACCAGTGGAGCTTCCTCGCTTGGAGGAGAGCTTTCTCATTTCCTCTGTACTGTTGTATGGTTTCGCATTGAAGCTATGCATCGCTAGAACTAGAACGGCGATACGATTGTTTAAATACTAAACTCCAATGGAAACCCCCAGTACTGAAGCAAGTGAGATTTGAGTAATGATTGTTGGTATTGATACTTACGTATCTGACCACACGATTATTCATATAGATTTTTGCTCGGAAAGTTAGAAGACTATACAGGGTGTGCGGGCTAAATTTGACACCTGGCCTTTGGGTTTATATCTCAGGGTTGAGTTGACGTATCGAAATGATTGATATGTCATTCGATTGCTAAAAGTTGTGCGAACAAGTGTAAAAAAAGTCTAGCTCCGTTAATATGTGGAACCCGTCCGAATTGTACAAGCGCGTAACGTGTGTTATGATGGTTCGTGCCGGCCATACGAATGCCGAAATTCGGAAGGCGGCGATGTGTTCGCTGAACACCGTAAAAACAATACGGTGGCCAATGAACGGCCGTACGTTTGGCAGCAGGATTCAGCACGATGCCATACGGCCGTTAAAACACGCCAATGGCTCACTGCCAATTTCGACCGATACAATAGCACCGACGTTTGGCCACCCAGCTCCCCTGACCTTAATCCTAAGGATTACTTTGTGTGAGGCACAGTTGAGCGGGACCCCAACAGGGCGTCCTGCAATACCAAAGCGGAGCTGGTGGCCAGAATAAAGGCCGTGTTTGCGGCCAACCCCAGAGACATTGTTGTCCGGGCTTGCGTGCGGTTCCGGAAGCGGGTGCAGGCGGCCATCGACACGGAGGGGGGGTACTTCTAATAAAAAATGCGGCAAACATGGTAAGCTAAACTTTGTAGAGTTTTTTTTAAATATTTAACATAAATTTGATAAAAATTCCTTTCCTATTCCCTCAGAAACTGTCAAATTTATCTCGAACACCCTGTATAGGTCATGATCATGATGAAACTTGTCGAAACACATTTCAAGGACAGGACAGCAATATAATGATGAGTTGTAATACGCCATCTATTGAGCAAACCAATGAAGCTATGGAGCTTTCGTTTTTTTTCTATGGATATTCCATTTTCCAGTCGTTTAAGCTTAATCTGTGGCGGTTGGGGCCTCGTGCATTTTAAAGGCATGCACCCAAGCGCCACAGATTAAGCTTAAACGACTGGAAAATTGAATATCCATAGAAAAAAAATGAAAGCTCCACAGCTTCATTGGTTTGATCAATAGATGGCGTATTACAACTCATCATTATATTGCTATCCTTTTCTTGCAATGTGTTTCGACAAGTTGCATTTTATTATGACCTATATAGCCTTCTAACTTTCCGAGCAAAAATCTATATGAATGGTCGTGTGGTCAGATACATGGGTATCAACACCAACGACCATCACTCAAATCTCACTTGCTTCAGTACTGATGGTTTCCGTTGGAGTTTAGTAATTAAACAATTGTATCGCCGTTCTAGTTCTAGCGATGCATAGCTTCAATGCGAAACCATACAACAGTACAGAGGAAATGAGAAAGCTCTCCTCCAAGCGATGAAGCTCAACTGGTTGGGGTATCCCACCAACAGATAGCGCCACCAGCTTTTTTGCTATTTTTAGAATGCATGAGTCGTTTGGCGTCTGCTAAACGAAGTCTTTCTATATTCCGTTTAGGTAGAGAACTTGAGTCGTTTAGAAGCCGTTTAGTGGTCGTTTAGTGGATTTGTGGCACTTGGGCAATAGAGCGCATTCTCTCCGTGGTAGCGCTCCATCCGCCATTTTTAATTTTCTGCCCAAAACAACGGACTTCGGTTCCGATCTTGAGTCGGACCCCCACCGTGTGTTTCTACCTACCCCTCGTCTGAAAATTTCATTCTCTTTGTCTGTCGGGTACGCTTTAACCGCCGACAGCGAGATTCAAATTCAAATTTAAATGATTTTCTTTGAGGAGCAATTCTCGGAATTCACACAACTGACATCTTCTAATTATTATGAACATAAAATTTTAACGGATAAAATTTTGAATTCAAAACGCATGTAGCATTTTTCAACTGCCAGGCAAACAAACGTGCATCAGCGCGATAAGTAACAAATGAGGATAGCGATCCTTGAAACAGCATCCCAAGCGCCACATATTGAGCTTAAACGACTGAAACATCAAATATCTGTGATTTTCGGTAGGATAAATGGAAAATCGGTAGTTTTAGGGCGGTCATCTGTGAATCGGTAGGCATACAGTCATTATCCGATATACGCTATCGTACGGGACCGAGCGCAATAGCGTATCTCGAGTTTTCGCGTATAGCGGATTCCTATGGAAAAATAGTTTACACTACCGGTTCGAGGGTTGAAAAATATCGCCACAGAGTTTTGCATTAAAGTTTTTTCTTATACAATAGGTATCTTTTGCACAAATTTAATGAAAAATGCATTAAGAACATTAAAGAAATTCAAAAAGAGCATAACATATTTCAAAAAATTAAAATATTTGCGAAAAACACATGGAGCTGTCAAATTTAAAGGAATCGCGTACTACGAATTCGCGTATATCGAGTATCGCGTACTGCGGATAATTGCTGTATAAAAAATCGGTAGGAATACAGATAAATCGGTATTTCTGGTCACTCTGCATGGCATCCTGCAGTATTTGACGTTTCTCGATTGCTGCCGAAGTTTGACAGTGCCGTTTGCTGGTGGTGTGCGTAAATTACGAACAGTGTGTGTACAGCTCTGTGTGTGTGTATTGTTGTGAATGTGTACGTAGGAACATACAGACAAATAACTTTTCGTTGCTAATCGATAACGCAAACAAATCTTTTCCATCACAGAATGGGCCATTCCATGTGAAAAGCAGTGTTGTGGGTGAAAAATTCAGGTGCTTTTGTTTCAATTTGGGTGCAATATTAAGAAATTACAATGGATCGTGCCATCAAAACCCGAAGTAACCTATCGGTAGGTTGAAAGCATTATTTGTGAAAGTATGGATGTTTTTCCTTGAACCGTCCATGTTTCCTTGAAAGGGGTGGTATGGCATCATCGTTTGCATTTGGAGATCGCTAGGTTGTTGGAGTTGTTTTATTGCATTCATTCAAAATCGCTCCGAGATGTGCGTTGGGGTTGGTATGTAATCTCTGCGTCACTGTCTGCTCGCTTTGTATGATTTGGGGCATAGAAGAACAGGAAACGGGAAACTGTTGCACAATTCCATTCTGTTTATTGAACCGTCTAGTCCAGGTGGGCTAGATTAATCATGCACGCCTCCATCCCGCGGAAGGTGTGTTTTTGAAACGAACTTACAGCTATAAGGGGGCCTTCTGAGCCCGTGAGCAATATAGTGGAGCGAAAGAGAGGCACCGTCGTGGTGAATCGAAGTGTGACTAAAAGCTATTAAAATCGAAAGTGTCGAAATGCTTATGCGAGACGCACTAAAACGCAACGTAACCGATAGTGCCATTTCACGTGATGGATAGTCGTATTTTTGGTTAATCTCATGCAAACGTGTTGTGTAAATGTATTGTTCTAATTATTATGCTTTGCTTCCTGCATTTGTCTAGAACACAAAAAATGAATGTGTCCAAGTGGTGGTACGATGCCGGCCGCTGAACAACAAGGAATTGACTGGAAACTTCCAAAAAGTGGTCGACGTTTTTCCTAGTCGAGGTGTCATCGAAATCCTGAACTGCAATGAAGCTTCGAGAGAAAACAAAAAGATGTTTACGTACGATGCTGTGTACGATTGCCTGTAAGTATAGTATCCTCCGTACATCACATGCGTTGCATACCTAACAAAGAAGATTCACAACCCGTTTTAGCTCTACCCAGCAAACGATCTACGATGAAGTGGTACGTCCGCTGGTTTCATCCGTTATGGAAGGATTCAATGGGTGTGTCTTCGCGTACGGTCAGACTGGCACGGGCAAAACGCACACGATGGAAGGCATCAAAAACGATCCCGAGCAAAAGGGTATCATACCACGGGCGTTCGAACAGGTATGGGCACATATAAATCGCGCACAGAACATGAACTTCCTGGTGGCAGTTTCGTATTTGGAAATTTACATGGAGGAATTGCGCGATCTGTTAAAACCGAACTCAACCTCCTCGCTGGAACTGCGCGAGCGGGATGGCGGTATCGTGGTCCCGAACTTGCACTCCGTGTTGTGCAAAAGCGTCGAGGACATGCTGAACGTGATGCATCAGGGCAACAAAAACCGTACGGTCGGGTTCACCAACATGAACGAGCACAGTTCCCGTTCACATGCGATTTTTCTGATTAAGATTGAAATGTGTGAAGCAGGGTCGACTCTAGTCAAAGTGGGCAAGCTGAATCTGATCGATCTGGCTGGCAGTGAACGGCAGTCGAAGACGGGTGCAACTGCGGAACGGCTGAAGGAAGCAAGCAAAATCAACCGGGCGCTCTCATCGCTGGGCAATGTAATTTCGGCGCTGGCAGAAAAATCTCCCCACGTCCCGTACCGCGACTCAAAGCTGACGCGCTTGCTTCAGGATTCGCTAGGAGGCAATTCAAAGACTATCATGATAGCGAACATTGGTCCCTCCGAGTTCAATTACAACGAGACGCTGACCACACTACGATACGCTCATCGGGCCAAGACGATCGAAAACAAACCGGTGAAGAACGAAGACCCGCAGGATACTAAGCTGCGCGAGTACCAGAACGAGATAGCGGAGCTGCGTAAGCTTATAAGCGAAAGGCAGAAGCGGGAAAGAACGGTACACAGGGAGAAGAAAGCTAAAAAGAAAGCGACGCGTGTCAAGCGCGAACCGAGCCTGACGCAATCAGATGAGAAATCTGACTCGGAGGTCGAGGAGGAGGAAGACTGTGAGAAGGAGAACGAGCAGGATTTCAACGAGCTGGACACAAAAGCCAAAGAAGAGCTGATGAAGGAACGCGAAGCAACCGCAGCATTGGCCTCAAAGCTCCAAGAGCTAGAGGGACAACTAGTCAAGGGTGGCAAGAATATTTTGGACACTTACACCGAGCGGCAGTTTGAGTTGGAGAAAAAGCTGTCTGAAATTGCGGAACGAAAGAAGAGGGAAATCGAAATGCAGCAACAATTGGAACTGCAAGAAGAATCTACGATGGAAATTCGCGAAACGTTTACCTCGCTCCAGCAGGAGGTAGAACTAAAGACGCGTAAGCTAAAGAAGTGCTATGCCAAATGTATGGCACTGAAGCAGGAGCTACAGGACACTCGCGATGAGCATAACCGGGATAGGCGTGAGCTGGAAATGACACAAAATGAGCTGATCAAGGAGCTGAAACGTTTGTTGCTAATCATTGACAACTTTGTACCGGCTGAGGTGAAGTCACGATTATACACGCAGGCCAAGTACGACGACGAGGCCGAAGAATGGTTCCTTAATGGAAGCATGATGCTGAACAACCACCAAATGCTGACACGCCCAGTCGCTGATCCGAGTCGGAGACGACCGATGAGTGAGTATGCTCTGCAGATGATTAAAACGAAGTCTAGCGATGCAATCCGCTATAAGGTAAGTGTGTGTGCGTGCGTGCTACAAAACTATCCTTATGGAATGTCATGAAAACCAGAGATGAACATTTTTTTTTGTAACTTTTGTATTTTGTAGGGAGAGAACATACTTGACTACGAGCTGGACATGCCACTCAGAACAACTTACGAATACTCGAATCCGAAAGTGTCGGCTTCATTGCAAGCGGTTCTGGCAGAAGCAATGCAAACCGAGGATGATATTGACATCACCGATCAGTCAAACTATGCGAGCATGATGAAGATGCGTCTCGATCAGATCACCAAGCGAAACGTACAGGAACACGCAGCAAGTGCTACAACAGGTAGTGCTGCCGGAAGTAGTGGTATCATGGGCGGCAGTACTGGCAGCGTGTCAGGTGTGAATGGCTCGACTGGAAGTGTCCATATTGGCAGCGGAATAATGACCGCTGGTGGTAGTAGCACTAGCCGAGCCCGGTCCTCGGTATACAACCGTGGTAAATCAGCGGCCCCTGCATTCGGTGCGCACTCTGCGGCACCGGTAAAGAAAGTATCCACGTCGGCGCTTACGTCAAGCAGCCATGGAGGCACCGGTGCAGGAGCGGGCCATATGTTCCCGAAAGCACGCGGTCTCATACCAAAGTAGAGACTGCGCGACGGTGAAACTGAAGTACTCATCTAGATATCATCATCGTCATCATCCATCATCAAAACATAGAACGGATCATCGTTTAATCCCTCAATCTAAGAATATGATAGATGATCTCGCTTTGCTATGCTTTAGTGCTTCAAGTGGTATTACTATGTCTGAACGTACTCCAGCTGTCGGAGTATCGACTCAAGTTTCCCACAATTAATTTGTTTAGTTTGCACGAAACGACGGATGAAAGATGAATGCAGGAAAGTTTCACTCACGCGCGCGCTTGTATCATTACACAAAACTAGTAATATGACACAAAGGTTTGAAAATACTCGAAGCAAGGATATAAAAACACGGAATGAACGGTACTGTAATAGATATCTTGCAAAAGTATTGCATTGCACAGTTTGAGATAGCCGAACAAAGTTAAGTCAAAACAGCTATATGAAAGGTAGCAGAAAACGGTCGAATGGTATTGGAAGAAAATATGAGCGAAACATCATACGCAATTCAATTTAATCAAAATGAAACTAAATCGTAAACTATGACAGTGTAAGATTACGCAAAAGACGCCACTGTGTTATGTTAGAAAGGTATTAAGAAAAGCTGTGCCTAGGAATATTGTTATTTTACGCTTCTTTTCTAAATCTCTTAATTTTGGGACAACTAATTCGTTCAAATCGCTAAACGTAATACGTGTTGTGTGTATTCCGATAAACATATTTATGTTAGTTACTTAATATTTAGTTCTAATTTGTGTTGATTTCAGTCGGATTTGTATTGCGGAAAGTGTTAAACTCCTTGGCTTGATTTAATTAATTTTTAAGTTACTAATATTTGGTATCGGTTACGTTTACAATGCAAAAAGATTATTATGTTTTTTGTTGGTTCATTTGTGTTACTCCATGTCCTGTGTGTTTGATGTTTTCATTGTAAATACGTTCAGATATTTTGTGCGCGATTTCCGCTGTACTTTCCAAGAAATAGTAAACAATTACATAATTGTTTACTATTTTTTTGTGAATTTGTTGGAATCATGTTTTTGTTTGAAATATGTTTTCTTTTGATTTTGTACCCATTGTTAAGTTGTATGTATTTCAGCAAAGAAGCCGTACCTTTATATCCACCGAGAATAGAAATAGTATTTCTGTCAAATTACAGTAAACATTTTTGATTGATTTTGGAAAGGAGTGTTGCGGTTAACTCACTTCACCACAAGGCTGGATAAAAACAGTCACACGTAGGGCAAAAAATGCTTTTAAAAATTGATCAATATGTGCTGATTTTCTTCACAACCATGATATCAGCTACTAACTAAAGGTATGAGCATTCAAGAATAGAAGGAACGATGTTGTAGGTGTAGCTCCCAAGACTTAAGCTCACAGGGTGCAATTAGTTTATGATACGGTATCTTGCATAACGGCAACATACGCTATTTTAATGTGATTACTTTTCTTAGGGCATCAACCTTGAATTCATAACTGAATGCTATTGAAACTTTGTCGGCTCGTTCAATCCTCCCTTTAACCTTAAAAATGCACCAACGAACCTTTGAATTTTATGTTAACCATTCACTTTTGATACATGCTATTTCTGAATACTAGTTGGATTTCCTTCCAGAGATTAATCCAATCCTATCTCATATGCAAGGTCATTTTTCTAAAGATTACAATGCATGCAATGTTGTGAATTGCTATGAGATTCTGGCAGGGTAACTGATGATATGATGGAAAAATAAGTGAAGAAGTGTAGCAAAATAAAGAAAATAGTGTGCATGATGTTTGTAAGCTTTTCAGGGGTTTCTCTGGATGCTGGTTTTACTGGGGTAAACTACGGAATTATAGTTATCATCAAAGGATAGGGAAATAAAAAGAACGTATTATTCAAAATATAAAGAAAGCACTAAAAGATATCTAGAGACAGAGTTCACGGTGGATTTGTGTGCAATTTTAGTTCTTTATTATAGGCCTTAGCGCCAACATGTACACGGGATAGAGTTCTTTGGGAAAGCTTGTTTGACGTTGCTCCTTGACGACGCGCATATTACCTTGCTTAAGCAGTTGTTTCATCTGTAACAATGGTCTTGTAACTGATGAATCGGTTCGGTCCACGTCTACTACATTGCTCGTCGTAAAATTTTCCTTTATCACTATCATTCCTCCGCGAGCGAGCCCTTTCGCACAACGAACAAAAAATTGGACCGCGTCTTCATCCGTCAGGTGGCCCAGTACCCACTGTGCCCAGATTATATCGTATCGTCCTTCCTCCGGGATGAAGTCTTGCAATCCTGAGTTGAATACTGTTCCCAATTTTGAGGTAAAGTCTGCTAATTCCTTACGGGCAGATTCGCAGAAATGCTCATCCTGCTCTACGAGATCCACTTGGTCAAACCATGGCAGAAGTAGGTTTTTGCTGATTCTACCGATGCCGGCACCACAGTCCAAGGCCCATTTGCGTCCGGGAGCAGGTTTTTGTTTGTAGAGCTGCTTCAAAAACTGTTCCGAGCCACGAATATCGATGAACGATATACTGCCGAATCCGCCTAGCATCCCATCTACCGTGGGAGACACATTCGACCAGTATTTTTTAGCGTTATTGTAATAACTAGTACTATCCGTCAGAAGATCATCGAAGCCTGAGCATTCTGGATCGTTTCGACTTTGATCGTTTTTAGCTGGTACTGGAGGAATATTAATTTTGGTGGAACTATCCATGCAGCTTTCGTCACTCTTCTGTGATGCCATGATACTAAGATATAAGGAACACTTGGTTGATTGGGTGTAGAAATTATTATCAAACGGCGGGACTTTATTGCTATTAATTTGTACAAACACGAGGTAGCAGCGTGTAGTATTGTTGTTCTCACAGAAAGAAAAACGAAAAACCAAAGGCGAGTTTGTTTGTCCGATGCTTTGTTAGTTTTCAAACCTGCTTGAACGAATGCCGAACCCGTTTTAACACGGTTGTAAACGACTTGATGTAAAAAAAAAAAACAAACAAACATACAGGCTGTCTCCGAAATACGTTATTCATCTTTTGAATGATGTGTAAAATTTGGCCATTAATTTGGGCAAATAGGGTAATTTTTTTGCATTTGATAATTGATTAATCAAATCAGTACCATTTTGTAAAAGAATTATCAAATTTAGAAAACCGCGTTTCCTAACACGCGTATTCGAGATACCGCGTAACACGAGGGCTACTTGTATTGTTCAATGGCGCAGAGTGGCCAGAATTACCTTCTCTTCTTTTATTTTTATTTTCTGTTCTTTGTATTTTTGGTTATTCATGGTTCGGCAAAGGAGTCACGCTTCTTGGGTCTTCTCAGTATTATTCCGCGATTGTAAATTAAATTTTCATTCTTTCCATCTGTTGGTGGGATAGTTTATACAGTGGAGCTTTATCTTTCCCTCTGTACTGTTGTATGGTTTCGCTTGAAATTATCCCATATACAGTAGAACGTCGATTATCCGGGGGCAAATTAACCGGCGGGCGGCTTAACCGTGCGCATAAATGTCGAGCAAATTCTCTTAAACTGGAGCCTTAAACTTCCCTTAAACTGCACCAGTTTAAGGGAATTTAGAAAAAGTCCTTTGAAATCAACTGTGATGCGGCTTTTTCGTTACTTTCTTCTAGATTCAATCGGAAATGATGTTGCCTATCGTTATAGTAGGTCATGAAGCCATTTTATACTTAAATAATATCGATTTTTAATGAAATAACGTCACACCAAATTTGATTTTTTACCAAATACTAAAGCTATGGATATAAAATAAGCTCAACGGCAGAGTCCATCGATAGAAGAAAGTCTTATTTACGAACACACCAAATCTTGGCGCATTCAAAACACTTGATCACACACAAATCAATAATTTCGGGTGTATCGAGTATTAATCGAGCAGATATGGAAACACAATTTCTAGCAAATGTCACTTGGGAGCTGTTCAAACGTACGGCGAACATTTGTAGCGATAGTCAAATGGACAACCAGTTTTATTGTGCAACTTATTGTGTGTACCCAAATAACCAAATCGTCCTTAACCCACTGTAAAACCACTTCAAACCCACGTGGGTTTGTGGTGGTCGATTCAGTCGTTAACCCACCAAATTTTAGAACAATCGGAGCTGCCAGTTCCGATCCGATGTATTTATCTTGTCCACCCTTAACCCACCTTTTCCAAAAATGCTTTGAGGAAAAGTTTGGTCAAGGTTTGGCTTAGGTCAATATGCTGGACAGGATTTTAACTCCTCGGTTGATTAAATTCATTCACTTACATCACTGCACTTCAACTTCAGCAATATTCTCTTCTTCTTCTTCTTTGGCTCAACAACCGATGCCGGTCAAGGCCTGCCAACCCACTTGTGGGGTTGGCTTTCAGTGACTTATTGATCTCCCCCCATAGTAGGATAGTCAGTCCTACGTATGGCGGCACGGTCTATTTGGGGCTTGAACCCATGACGGGCATGATGTTAAGTGCAGCAATATTATTAGTCTATAAACTATGCACTGACCAGCGAAATGGAAGAGTTCATTCGCAAGTAAACAAACACACATATACACATATTACACATGAATGTTTTACAACAAACCAACTTAAACACACACGTTTAATTGCTTCCTTTGCACAAATAAATAACATTTTTAACACAGGTGAAACATGTTGAGCAAATAAATTGCCCGTGCATAAAAATCTGACTTCAACAAAATTGAAGTGGTGGCTGCTTCTGTGGCCGTGTGGCTTAACCCACCAAACTGATAGTTTTTTAGCTTTGTTTGATGGAACTGGATTTTTAGTACAAGAAATTGGTGGCGTTTTCGGTATCTTGGTTATATGGGCTGGCCTGTATCCTACATGGACTTGACTTGAATCCATCACGATCATAATTTTAAGTTGTACTAACTAAGTTGACTGTGCCACGAGACTGAACACCGGTTAAAATGTATAATAACAGGCTAAATAAAAAAATAATAATAACACAGGCGGTCTCTGAGATACACGGTATCTCTTATACGCAGATTCGGAGATACGCGGTTTTCTAAATTTGACAGTCTTTTGTGCAAATAGAACTGATATCACATATCAATTGTAAAATTCCAAATAATTTCCTTTTGATCTAATGTTAAAAACTATTTCAAAAGGATCAAAACTGTTATATTCAGTCAGAATCATATCCCCTTCTAAAAGATTTTAAAATATCTTTGGACTCTGGCACTTTTCCTGATGTATAGAATTCGTCAACTACCCATGTGACATTTGCTCGAAATTGTTTTCCGATACCTGCTCGATTAGAACTCGATACGCTTGAAATTGTAGATTTGTGTGTGATCAAGTGTTTTGAAAGTGCTAAGATTTGATGAGTTCGTAAATTAGGTTTTCCTCTTTCGATGGACTCTGCCGTTGAGCTCCTTTTTTATTCGTAGATTTGATGATTTATGAAAAATAAAAGCAGATTTTGTGTGACGTTATTTTATAAAAAATCGAGAATATTCAGGTATAAAATGGCTACATGATCAACTATAACGATAGGAAACTAATATTGTATTTATTGAAGCAAAAACGATGTGCGACTTGTCGCTACAAAAGTCGCTACTGCCAACCAAAAAGAGAGAAATGCGTTCCCAATGAACAAAGTCCAAATGTCAAAGTGACATATTCGAATAAGCAATATTTAAGCAGAGGTTGCTCACTTTAACACCCCCACTAAACCGATGCACCTTGCCAAACCTATGGCTAAACAGTTTCGCTGAAACGTTGCAGTCGGTAGTCCCTTTGTCAGCATATCTGCCGGCTGGTTCGCTGTCGGGATATACTCGAGGACAATCTGTCTATCATTCACCAAGTCTTTCAAGAAGAACAGCTTAACATCAACATGTTTCAGCCTTACCAGTCCCTTGGAGTCTTTCACGATGCTCATCGCTGACTGGTTATCTTCGAAATAGGTCACTGGAAAATCGACCTTGCAGCCAAGGTCATGAAGCAGACGCGACATCCACACCCCATGACGAACAGCAACACATAGAGCCATCAATTCAGTTTCCGTCGAAGACAGCGCCTTTGTTTGTTGTTTCCGGGTGATCCAGGCCACGGTCGATCCGAACGTTTTGAAAACGCTTCCGCTCACTGATCGTCTATCGTTGGGGTCATTGGCCCAATCTGCATCCGAATACACCTCCAGCGCTTTTCCTCTACCTCTGCGATGCACGAGCCCCACATCTAGAGATCCTTGTATGTAGCGAAGGATTCTCTTGAGATGTGTCCAATGCTCGTCCATTGGACAACTCTGATACTGACTGAAGAAGTTCACTGCAGCGGCCAGATCAGGTCTTGTCGTCTGAGCTGCATACATCAGACAACCTACTAATTCACGATAGGGTTGCGACGTACATTTATTCTCGTCGCCTTTCATCAGCTTTAGGCGATACTCGATAGGTGTCGAACAAGGTTTACATGTCTCCATCTTGAACCGTCGCAAGACATCTTGAAGATAATGTCGCTGGTGAATCTGCATCACACCTTGTTCCCTATCGTAGCTTATGTTCATTCCAAGAAAGCACTTCACCTCACCAATATCTTTCATCTCGAACTCGTTTGATAGGCATCTTTTCACACCTCTAGTTTTTCGTTGATCTTATGTAAAGGCACTGGTCGTTTAGACTCCGTCTAAAACCCAAACGTCCATGAACAAAATTGTCAAACCGATCATTCCATGCTCTAGACGTCTGCTTAAGACCGTACAGAGATTTATGTAAACGGCACACAAGATCTCCGTCAGTCTGGAAACCCTCGGGCTGTGTCATGAAAATCTCCTCCGTTAACGTGCCGTTCAAGAAGGCAGTTCGAACATCCATCTGATCCACTATCATCTTTGCTTCATTAGCATAAGCCAAGACCATGCGCAGAGTATCCAATTTAGCAACTGGAGAATATGTTTCATTGTAATCGAAACCGTAACGCTGGCTAAAACCTCTAGCCACTAAGCGAGCTTTATAACGACAAGGTTGGTTATCCATGCTCCGCTTCATTGCAAACACCCATTTGAATGAAATAGGTGTCCTATTCTCCGGTAGCTTTACTAAATCCCATGTCTTATTCCTTTCCAAGGACTGCATCTCTTCAGCAACAGCCTTTTTCCATTCGTTCCAATCATCGCGCTGACGAGCTTCTGCTAGTGAGGTCGGTAGATTCTTAACATAACTTGCAGCATTCAATGCGTATGCTGCATATTCCACCGCATAGTCTTTGTGCCACACAAGAACCGTCCGTTGTCGTTTTGAAGTTTCATCACCAGGAACCACTTCAACATCAGAATTCAGGCTAGGAGCCGTGTCATACCCTTCAGCAGATTCGATGTCATGGTCATTGTTACTTGCTTCATCGTCTAACTCAACATCATCTGATGAAGCTTCTCTATTCATTGGTGTCAAAAAGAAATCATCGTGTGACATATCTTCAACTGCTTCTGAAGTAATATGACAGCCTTCCAAAAATACAACATCACGCACGTGCACAATTTCATGGTGCTCCGGGTCCCAAACCCTATACCTATTCACAGAGTATCCTACTAAAACTCCTTTCCAAGCTTTGGCATCCAGCTTAGCACGTTGTTGTTTCGGAATGTGAACATACACATCACATCCAAAAATTCGGAGCTTTGCCAAATCAGGTTTCTTACCTTCCCATCTTTCGTATGGAGTCTTGTTGCCATCGATCACATTCGTGGGGCTGCGGTTGAGAAGGTATGCAGCCGTTTGAATGGCTTGCCCCCAAAATCGCTTATCGATTCCGGAATCCTGCAGCATTGTTCTGGCCTTGTCAACCAAGGTACGGTTCATCCGCTCGCTAACCCAGTTTTGCTGAGGTGTATGTGGAACTGTCCACTCCACAACGATACCACTCTGCTTCAGGAATTGCTCAAACTGCTTGCTTCGGTATTCACCGCCATTGTCACAACGTAAACGGCTGATCCGTTGACCAAACTTTGCGCTAACAATAGCCTCGTACTCACAGAAACGCTTGAACACCTCATCCTTTGACTGAATCAGAAAAACCATACAAAAATGGCTCCAGTCGTCTACGAAAGACACAAAGTATTTCACACCACCGTTACCTCCCATATAACCAAGATACCGAAAACGCCACCAATTTCTTGTACTAAAAATCCAATTCCATCAAACAAAGCTAAAAAACTATCAGTTTGGTGGGTTAAGCCACACGGCCACAGAAACAGCCACTTCAATGTTGTTGAAGTTAGATTTTTATGCACGGGCAATTTATTTGCTCAACATGTTTCACCTGTGTTAAAATGTTATTTAATTGTGCAAAGGAAGCAATTAAACGTGTGTGTTTAAGTTGGTTTGTTGTAAAACATTCATGTGTAATATGTGTATATGTGTGTTTGTTTACTTGCGAATGAACTCTTCCATTTCGCTGGTCAGTGCATAGTTTATAGACTAATAATATTGCTGAAGTTGAAGTGCAGTGATGTAAGTGAATGAATTTAATCAACCGAGGAGTTAAAATCCTGTCCAGCATATTGACCTTAG
Organism: Anopheles merus; assembly: GCF_017562075.2. NCBI lineage: Eukaryota > Metazoa > Arthropoda > Insecta > Diptera > Culicidae > Anopheles > Anopheles merus. The sequence goes on along the minus strand of NC_054085.1, from coordinate 842,284 downwards.
CCAACCCTTTACCAAACATTCCCTCAAAGCATTTTTGGAAAAGGTGGGATAAGGGTGGGCAAGATAAATACATCGGATCGGAACTGGCAGCTCCGATTGTTCTAAAATTTGGTGGGTTATCGACTGAATCGGCCACCACAAACCCACGTGGGTTTGAAGTGGTTTTACAGTAGGTTAAGGACGATTTGATTATTTGGGCTACTGGAGTAACTGGACCACAAACATCCAAATGAATGAGCTCTAACACTCGCGACGATCGTTTTTCATTACGCGATGGAAACGGATTCCATGTTTGCTTCCCGGTTGAACAAGAATCGCACACCACAACACTTTTGTCGGTACATTTCACTTTCAGCCCAGAAACCATTTCATCCCGAATCAATTGCTCAATACTGCGCACGTTTAAGTGACCAAGACGCTTATGCCACAATTCCAGCTCTTTAGACACTCGATCTGTCGTCATCCGAATATTCTCCACGCTTCACGTAACTAAAATCTATTTGATATAATTTTCCAACCCGTGAACCACACGCGACAATTTCCGAATCACGATAAATCTGTACCGCTCCGTTTGCATATACCACTTTCATACCAGCAGCATCGACACGCATTACTGAGAAAAGATTACAACGCAAATCAGGCACATATAAAACATTTCGCACCAGGCACTCAATTTGCTTTCCGAACACATTGCTGATGATCTTCACATTTCCGGAATTTTCCGCACGAATCGTCACATCATCCTTAGCAATCACAATTTCAATCGGATTTTCCAATAGTCACATTTCATCGAAAAACTCTTTGTTATTCACCAAATGATCGGAATAGCCCGAATCTATATACCACTCCATTTTGTTAAAACATCCTGCATTTACACCAACAATACTAATACTTGCTTCACCGACGTGTGCCTTCGATGTATTGGTGTCACTTTGCCTTTTATTCGGACACTCAGAAAACTTATGTCTGATAACCTTGCAGCCAAAACACCTAACCTTACTTTTCTGCTGCCAATTTGGCCTCGTGCCAGAGAATGCAGCTTCATGTTCCGGTGCGCGAAGATCTACACTCTTTCTTTTTGTTTCTTCGTCAAGCCACCTACATTTAACGAATTCGACAGACAGACTCTCCTCGGGCATTGTTTCCAATGCTGTTACAACGGTCAAATATGACGATCCGAGCGTAACTAACAAATGGTAAACCACATCAAGCTCTTCCAGCACAGCACCAGTAGCCCGATATTCCCCCACTAGTTTATCAAACTTTAAAAAATGCTGCTGAAGTGTTCCGCCCGCGAAACGAAGAGTAAGCATTTATCGCTTCAAATGCATGCGACTTGCAATGCTGCGTCGCTCGAACACACGCTGAAGAGCATCCCATACGTCCTTTGGAGTTTTCTGGTCCTGAATGTACTCTAATTGCGAGTCGTGTATTCTCGATACAAGCAATGATTTGCATCGCCGATCTAACTTGGCCCGCGCTTCACGGTTCCGCTCCTTTTCCCTAGCTATCGCCTCACTGTCTCCCGCCTCGTCCTTCAGCACCTCTAGCCCATCCTCGTTCGTATTAATGCAATCTAAGAGCTCATGCTCCTCCAAGAGTATTGTCATCCGATACTTCCATGCGGTATAATTTGTGCCGTCAAACAGCGGGAGAAAATGACGATCATTCTTTTCTTGCTCCATCACAATACACAATTTCGATTAGTCACTTTCCGTTTGTTCAAAAACGTGCTGGGCCTATAACCTAATATTGTATTTATTGAAGCAAAAACGATATGCGACTTGTCGCTACAAAAGTACAGGAAAGAAGAAGTTCAATGAATCAAGGTTAACGGCATGACTGCCAACCAAAAAGAGAGAAATGCGTTTCCAATGAACAAAGTCCAAATATCAAAGTGACATATCCGAATAAGCAATCCCAAGTAGCACAATCCTGTTAAGAAACCTTTAAAACTATGCCTAAAAGTATTACTTTTAGCTTTCCATACAGCAGTAATTCCAGGGCTTAAAACACTGCATAACGCTTTCCTGGCTTCGTCAATGTTTCGTTAAAATTTAAAATTTATCCGGTATTTTCAACGAAAAAGATCAAATTTAACGAAAATATCGACAAGGATGGTTGTATTGCTCTTTCTCTTTCTATATGCATTTTCTATATCTTCGTTAAGTTACAACAATAGGTGTTATTATTTTATTGAATAAATGCATAAATTCACCACAAATACTTTTATTCAACATTTCTGTTGTGGATAGACGTGACGAGCCCTGGATTCGCCGTAGCAGTTGCGCTGCTGCTGGTCGACATCCAGGAATCGACACTGCGCTCACGCACACTAATACGCTGCACTTAGCGATGCGCGTTAAGTGTGTGCGGAGCGCACATAACGCGGGAGTGTATAACAGGCTACCGGTCGAGCAGGGCTCCCGGTAGGGCTCACGGTGCGGCTCGTGCGCGCGGCCCCATACATCAATATATTGTGTTTTGTATCATTTAATATGTGTAATAAAGGTGTAAATAGTTCAAACATAAAAGTGGCGACGAGGATGGGATCCTCTTGCGCAAGGAGGATCCTACAGAACCCGCGGCAGCCATCGCGTTTCATCTGGCCTTTCTGCAGCGTCAGTGCAGCGGCCATCGCGATGGCACGGTTCCCTGTGCCTTTGGATACCGCGGAACATCGGGCCGCCGCCACCGCAGACACCGTGACCCCGGCTGCTGTCCCATCACTGGCGACCGCTGCAATGGGCAGCCGGCTACACACCACCCACTGCAGCCGCATATCAAGGGCGACGGCACATTCCGCCCCGGCTCGAGCCCTGCAGCACGTCATCGGTGAAGCAGCAATCCCGCCGCAGCTCGAGCCCCGCATCACCAACAGCAACGCGCAAGTTGCTTCGGCTGCTGCACCTCAGCACATCATCGGCGAGGTCGCAATCCCGCCAAGGCTCGAGTCCGCCTCATCATCGGCAACCCGCAAGTTGCTTTGACTGCAGCACGGCAGCACGTCATCGGCGAGGTCGCATTCCCGCCGCGGCTCGAGCCCCGCATCACCAACGGCGAAACGTAAGTCGCCTCGGCTGCAACGCAGCAGCCTCGCATCATAGGCGACGACACATTCCGCCTCACCTGCAGCAAACCCAGCACGTCCAGCCAGAGACGTCATCGCTGTGGCCGGCCATTGCTGTCGCCGGTCATGGCCCTGCCGGTGCAAGGTTTCATCGCGGCACTACCCTCACCTCCCGGCAGGCGTAGCAGCGACGCTACAACCCGAGGACGCGAACGCGGCATCATAGCCGCCGCCCCCCCGGGACAACGGTGCACCATAGCAGACGCTCCCGAGGAAAGCGAACGCGGCATCATCGCCGCCGCCCCGGGACAACAGGTCATCATCGCAGACGCGACCCCGAGGAACGCGGACGCGGCATCATCGCCGCCGCTCGGGAACATGAGCGCAGCAGCATCACGGGCCCCACTACGTACCATCGGTCGAAGGGTGTCACCACGCTGGTATTCCGTTGTGGAATACCACCCGCGTCGGTTCGACCCTTCGGTTATTAAAAGGGGGAGATGTTGTGGATAGACGTGACGAGCCCTGGATTCGCCGTAGCAGTTGCGCTGCTGCTGGTCGACATCCAGGAATCGACACTGCGCTCACGCACACTAATACGCCGCACTTAGCGATGCGCGCTAAGTGTGTGCAGAGCGCACATAACGCGGGAGTGTGTAACAGGCTACCGGTCGAGCAGGGCTCCCGGTAGGGCTCACGGTGCGGCTCGTGCGCGCGGCCCCATACATCAATATATTGTGTTTTGTATCATTTAATATGTGTAATAAAGGTGTAAATAGTTCAAACATAAAAATTTCATAAAAGTTTTGTCAGTGCATATTGTCACTGTATCACATAAGTTTCTTTCATTCCATGGGTTTCTTCCATTAATTTAGCATGGAGGTTAGCGGCAGCCGTGGACGGAAAACATGATGTCCAAACGCTATTCGAATCGAAAATGCTGCTGAAATATAAAACTTATGTACCTCATGTGAAAAGATTGATAATATCGATACACTGACCTGTTGTAAAAGCATGATGATACACAAATTTAACCAATTCCCAATTGACATTTTCGAGCACGAATAATCGGGAATTCGAGCAAATTCCCTTAAACTGGAGCCTTAAACTTCCCTTAAACTGCACCAGTTTAAGGGAATTTAGAAAAAGTCCTATAAAATCAACTGGGATGCGGCTTTTTCGATTGCTTTCTTCTAGATTCGCTCGGAAATGATGTTTCCTATTGTTATAGTTGGTCATGTACCCGTTTTATACTTAAATAATACCATATTTTATAGAATAATGTCACAATAAATTAGCTTTTGTTTTTCATCAAAAACCATAGCTATGAATGAAAAATGAGCACGACGCCCAAGCGCCACAGATTAAGCTTAAACGACTGGAAAATTGAATATCCATAGAAAAAAAAATGAAAGCTCCACAGCTTCATTGGTTTGATCAATAGATGGCGTATTACAACTCATCATTATATTGCTATCCTTTTCTTGCAATGTGTTTCGACAAGTTGCATTTTATTATGACCTATATAGCCTTCTAATTTTCTGAGCAAAAATCTATATAAATGGTCGTGTGGTTAGATACGTGGGTATCAACACCAATGACCATTGCTCAAATCTCACTTGCTTCAGTGCTGGTGGTTTCCGTTGGAGTTTAGTATTTAAACAATCGTATCGCCGTTCTAGTTCTAGCGATGCATAACTTCAATGCGAAACCATACAACAGTACAGAGGAAATGAGAAAGCTCTCCTCCAAGCGATGAAGCTCAACTGGTTGGGGTATCCCACCAACAGATAGCGCCACCAGCTTTTTTGCTATTTTTAGAATGCATGAGTCGTTTGGCGTCTGCTAAACGAAGTCTTTCTATATTCCGTTTAGGTAGAGAACTTGAGTCGTTTAGAAGCCGTTTAGTGGTCGTTTAGTGGTTTTGTGGCACTTGGGCGGCATCGTCCATCGACAGAGAAACGCCTAATTGACGAACGCACCAAGTCTTGGCGCTTTCAACACACTTTATTACACACAAATTCACAATTTCAATCGTATCGAGAACTAATCGTGCAGATATGGGAAAACCATTTCGAGCAAATGTCACTTGTGTAATCTCTATTTGATTTCGGAAGAATTAACTGAAGGCTGAAAAGTTGCGTGTTTTCAGTTCTAGCGCTCAAATCACGAATGACATCTCTATGTGACAGTATTGCCTGAGATACTTAAACCTAGGTGTGATCGCACAAACAAGATGTACATAAAGAAAAGGTGTATGTGTGAGGATGTCAAGGTGTATGTGTGAGGTATAAACAAATTTTTAATTTCTACACTTGGGAAGTGTATCATTGAAAACTATCGTGGCATCACATCCATAAATTGCTGTTCATAAATGTTGTGAACTGCTCTTTGCACTTATTATTTTTATTCACACATATTAAAACATTACATAATAAATAATAATAAAAACGTAAAACACTTTAAAACGTACAATTGCGGTGGCCGCGCACCAGCCGCACCGAGCGCCCCTGCCGAGAGCTCCTGCTCGATCGGCTCGCAAACACACTCTGCTCGGCGCTCGGCACACACTAAGCCTTGCGCGCTTAGTGTGTGTGACAGTGTGCGTGACACACTGTCGTCCTCCTGGACGTTGACCGGTGGCAGCGCAACTGCCACGGCAAGTCCAGGCGTCGGCACGGCTGCCCACAACATCTCCCCTTTTAATACCGAAGGGCTCGAACCGTCGCGGGGGTATTCCACCAAGGGAATACCGGCGTGGTGAACCCTTCCGGCCGATGCTGCCAGGATGTGGGGACCCCGATGTTGTCGCGCTGAGCAGCGCTTGCGGCTGCTCTCGGCCCACACCGCGATGGCGATAACGCGGCGGTAATGCTGCTGCTGTGCCGCTCCCTGGGACGGCGGCGATGGTGTAACGGCGATGATGATGACGATGATGATAACGATGATGATGATGATGCCGCGATGATGACGATGATGATGATGATCCTTGCCCCAGGGCAGCAGCGATGGATTTTTTTGTCCGATGACGGGCGGTAGAGATGAAAATACTCGGGCGGCATGGTTCCTCGCCCTCCTACGATGCTTTGGCTGCAGCCGGGGAAAAATGTGTGTCCCGTTGGAACGGGGCTGCAGCCAGGGCGGCATGGCTCATCGCCCTTCTTTTATGCTGTGGCTGCAGTCGGGGCGCAATTGGCGACGCCCGTTCGACTGCAGCTGGGACGGCATGATACTTCGTCCCCTCTGGACACAGTGGCTGTAGCCGAGGCGTAATTGGCGACGCCTGTTCAACTACAGCCAGGGCGAAAGCGTTCGCGCCGATGTGTGCTGCTGTGTTACAGCCGATGCAACTTGTGCGTTGCCGAACGTGTTGTGCTGCCGAGGCGGAATAGTACGTCGCCGTGGTGAGAGGCAGGGCTCGAGCCGCGGCGGAATTGCTACCTCGCCGATGATGTGCTGAGCTCGAGCCGGGGCGGTATTGCTCATCGCCGATGGATCTTTGCACTGCTGCTGCTGCAGCTGGGCGGAATGCGTCCTCGCCCGATGAATCTGGGGGCTGCAGCATGGGCGGATGCGACGCCCATCCGAAGATCCAGCAGCAAGGCGGAAAGCTGCCTCGCCTGTGGTGCTGCTGGCGTTGCTGGGGCTGCAGCCCGACGACCTTCCTTGTCGCCGAGAGTGTGTGTTCGGCTGCCCCTATGGTCGCCAATGATGGGACGGCAGCCGGGGGCCTCGGTGTTGGCGGCGGTGGCGACCCAAACCGTTCGCGGTGTCCCGCAAGCACGGGAACCGGTGCCAACGCGATGGCCGCTGCGATGATGCCGCAAAAACGAGATGGGCCCGATCGCGATGGCGTCCGCGGGTTCTTGTTGGGATCCCCCTTACGCAGGAGGATCCCATCCTCGTCACCACTGTTGCGTTTGGAACTTTTGTATTTAAGTATTTTATTTACACTCATACAAAATAAATAATAAAACACAATTAACATAACTGATACAACACACTTTAAAATAACAAGTGCGGTGGCCGCGCACCAGCCGCACCGAGCGCCCCTGCCGAGAGCTCCTGCTCGATCGGCTCGCAAACACACTCTGCTCGGCGCTCGGCACACACTAAGCCTTGCGCGCTTAGTGTGTGTGACAGTGTGCGTGACACACTGTCGTCCTCCTGGACGTTGACCGGTGGCAGCGCAACTGCCACGGCAAGTCCAGGCGTCGGCACGGCTGCCCACAACAATAAAGCTCTACTAGAAAAATGCAAATCGGTTATTTCATTTAACCATCATTTCCCAGCGCTCTACTGCCACAAACCTGTTAAATTTTGTTTCATCGTGTGTCTTTAACTGCTTCTTAGACTGTCGACTTCAAGTTAATACGCTTTATACCAATCTTAAAGGGGCCTTTGACAGTGTTAACCATAAGCTACTTGCCTTGAAGCTTATACACATTGGGCTTTCTCAGCATACAGTATCATAGATAAGTTCCTATCTCGAAAATATGCGTTATCAAGTCAAAATCAAAAACACTAATTCTGCAGAATTATTTAGCTTTTCCGGTATCCTGCTGGGCAGTAAATTATGACCTCCACTATTTATTATATTTTTAATGATTAAACTTATTGTGTGCCGCCTGAAACTTGTTTAATGTATGCTGACGACGTCAAACTCTTTACCAATTGATATGTCCGAACTACTCGGACTATTGCACACAGGTTCGAGTTTAAGGTTTGTATTTGGAAGTCAACTTAAGAGTAAATCGGTGATGAGCTATCGGCTCCTTTTATACCGCATGGTTGCAATGTTTTTCTATGTGTTGCTATGTGTTCCATTATCCCTGTGGTAACTGGGATCCAACTCCAATTAAAAGTCCTAACGATTGCATCATCCTTCAAAAAATGATCTAGAGTTAGACCTTGATAAATGTTTCATTATTACGTTTTACAGGCTTGAAAAACGATGAAGTATAATTATTCGTTGTTAGGCAGAGTGTTAGATCATCGTCGTGTCTAGTTTAAATTTCCGTCTACATATTGACAACACTATTAAGAAGGCATACAAGATGCTAGGTTTTATCTTTCGACAATTCCGTGAATGTATTGATGTCTTCATAATGATGTAATGATTCGTCGGCTGAAAAATAACAAGGTACCCGTAACCGACGAAATTACAGCTGAACTGGCCAAGAATGGAGGTGCATGACTAGAAAACAAGATTCATCAAATTATTACTGAGGTGTGGGATTGCGAATCGATGCCTTGTGTTTGGAATCACGACATCATCTACCCCGTATACAAGAAGGGAGATAGGTTGGACTGCAACAACCACAGGGGTATTATGGTGTTGAATACCGCCTATAAAATATTCTCCCTTCTCCCACACGTCGAAGAGATAGTCCCCTACCCGCAAATTTCCGTTAAATGCCTTCTAATCGCCTTGTAATCGCCGGCGAATTGAAGGCGATCAGCAGTGCATTTAGCAGTAATTAAATGCCTTTGAAATATGTCAATGAAAAATTTCGCTTTTAATTTGAAATTTGAAATTGCAACTGTCAAAAGAAAAACCTTACAAGCGTCTTCAGCACTGCACTGTTGTAGTGTTCCCAGATATGAGCGTGAGATTCGATAGCACGATTTACGTGTTATGTTCCCTTGCGTTATGCTCTGAGCTATTTCACTTTATTAAAGATGATCTACATTATTCGGTTGTTAAAGACCAACTCATTGAAAGGTGATAATATATCAAACTCATTTCGATAACTAAAATAAAAGGATAAATGAGATACATATTTCTCCCATCCTGATAATGAACGGTGAACATAGTGTAATTATTATGTTTTTTGAAAAAGGTATTATTTTAATTTCGCTTCACATAAATTTTGTTTCAAGTAATTATAGTAAGAAAAAATTAATTTAAAAAGAAATAAACGCAGAAAAAAGATCATAAAAATCTGGATTTGAACACACGCTTTTTCGGTTCGGAACCAAAAGCGTTGTCACTGCTCTATTTGGCAGTTACATTGGTACAGGTGCAAATTCAGTATATAAACAAGTTAGATGGCGGCAAGCTATCTGTTCTCCTTGAATCAAAAAGTTGAAAGATTTCGAAGAGAACCCGTTACAGCCGTGAAAGTTTCGGTTGAAATCTTTATTCGCCTTCTAAGGCTTCTAAGGCGACTAAGGCCTTAAATGCCTTCTGAATGCCTTCAAAGCCGTTTAATGCTGGTAGGGTCGGAACCTATCAAAGAGGATTCCGAAACGGAAAATCAATCACTAATCAGATCTTCACCATGCGGCAGATCTTGGAGAAGATGGTTGAATACAGAAACGACACATACCATCTCTTCATTGACTTCACATCTGCATATGATAGCACAGCCAGGGTAAAACTGTACGACGCTATTAGCTCATTTGGAATCCCGGCCAAACTGATAAGGCTAGTTAGAATGACTATGACCAAAGTCACTTGCCAGGTGAGGGTGGATGGAAAACTCTCAGGACCTTTTGCTATCAGCAAGGGTCACAATTCACCTATCTTGGGTCAAAGGTCAGCAACGGCAAAAGCATGGAAGCTGAGTTGCACAAAAGGATGCTGGCTGCCAACCGGTAATTCTACAGCCTGAAAAATCAGTTCACCTCAACGAAGCTGGGACTACTTATATAGTTACCTATATAGTACCTATATAGTTCCGGTACTCACATACGCCTCTGACACATGGACACTATCCAAATCTGACGAAACCTTCTTAGCCGCGTTCGAGAGGAAGATGCTCAGAAGGATACTTGGCCCCGTATGTGTGGAAGGACAATGGAGGAGCCGCTATAATGACAAGCATTACGAGATGTACGTCGACCTCACTATCGTGCAGCTTATCATACTCACCAGGCTCCGGTGGGCTGGCCATGTTGTACGCATGGAAACGGACGACCCAGCCCGTAAAGTCTTTTTAGGCCGTCCACAAGGACAGAGGAGGCGTGGTAGGCCCAAACTGAGGTGGCAAGATGGCGTGAAGGCGTCCGCCATTAACGCCGGGATAACGAACTGTCAGACGAAGGCGCGAGACCGTGAGCGGTTTTGGACACTCCTGAGGCAGGCCAAGACCGCAAGTAGAACAATTTCTATTTCGACGCACGTCGTGATGCGTCTGTCAAAATGATTTAACCATATCGGGTGAACATCGATATTTTTCACGTTATATTGTTTCGAGCGCAGTTTTGCGTGTAATTGGAGTACTAAATAATTTTATAAATAAAACAAAATAAATGTAGAGAAAGTAATTTCGTAATTGCTGCAAAACAGGTGTGTGCGGGTCAGTATGTAATATGCAATAAAAAAAACGTAAACATGCTTTGAACTGTATTGAGCCCAACTGGAAATGATTTTACAGTTGTAATTTAACAATATAATCACTTCAGAACCTATAAATAATACGCATTATTGCTGTTTGTTGTAGTTTTTCTTTGTAAAATGTGTTGACACATCCATGCAGAACGCAGCGAACAGATACCAGCATGCGTCACGCAATTGGAACAAGTACCAAGCCCTAAGTACAGTAGAACATCGATTATTCGGGCAGCTCGGGACCGGGCGGATGCCGGTTAATCGATTTCCACGGATAATGGTCCAAGAAATGTCAAATAGATATAAAAAATACAAAATTTACAGGTTTTACTAAGCATTCACCTTAAACCAATCGATTAATCACTTTTGAAATATTTTTGAATCAATAACGATGGATTTAACAATTATTCTTTATCAAAAATGAAGTTTAAAAATATCACTATGCACTACATAGCTGCACAGCAAATGTTTTGCTAACCTGAACATCACAGAAAATGTTCGCCACGATTGACCAAATGTCAAATTCATGCGCACGGTTAAGCCGCCCGCCGGTTAATCCGTCCCCGGAAAATCGACGTTCTACTATAAGTAATGATGTCTTATGTCTTAAGTCTTTGTTGTTTACTCAAGTTGTCGTTGTTTACTTGTCTTGTGTGCTGGTGGCTGATATCTTTGGTTCCCGAATTGCACTACGATGATTAATAGAATAGAGGCAATACAACGGAGGTTTACAAGACTTGCTTTGAAATGCGACCAATTCAGAGGACTTAGAACCATGTCAAATTATCGCTCACGTTGCCTTCTGCTTAGCCTACAGACGCTCGAACACCGTTTTATGGTAAACCAATGTGTAATTTGTTGCTAAAATATTAAAAAAAAAATAGACGTCCCTTGTTTACTAGAGAAGATCAACATCTACGCGCTTTCGAGACGTCTTTGCCTTTACTAGTCAGCGAGAACAGGCGTACCTTATAAGGATTTATCCCCTATGTGCCAAATTATACGAAATTTTTTTTATATTTTGGCTGGAAACCACGAGATGCGACTCACGCGGAAATTCGAGATACGCGTGAACTAAACTACACTTTATATGAATAAAATTAACTCGATTTTAATTGTTACACCGTGTTAATATCAAATTTTATCGAACCTTCTAGCTTCCCGTCTAAAGAATCCTCTTCGCATTCCAAACTTGCCACCACTTGACCTCTCTCCCGAGGAGGAATGACCGGACGACCCCCCTTCTTCTCCTTCTTCCCAATTGCTCTATTTTGACAAGCTTTCGTCGATCCTAGCGTTGTCCTCCGCGCGATCACTAACGTGCCGCGTTGTCTTATTCTAGCGTTGCGCTTTATAGCGTGAGCGGAACGCTTCACGCGGTATGTTGCGGCTGTTTTCGGTTCCCATTAACCGTGTATCTCGGAGATCGCGTGTATAAAGAACATGGGGATGTAATCAGTCTTACACAACGATTCGCGCTACAACACTTTTAAACCAAAGAAGGGCAGGATGTTAAGTCGTGAATGTAACATCTTGATCACGTGATAAGCCCTTTCGTTGCTCAGACTCAGTCATTTTGATTATAGAGTTGTTCAAGGCTTTTAGAAAGTATCTCCAGTATTTAAATTTCTTGCCGAGGAACTTTCGTTTTCATCATTCGTGAAAAACGACTAACAACAAAAGCGGAGTTACAATCACTGATACGATTCCGTTTGAACCGGCACTTCGAGTTGATTAATCTACGTAAAACAGACTATTTTTTCCCTTCCTTATACACCTGCTACATTTTTTGTCTTTCTTAATAAGCGAGATTTGCCTTCCTGCATGTTTCAAATTAATTATACACAGATTGATTAAAAGTTAGGACGAGTAAAACTTATTATATTTCCTTCTCTTTTGAGATAGCAATCAAAAAAATAATTTTCTTAGCAAATTATGAAATTGATGATTCTATCTGTAACGACCAAGCGTTTTACGGGTGGCGGAAGGTTAATTGGCCGTTTTAATAATATTTAGCACGATTCGGAAGAGCACACAAATAATTATACGCAGAAGTCAGTGGCTTACGTCTGTTCAGTTCAATGTCGCGCCAAGAAGAGGGCTTTATTCTATGACAGTTCATCTAGCACACCGGGTGCTCCAGCGGTCAAGGTATAACGCGTTTATACCGCTGCGTTCGGGGTTCAGGTAGAATGCACGGTGGGCGATATTAGTCCGGACGTTACATATGTATCCATACTCTTGGTGGAATTCCTTATTTTGCGTCCATTAGCAGTTGGATGATCTTCTTCTATTTAGGCTCAACAGCCGTTGTCGGGCAAGGTCTGCCTGTACCACTAGCGGGGATTGGCATTCAGTGATTTACAGATTTCCTTCCTTAGCAGGATAGTCAGTACTATGTATGGGGGCGTGGACCGTCCGCGGCTTGAACCCATGTCGGGTGTGTTGTTAAGTCGTACGAGTTTTCGACTGTACCACAAAGTAGGTCAAACGTAATCTATGTTTACTAAATATTTGGTGTATCACTGACGAGTTTAATATAAATGAAAAGAATTAATATCTAGGAATTGATTGTCAAATAACAATTGTATATTCTAAGCAAATCTAAAAGAATTTAAACAACTTTTCATGAATAAAGCGTTTGTAAACAAATTTTTCTATTGAGCGATCGGTATTTGTGTAAAGAGTACGAACATATGTTTAGTTGATTGTCTGCTAATTCTTTTATGATCTGTGTCAATGTCAAATGTTTGTTTACTCTTGTGCATGAAATATGCAGAATTAAATTAGGTCTATGCTAATAGATGATACTGTTCTTAATAGAATAGATAGTCAAGATGAAAGCTTTCACATCCATTTTTCATATTATTCACATCAATACCGGTATTTCTTCTTCCCGAGGGAACATGTTGGGAGGAGAAATGCTCAAGCAAGTGATCTTACTCATACAGAAACATAGTGCCTACGCATACATGAGCATCAGAGTATGTTGAAGAAACATCAACCTTATGCTTGCCACGAAAGTTGCCATTCCAGTGCGGGCCGTATTACTTAGTTGCGAAAATGACCTAGCATTTTATAGTATTATTTTAGTCATAATTTGCTGGTTTGTTTAATCTAACTGATTCTAAAATAGCTCAAATTTTTCATGAAAAGTGCATTTGGTAAATATGTCTGTAAAATGCTCCTAGCATGTTTTTAAACGTGTCAGAAGCATTAGAGAGCATCAGAAGATCAGAGCATTGTTGTTGCAAGAGAAAAAGCGAATATAAGGCAATAAAAAAAAGAACTGTTATGAGAGAATCATCACACTCGACGAAGAATTGAAAAGAGAGGTTAAGAAAATATGACTAATCCCCCTACAGTACATATTTGGCTCTAGTATGCGAAACATATTTAAAAACAAATTAAAATAATATGAGATTTAAAAAACCAGATCAGACTTTTGGCAATTTTTGTAAAGTAGTGTTGTCGTTTTTTTTTCATTTTAATTGAATTAAACAGCATCCCACGAGCTGGATGGTACAGCTAAATCAAATAAACTTTGCGTGTTGAACTCTGAGCGTTTCACAGCAGTAGGTATGAATCGCAATACTTTTCTTATATTTCATCATATAACCATTATAGGACTGGAATTGTAAAGAGCACGGTGGAGCGAATGAAATAATATACTCCTACAAAACAAAAAGGTAGAGAGTGCGTACCTGAGAGCGAAACCGAGACAAAAGCATAGTTTCTTCATGGTTTTGTGTTATTAGAGAGAGTGTGGCCAGTACGTTGGAATTCCTCGACGGGCGTAGTCACGATCGCTGATGCTTTTTTCAGTGCGTAAGACACTTTTTTTTTCTCACGAATGTTTAACCTCTCAAGTGTTCGAATGTTTCAATTTTGTGTGTTAATTTCCGTGTGTTAAAGTTCTATTTTTCTATTTGGAGACATCATAATATTTGAGCAATACAACAAGCTCCTCAATCAATGCACGTCAGCTAGTACAAGAAAGGTAACGTTTTGAAACAGCTTTAATAGAATGATCATTAGGCGTAATGCTTAATTCAAGGCTCGATCAAGGTTCGTGCGATTTAGACAGTGTAATTAAAAGTCCCGCAAGTGCCCTCGCATACAAATGAAGTGATGATCGCAAATTTCCAGTACTACCGTAAACTTGAATGTGCCTCAAACGGAAGAGATTTTCCCTCGTAACCAGTTCATGGTAGGAAGAGTCGTGCGAAATGCAAGACACGAACCCGCTTGCGGTAGTATTCAGCAAACATATGTGCAGTTAAGTTACGTTTTGTACACAATACCTTACCGACTAGTGTGTTAAATCTAGCAGTGAATGTTAAAAAAATGTGTAGTTGCATAAAACTAAATAAATATTATTAACACGATGTGTGAGTTCGTAGTTTCACAGCAATCTTGCATCAGCAATAGTGGGTCAAATATCTTTGAAATACTAAAATGCATCAACATCCAGTGAAACTTGCAGCAATCGGAATTGAGTGAGTGTACAAACGACATCATGCTCATGGCTGTGTATTCATGCTCCCAACGTCATTGTTGGCCCGAGGTGAAGTGAAATTCAGCTCAACGCACATCGCCCATACTTTCACGCTTTGCGGGTCGTTACCTTTCTGGCGGTTCATCGTAGCAAATTGGAAAACACACATTAATATTTCATATCATATTTTGGATATCATCCCGCAACTAGGTTGCCGAGTTTTGAGTGTATAGTGAACAACAGCAAGGTGTGCTTCTGCAGAAGTGGAAAACAGTGATGTGATACAAGTGCCAGTGTATGTCAGTGGTTCATTCTGAACGATCAGCTATCGAGTAGCCAGAAAGCTGCTGGTTACGTGAAAAAACCTTCGATAAATCAATCAAAATTTGTTGTCTCGTCTTAACTAACTGGTATTTTATGATAACATCTTTATTTATAATATTATTTTGATTGTTGAAGTTGACGAATCAATCTTATCGTATTTTTTAGGTAGGTTGAAGCAATAAAACGTGGTTTCTTTAAAGCATTAAAAACTACAAAACAGCAGTGAATTAGTTGTTGAAGAAACTTAAATCATACAAAAAAATCATTGTTTATCACAATACTCTGGCATGTGCTGGTTGCCTCAATTGCATGGTTGTTTGGGTATATATATATATATGTGTGTGTGTGTGTGTGTGTGTGGTGTGTGTGTGTGTGTGTGTGTGGTGTGTGTGTGTGTGTTGTGTGTGTGGTGTGTGTGTGTGTGTGTGTGTGTGTGTGTGTGTGTGTGTGTGTGTGTGTGTGTGTGTGTGTGTGAATGCAACCACAGCATGATGCAGCTGAATAATTTTACCGTTTTGTCGGCGAAGCTAACGGATAAATTATCAGAGCAGTATCTTGACCGACCCTATTCTACCATAGTAGTGCTACGCAACGACGGATGATTTTATTTCCTTCGTTAATAAAGTGCGTTTTCCTGATTTGTTGATACCTTTTATGTCTGCAGGGGTATAATGGATTAATTGTAAGTCAGGAATAATTTTTCTTTTTTTTTTTTTTTGGATATGTAGATTATCGAATAGAGCAAAACTATACCATAACTTTACATAAAAACAAAGACAAACTACGATTCGGTTCAGTTAAATCGGGTTTAAAATTGGACATGTAACAATAACTACAAACAAACCCATAAACAAGAGACACCTTATTTCGTCCGTATTCCATCGAGTATGGCGAACACAGACATGAAACGCGTAAGATATGCTGGAACGAAGAGCCATGATCAAAATGCAAAAAATTTCGTCCACGTCAACATGTCCACAAAACCGGTAACAGCTATTCTCTACGCAGTTTCGATACTCGTTGACCCTGGCACATTCACGCTTACCAATGCGCAAACGTGAATGTAAAAAACAATTAGACATTGCGCAGGGTGTCGTTGATCTCTCTGTTTTGGGAGAGTTTCAACATGAACTCTAAAAGAGTTTTGACATATAGTTTACTTTCGCTTTGCATTTCAGAACTGAATTATCTTTGGTGGGACATTTCTTTAAGTATCGTTGAAGTCATCATGAAGTCTGGATCATGGAGTCAAAATTTAGCATAACTTGTTAAACCATCTTCTCATCTTAACTGCTTATGCAATTGCCCAAAGATGACATTGCTCAAACCTATACAGTTTGTAGATCTGTTGCTCAACTTAAATGCTGTGAAGAAAAACATAGATATTGTTTCCAGTACACAACCTATTATCGTAACAGTTGTCATAATTTTAAGCCACTCATCTCACTCAATCGAATGAAATATACCTGATGGCCTTCTGTGGAACTTTTCATTACTCAGGGAACTATCTGCTTAGCCATATGCTACGATGCATTGTTTTCTTGCGTTTCTCTCTTTTCTTTCTGCATTTGTTTTTACCAAAGTGTGGTAGTTTACCCGTATTTTATGCAACACTCGTAGCCCACTTGAAAATTCCCCAAACGTCCATTCATATACCAAACAGTGTAATTATGGAATGCAAAAATGTCTACGTTTTCCAATGCAACCTTTTTTGTTTTGCAGTGGAATCTAGGTGTGATGATCTCGAAGCCCAATAACTGTTCATGATGCAACGCATTTAAGACTCCTACATGTGATACTCCTAATAGCCCCAGCGTGGCAGAATAGTATAATGATGGTTTGAATTATAATAAATGTTTGGGCATTTCATAATGAACTTTTAAGCTATTGCCTATTTTGTGTTAATTTCTCTTCAAAATGCATCTTTTGTATCTAGATTGCTCTATTTGCGATGAATGTGTTATAACTATGACATGGAATATTTACAAAAAACTGTTGTGTTCTTTAAATTTCATCATCAGCTTCTACGGCATATGGGATCTTATGTCAACTACCAATTGTATATTGCGTAGACCTACAAACGGCTGTCGAGTATGCAGAACTGCCAGGTGCAGTTGATGCCCGGTAGTGAGTGGGCAAACCAGTTTGTTGCCACTCAAAAATGTGGCCGTCGGATCAAGTACTATCGCAGACTCCTACATGCTTTAATTCCGTGCACTGGCCAATCGCGACCACACATTCCATACTTGGAAAGTGGTCGTGCGTTCAAGTTGACTCAACTTTGAAACGTGTTTTCTATTTTCTGTACTGCCACGTTGTCATTTGTTTTATACTTACAAAGTCTGTACTCAATGTCTCTAACCAGCTTAATGTAGAATTGTATGGACAGATGTTTGGTTGTTGTTCTTCATTATGGTTTAATTGTTTGTTTGATTGTAAAATATACCGTTTTTACATCATACATGACTGTGGCAAGTTTTGATTTTGAAGCGCAAATGCAAACTTTTGTAGGGAAACTAAAATCACGTGTTTGATGTACATATCCTTAACACTTATCATCAGCTCGGTCTGGCTTTCTCTTGCATCATTATCCCAACTATTGTTTGACTTTCTTTAGGGGGGTATGCTATTCAACTTCCAAATTTATTTTCACTTTTTTTAAACTTATAGCGTCCTAAACAGTGCATGTTAGAAAGAAGCGGCTATGATAAATTTCTCCCTCACACGCAGCCATAATCTAGCTGCATATTAATGGACTAAGGTGGCTATAAACATTGAATGTCACATGGCATCTTAAAACCACTGGCAGTGTGTTTGGCTTTCATTTTTTCCGTGTTCATGTTTCCTTTGTTTTATATTCGGTGATGTGAAATGTAGGAGACAAAATGAGCCAAGGCAATTATTGATTAATTGTTGACTTAGTAGTCTCGCGTGTATTACCTAGGAAAAGTATTAAAAATATTAATGCAAGTAAATATCAAAAGGGAGTAGAGATTCAGTTGCACCAAAGTCAGCCCACGACTTAACAACATGCCCAACATGGGTTGAACTAACTAACTATCCTGCTATGAGTAATCAATAAGCCAGTGCTCAAGATAGTCACCCATTAGTGGTACAGGCAGACCTTTACCAACAGCGATTGTTGTGCAAAAAAGAAGATACTAAGACAGTTGAAAACTTTATAAAATTATATTCTATCATGATATGATGTCGGTATTTAAAATCAAACAAACATCACTAAATCACTTTTGTTACTGTATCTTATTGTATGAGCTTTACAATGTTTGGTATCTTGTTTGACCATGCAAACGGATAGTTAGCTCTCGTTAAGAGTAGGCTCCTAAGGATTGGAATCGAGCATGAGCAGTATTGTAGGAACTTGTGCGTCCATCGAAATTATCACTTGGTAGCTCGTTTGCGCTCTTGTAACACATTATTTTCCAATAATTTAACTGTAATAGTTAAGTAAATGAACTATGATGCGAGTTTTCTCAGTTATTTTAACATACCATTATTTGTAAAACTTTTGTCATAATGTGCTGTGTGCATTGTGTTAGGAAACAACACACATTTTTTGTAAACGTACAGCTAAAGCAATACACAAAAGTACCTCCCCAGGTAGCGTGTACGTGTATCGATTGTAAATGATGAGTACCAAAAACAGAGGTTAAAATGGAGGTAATTAAAAATTACCTCTGCATTTCGGTTCCGGAATTAGCTCTGCGACTTAGTGAATATGTATTAATCGAACGTCGATCGGTAAGTTAAACTGATTTAGGAAATATTAGTTTTGATAATATCCTATAAACAAACTGAAAATTTACACTTAATTCTATTACGTCATATGCATGACTAATTATAAACATTATTCGGTAACTAATAATTAAAAAAAAATATTTGAAGGTATGCAATAAGGTGTGAAAGCGTAGTTCTGCTGACATCTAGGAAAGCAACCTTTTCAATTTGCACGGTTGTTAAGAAACGCGCTGGATGTGGCTGTTGAAAAGAAGTACAATATACACACGGTAGAGTTATAGTGGCAACTATGGTGGGAATAGATAAAAGAAAATGTGCATAGCAAACTTTATATAAACAAAGAATCTTCAACCACCGAGATGGTTCAAGTACTTTCTACAAACGGACCGATGGTCGTAAGAACCTGCTCTTTACTATGTGAGTCTGCTTCGTGCTGGAACATGCCGCAAGGAAGGTAATGATGTAGCAAAAAGGAAAACAGTTATAATATACTACTTGTTCCCGATATTTCCCGTCCCATTTCCTTAGGGTATACTGTTTTTTAGCCACATAAACAATCCTACCTTGTTCACCTGGTTCGCTTGCCATAAGGCAGTGACGATTAAAATAGCTAACCGTCTCGGGAATCAGACGATCTACAGTGAAAGCAGAATAGCTTGCATGGAATAGAAGCATGCAGATAACATATAGCAACCACATTTTTCTTATCCAAGCTCTTATGTTCATGGGGTTGAAGGTTTTGGTGAGTAGCAATGAAGAGGAATGATACTACTATCGGACAGGTAAAAATTTTAATATTTCATGTGTTTGGACTAGTCTTAACTGATCTTCACACGTAAATATGGTAAAATGTAATTTTATTAAGACGTGCTGAAATAAAATATGAAATTTAATCCTATCAATCAAAATTCTTTTATCACCAATGTTCCGTTAGGCATAATTTCTATTTCATACAGAAGGCAATCTGGCAGTGCCGTAGCGTAGAGCAAACAAAAACTAGTTACAATTTATTTCATTTTGATGAAGACACAAGTTTATGGTTGTAAAAGATTGAATCAAGTTCCACAAAACTTTCACAATCTGTTGCTCTTGAAGGCAAGGCGTGCCAGGACAGCGTGGATTCGTCGAAAGCGAAAGCGAATTTTTTTTGAAATTCCGGTGTTGGGAGGAAGCCAAGAGAAATCGGCACAGCAGAGACGATCGGGTACTTCGGATCTATCCAAACGACTAACCGCTACACATTTCGTCACTGGTATTTCGATAAGCAAAATCAAATAACGTTTGTCTCATTCTGCAGAAGTTGATCTCTGTCTTGTTCCCTGCAAATCAGGAACACCACAGGAATACGCTGTAAAAGTTGATCGTATCAAGATTTCACTTTCACCACCATCTTCAGTGGAAGTTGTATCATGAATATATGGAGTCGCTAGCAATACGGCTCTTTTGGACCGTTCCTCCTGAATAAAAAAAATTAGTTGCTATCAGACGATTTTGGAAAACGTATTTAGTATAAACATTTAAATATTATTAAATTACTATAGGATTAATTGAAAAGGGATATAGCAAAAGCCGTTACTTCTGAATAACAAAACAAATTGGATTAGTAAAAACCATATTCAATTGAAAGGTGTTGTTTTCTTGTAGTGTGAAGAACGTTCTTATGGATAAATATGTTTTTGGTAAGAGTTAACTACATTCTTTTCCCGAGATACACGATTTATGCGTTTCCAAGGAATCTGTGTAACTCAAATATCCCATGTCGAATTTCACAGTTTTGGCCAAAATACAATTGAATGTTAGGTAAATTTGGTACTTTTATACACTTTATTATTAACGTTGCGATTCGTGCAGAACATTATGTTATTTTTGGCTTTTACGGGGATTAAAGTTTAGAGAAAAAAATGCAATTTTCACTCCATTGGATAGTTCTTGACGCAAATTCTACTGATTTGATCTGCCAAATTTGGAGTCGAGAACCTGGAGTAACTCGGGAAAAGAATGTACTGGCTATTTATATATTATACAAATGTTAATGATGATCATTCATATGATAGCAACTTTTTTTTTGTGATTTTAACAGACAAGCCGAGAATAAACTTTTACTATTGAGTGATGTAGCATAATAACATCAAGCCGGTCTCATGGTACAGTCGTCAACTCGTACGACTTAACAACATGCCCGTCATGGGTTCAAGCCCCAAATAGACCGTGCCGCCATACGTAGGACTGACTATCCTGCTATGGGGGGAAATCAATAAGTCACTGAAAGCCAACCCCACACCAGTTGGCAGGCCTTGACCGGCATCGGTTGTTGAGCCAAAGAAGAAGAAGAAGCATAATAACATATGAACTTAAGCAATAACGAAGTTGAAGTTCAAACTCTGGTCGGTATTGTTCTGCATATGTTGTTTGCATATATATACATATGAAATAGAAATATTGTACACTTATGTTTTATTAAAAGAATATTTCATTATTTCCTTATTTTCATCAATTACCTCTGAGCAATCTTATCTATTGGATATTATTTGATGTACGTTGATAACATCAATGTATACAGTAAACCCTAGTAATTGCTCGGCCTAAAAAGACTGCTTACATTGTTTGATGAATGGTGCAGTAGGAAGCATTTGCTTTATAGACTCGAATGTGAAGTTATTACAACATATTCAAAAAATTTTTAGCATGCTCTTCATGCATCCGCGATCTTGGAGTCTTACTCGCTAGTGAACTCACATTTAACAATCACATTCAATATGTAGCATGTAGGGTAAATCAAGGACTAGGTCTGATGATGAGGACTGGTAAAGAGTTTCATGACCCAATGCGCTAAAAATTGTGCATTATGTCACGTTTAAGAATATAGCTGTGTTGTCTGGTGTCCACTAACTGCCTGTTCGATGGAGAGAATAGAGCGCATTTTTTATTTGTTATTTATTGTTAAAATATAACAGACCACATGTGGCCCTTTGAAGCAGTCTTTTTTTCCAATATCTTAAATTACTTAAATGACAAATCAATAGAGGACGCACAAAGCGAATGCAACATAAACGAAGATCGTGACATGTCAGATTCGTAATGATCGCAGACAGAATTGAATTAAAATGAAATGAAATGAAAACCAACATTTTCAATACCCTGTATTTTATTTAGTGTTTATTTTTTAATCGACCTCTACTTGAAATCCGTAATTTTGTTCTTCAATTTGAGCGGAAAATACAGTCATCAATGTGCTCAAAGTTATGCACGGTGGAAAGCATATTGAAAACGTTTTAATACAGTATTCTCTCAACGCATCGCGTGACCTTGCAATAGTTTATGTAAACAAAGCTTTAATAAAACACAAACGTTTCTTTTCAATACTTGAGACTTTTTACATTTCTCTGGAGTCCAAAACTTCCCTGCATTTCATATAACCGTTTACATAAAATAATTATTCTCACGTAGTGTTACAAAACAATTGTCAATCACATAACATTGTATGGGAGCATAGCAATGACGGTTGTCTCATGTAACAATCGTATCGAGGTTAATCGCTTTGTTTTATGTTCGATCGCGAATTGTGAAAAAATCATATTGCTCTGATTAGTATAGAAATTTATAGAAAGAAACACTAGCGCTGACAAATAATATTTGCTAATTTTTCCATTAGCGAGATAAATAATGACAAAAAGAATATCGAGTACAATTTCAAATTTGTAGGATTATTTGCTTTAATGTTGTTCATTCATGGAGAAATGTGCCCTCTCGAAACGATTTTGAGCACTTTACAATTAACAAATTACAGTGAATGCACTGTTACATAAAAGCATTTATATCTTTAACATTTTCTTCGATATTGTGAGATCTTTGAAGCGATTTAACGTTACGCTTCGTAGCAAATATCACTGCTGTAAAATTTATTAATAAAGTGCAATAATTCTTCATTCAGGCGTGTGTTTGATTTTACCAACCCTTGACTTAGACCACTATTAAACGGTTTCTGCTGTAAGCTACATTAATAGCCCTCCATGAAATCCAGAAATAGGTTAATCAAATACATTCGTATGTCATTCATGGCTGAGCTTTATATTACGGTTTGCGCTTTTGTGCATCTTCGTTAGTGTTCCGTTAACATAGCTCAACAATTTGATGATGGTATCATATCAATATACCTTCCGTCGTCTGACCTATCCTGTATAAATCAACCAATGTAGTAGCATTTTTTTGGCACTGCAGTTATCGGTTTTGGCTTGCATACTTTATCATTAATGGGAATAGCCGAGCTTTCGCTGGCCTATAGCAGATTTAAATGGTGCTATCCGGTCTAATTTACGATTAAGTAATGGCCTTAGGGATGGCACTATACGCATAACGGGTGCTGTAAGACATATTTGCAGCGAAACTGTTCTCTATAGAGGATTGCAAATATTATTTTGATGATCTTCTATTTTCATCGATAACACTATGAAACATAAGAAACTAAAACCAAAATTTACCCTACTGAAATATCTTCTTAACTTTAATGTAATGAAAAGAAACTTCTATTTGAACAGTCCTTACTACGAGGAGATAGTACAACAATGTTTTTGCTACCAATGCCAGGGTGGATAAAATCTGAAATATTGCATTAAATATTTTTACAAAAAAATAGAAGTGTCTTCAGCAAATTTGATAAAATTCATGTTTTTTTTTTATTCAGAAAGAATGGCTTCTTCCGTATTGCTTGAAATTCATGTTTGAATATTAGTAAAATTTAACAAGAGCTATGTGTCATTGTTGAAAAGCTATTGATTGCTGAAACGTTAAATAGATCTCATAAATTTAGTGTTAGCTTTTTTTTTATCGCGGACGAGCCGAATTGATTTCCGCAGAGAGGCACGTGGTTTGCGCTTATGCAATATAATTGTTAATTGAGTAACGCGTTTCCAGCGCTGCCTTACGAGTAATCGGAGGGAATAGTTGAATCATAAATTATGCTTTGGCTCTGATTGCGTTAATTAATCCAAAATTGTAACCACATTGTGTTAAAAGAATAACAATCAAACAATCAAATCTTAGAAAATTATCTGATGGTTTGGAATCAAGGTTGTTGATTCTACATAACACATTTACTTCGTACAACTAGAATGAATGAAAATGTAATAAATTGAAATTGAATGGAGTAATTATTGCGCGTTTTGCGTAAACATATTTGCAGTCCATTGAATAAAATGCTATTTATAAGTAAAAATATTAAAATAACTTGCTTATCTTGTACATTCGTTACGCGATTTCTTGACTTTCTTTTCCGTGCATTTCAATTGCTACTGTTGCAATAAATGAAGGGTTAGCGTTATACTAACGCAACCAGAAAGCGACATCACGTTTGCTTTGTGCTGTTAGTTCGTCACGCTTTACTGTATACAAAATAACATAATGAGCTCATCACATTCCCATCCTTTCCTATAGCAAACAATGCGAACACTTACGTAGGATTGCTTTACTATGCGAAATGATCACGCAAAAGTGCATTAGTAGTCATGGTTCCGTTCATGGCTTAAGCTTGCTTCGACCGTTGACACTTGCAAACCATGCGTAAGACTTTGTTAACAAACGTCTTAACGCAAGGAACAGCGTTAATTATAATGTGTGACATTTCATACACATAATATATCGTGATTTGGGTTAATTAAAAAAGAGGTCTTTTTTGTTTCTTAGCAAAACAAAAACAAAGGAAAAATAAAGTGAACTGGGGTTTAGTCTACCTTTTATGAAATGTTTACGTAGAGATTATACAATTAAGTGGTTTGTCTATGAAACCCAAACAAGAAATTGTGGTGGCCGATCATTTCTCAATACATTTTAAATGTTTTAATATGCTCCAAAAAAAGATGTGTATGAATGTAAATAATTTAAGTATGACATTGTATTTTTTTCATACTGATTTTTATTGTTTGTTTGTTTGTTTTTCAGATAGACCAACATTATGAGATGAATGTTTTGTATGGTTTGGCACGCGAGTGTACCACGCGGGATACAGACAAATATACAAACTTTCAATAAAAAAAATTGAAAGTGCCGCACCCATCTATTTATTCTTATTGCTGACACACTAGCGGCACTCCCTCCCATCTTGAACGGCTGAAAGGCTTCATAATGACCTCGTCCTATGAACGTATCAAATCTGAATGCAAGCAGAAAGGTGTTTTATGGGAAGACGAAGATTTCCCTGCAACGCAATCGTCCGTCTTTTACCATCAAACGCCACCGTTCACCTTCCAATGGAAAAGACCACACGAGATCGTCTCAAATCCGGTATTCGTCAACGATGCGTCCGCACAGTTCGATATTGTGCCTGGCAAGATGGGCGATCGTTGGCTGGTGTCGTGTTTGGGCGTACT
This sequence comes from Anopheles merus, assembly GCF_017562075.2. Lineage (NCBI taxonomy): Eukaryota > Metazoa > Arthropoda > Insecta > Diptera > Culicidae > Anopheles > Anopheles merus. The sequence goes on along the minus strand of NC_054085.1, from coordinate 816,938 downwards.
TTACCTTTCAAAAGGGTTGTTTTATCGAGTTGTACCGGCTGATCAGAATTTCGACAAACCGTACTATGGAGTGTTTCGTTTTCGACTTTGGTGGTGTGGCGAATGGTTAGAGGTGTTAGTTGATGATCGATTACCCACAATAAATGGCAAGTTGGCCTTCCTTCAAGCGCAGAACACCAACTCTTTCTGGCCAGGTTTGTTGGAGAAAGCTTATGCAAAGTAAGTAACCCACTGAAACATTTTCCAAAATAGAATCACCCGAATAAAATATTATCTACGTACGTTATTTACATCTTTCATTCTTTCGTTATAGATTGCATGGATCATATGAAGCGTTGAAGTATGGTACACTGCTGGACGGATTGGCTGACTTAACTGGTGGTATCACTGAGTCAATATCTATCAAGGTAGAGAGTAATATCCTCATTCGACCACCCCTTCTGCATAACCTATTGGACACAACGAGCATCATAACCTGCACAATCAACAATGGTACCATGACACAGATCCGTAATCAAACTGAGGCTTTGCCGAACGGAATCCACGTGGGAATTAATTATCGCTTGTGTTCGATGGACAAGGTACGTATGCCAATGATGGATGCAAGTTTCTGGAAAGTTGTGTTAGTAAATGATTGTATTTATTTTATACTTATTATGTACAGGCCGAAACTATCATGGGTGACACAGTTCAGCTAGTACGCCTACGAAATCCTTTGGCTCAAACGCTCAGCAAATCATTTAACTTTAACGGCGACTGGTCATCATTTTCCAATTCCTGGGAACGTGTAACAATGAACGAAAGGAATCGGCTCATTGAGCAACTCGATCAGGGTGAATTCTGGATGTCATTTTTCGATATGACCCAAACCTTTACGCATCTTGAATGCGTTCATCTTGACTCGGATACGGCTAGGGATGAACCTCAATTAGCAGATAAAAGTCGTCGCTGGCTAATGCGACTCTATCAGGGTGCTTGGAAACGGGGAGTTACGGCAGGTGGATGTCGCAACAATCCGGACTCTTTCCACATCAATCCCCAGCTACAACTGTTTCTCAGTGAAAAAGAGGATGTCATCATTTCTGTGAACCAGCATAGCGTGCTTGAACCAAAAGTAATCGGTTTCACAGTATACAATCTGAATAGCGGTACGTGTAATGTTATATGATATACATCACGCTCTTAAACTTTTGATATTCATCACAATTTCATCTCTTTTTTTCAAATTAGTGCAAAACATCAATGGTTGTCTTTCGAAAAATTTCTTTAAGAAGCACAAAAGCTTAGTCAACTCCCAATACACCAACTCGCGACAAATTAGTCACCGATGTTCACTTGATTCTGGCCGCTATCTTATCATGGCCACTACATTCGAGCCTGCCGAGGAAGCATCATTCAGTGTCAGGGTCTTGGGAAGTACCATTCGATTGGCTCTTCTTGAAACTCAAACCATGCTTTTACTAGATCCGTTCCCGCTGCTCAACTCTAACACCAAGATTACCATTGATTCAACAAATAATAACAACAATAATAATGGCATCTCTTGTAGTACTGCGCAGTATGAACCAGTTTTTATGCAACTTGCGGATGATCAAAGGTAGGAAAAAGGGGTTAACGAGTTTTTAATATGTTTATATAGCCAAATTATTTGCTCACAAGAAACTTTTGAACATCTGTCATATGTTTCCATATCTTTTACACATTTTACACTTCTTCTTCTTCTATTTGGCGTAACGTCCTACGCGGATATGTCGGCCTATACAGGCTTTCGAGACTTAATTCATTACCACGTAGCCGGATAGTCAATCCTTGCTACGGGGGGACGGTCCATTCTGGGCTTGAACCCATGACGGGCATGTTATTGAATCGTTCGAGTTGACGACTATACCACGGGACCGCCCATTTTACACTAGTTATATGATTATAATTTACCACACATTTTCAACACATTAAACATGATATAGACGATTAAACATGAAACACAATATTCGGATGGAATCTAATTATGTGGCAGATGTTGGAAAACATCTTTGGAGGAATAAATTATTCTGTTCATATTGGAGATTCGGTTCCTCATACATGGTTGATTCGTGAAATATAGGTATATTAGAAATAATTTATCTTTTAAATCTCATTTAAGAACGTTGAATTGTTTTGATTTGCAAGAATTACTCGAAGCGTGCCTTCCTAATGATTACATTCGAAGCTGTGCCAGTATAGATGTTTGTAGACAAGTGGTATGTTTAATGGATGTAAGTATTATTACTACGAGGCTTATTGAGTCGATTATTTTCATTTACATATTTTGTGATTCCATATATTTTTTTTTCAGAAAACGAATCGTGGTCGTATAAATTTTAACGATTTCAACAAGTTTATGATAAATCTCAAAACTTGGTGGGGAGTATTCAAGATGCACACAAAAGAAAAATCGGGCATACTGAAGGCAGAACGATTACGAGACGCACTTTTCGATGTTGGATTCCAGCTCAGTACGGATAACATTTCCATCCTTATTTTACGGTATTTATAATTTAATAAATGTAATGTTAAACAGAATTTTGGTACATAAATGGCTCATTGCTCTTTACAGATACATGCGAAGGGATGGAACACTTCGATTAGCTGACTTTATTTCAGCAATTCTGCATCTAACTATGGCTTTCGAGTTGTTCAAAGCAAAGGATACGAATCAAGATGGAATCATTAGTATGGGAATGACTGAGGTATATCATCTTGTGATATTATTATTTGGTTATGTTTTTTTCATTAACAAAAGTAAATCTTTTTTTCTTAAATTTCAGTGGATTAAATCTGTTTTTATGTGCTAGATTATGCACAAAGTGTATAAAAATATCTAAGCATATATTTTTCAGTTATTTGACTTTCGACCGCAGCAATCATCATGAAGTATCATCTTTAAATACGTTGATGATTTGATGACGAAGGTGATGAACATGGATGTTACATAATTGAAGTGCGCTCAAAACGGAATTTTCGTTGCTTTGTTTAATTTACTTCTTTATGTAATATATCTACTGTCAAACTTGCTTTACTCATAAGATAGCTATATTCCGTCCACAAAACCATAAACATAAGTTAAACGTTGTTGTTTCTACGCAATTGTAACCGAATGATGTTAGCAAAGTAGCGCATAACACACAACAACATGCTTCTGCAAAGCAGTGGAATTCTGAAAACCCGGAGAAGTGATATCAGGAATGTAAATAAATTAATTGATTAAGTTAAACTACGGACGGATATAAATTATTGTACAGCGTTGAAATATGCATGATTACTAGAACATATGGCATTCAGCAAACCAATTACTATGAAAATTGAGGTTTTTAAGACCTGTTTAATATCGATAGCAACTTTAAACGATAATATCACTGTTAATATTTTTTGTTTTTTGTTTGTTTTTTTTTTTGCGAAAGTCATCGAGCTACTATAGGCTTACACAACTTATTTCTATACGTTACAGTACATCACACTGATAAGACGAAAGAAATAAAATAAGTATTAACCAAAAACAAAAGAAAAATAATATCGTTAAAATGCGCTTCGCAAAAGTGATTTAAGTTTGTTCACACTAACATTAAAATCGGCAGTGCAATCTGTAGAGGAATAGGCAATAATCATTTTTGAAATCTGATCATTTGAGCCAAACTATGTCGATCTAAAATTAGTATAGAATAATGGTCATGGCTTAAGGATTCGACTAGGTCAGGACTAGGTAATTTTAGATCGACATAGTTTGAATATAACTTTTTGACAGGATGTGTGAAAACTTTTGTTCGAAGAAGCTTTCTGGAGGCTTGAGAAATATACAAAATATTCTTAAAATCTTCATTCAGAAACAGAAGCGATAAAAATCAACCTTTTAAATACATACACCTTGGGATAAGCCCACCTGTATATTATACCCACTTAGATAGCTGCTTGAAAATTGCTATACAATGCAAACAGCTGACAGGCTGAAATTTCAGCCTACGAACTTAAAATGGAAAGGGCTCCAACTATAGAATCTGCGAAACCCTGCTATGAAGCAAACTTAAGCCCTTCAGCAGCCATTTTTTGAAGATTCCTGGCTCAGAATTAGATAGCGTTAGTGGTAGGATGGCAACGTGGATGCATCTGTCCAACCTAATGTCCCGATGGCGAATCTCGTAAATTTTGTTAACAAAATTTGAACTTAATTTTAAAATATTTTTTTAAAGAAAATACGTTCACAGTTTTAATATACATAGAAAACCCCGGTAATGTTGCCATTAATCAAATGTTTCCGCCACATGTTCCTAGACTCGGGCCTCAGACGCGTATTTTAACTATAACTACAACTACGGCCAACATAGTTCCATAGTAGATATTAATGAACTGGGTCGTTCAGGTTCTTAAAAAATGAACGACTCTATTTTTATTATTACATTTATTATCCGAATTTTGTCACTTCTCAGCAATAAGCTGGGAAAATTTCACGGGCTATTCAAATGCCAAAGGTGATTAGGCTCTTTGGATCCCAATCACCAGTTTTCTTAATATTAATGAGTTTGCACCTGATGTTAGTTATGGTGATTCAGGAACCTCCTTACAGTGCTACATGTTTGAAGAATCACCATCTTTTGAATCTTGGGTAGTTCTCTCTGCAGTTCGAGCTCGTCTAGGGAGCGTAAGAGGGCCATAGAGACAATTCCGGTCGCCATAAGGACATTCCGGAGATGACTACCGGAACAATGCAGCTATCCTCCAGACGTCACATCTGCTTCAACTCCTCTGCCTGGTCATGATACTTCGTAATCTTGATGGAAAATGTTGTCTGAACATTTTGGTCTAACGGTACTGTAATGTCGATGATGATCACTCGTTTCTTTCTTTTCTCGTAGACTAAGATGTCTGGCTTATTGGCACGCATGAAGATGTCTTATAATTTTGCGATCCCAGTACAGCTTTATGCAATCATTTTCCAGGTCCGGATCTGGGAGGTATCTGTTGCAGGGTAAAAACCGCTCTACCAACTTGTGCCTCAATGCAAGCTAGTGGTGCACAATTTTGGCAACGTCGTTGTGGCGATCGAGATACGCCACTTTTTGCACTAGTCCTCCACGTCTTCGAGCAATATGTACCTTTGATAGTTCCACATCGCTATTAATCGGTCTTGGATGGCTACTATGAAATCTTCTGTCTCCGAGAAAAGGTCACCCCTCATAAGCCAAGTGTTAGATGACACTTTTTCGATGCGACAGTTTCGAACATTCCAGGTCCAGTTGATGAGGGTACATCTCATGTAACTCCTTCTGTTTCCACGTTGCGACTTTTTCATCAGTTTTAGTGTTGCAGTTCAGCCGGTAATTTTGCTGCGCCAGATGAAGGGTGCTGAGATCGTGGTCTGCTTTAAACAATGAGTAGTATAGTTCATATTGGTCTTGGTTTTCCACGAAATAATTTCGCAGCAGGTGGATCTGGGAAACACAAAGAGCCTGAATGTCAATAATGCCTACACCTATTATTTTCATGGCAGGGTTACTTTCTTGACGGACGCTTTTGGGTGGATGCATTCGGAGTTTAGTGGAAGCCACATGAACTGTTCGCATCAACGCTTCCAAGTCAAACTTGTCCTGCAGCTCCTTCTTGATCGCGGTATGGTGAATACCCCTCAGCTATAGCAAACTGAGGAACTTGTACGTTTCACGTTGTACTATGTTGAGGATTTCCTCTTGTTAGTTGACTCGTTAGCTATTGGCATTTACTACTTGACCCCGGTGTAGATGAATTGATCGACATGTATCGATACCAAACTCCATACGGATGTCGTTGCTGAATCCCTGCACGATCTTCAACAGGTGGTGCATCTTCAGTAGTGTTTCTGCGAAAAAATCAAATCATTCATAAAGAAGTTGAGGGTAATTCTCATGCTTATTTCTTCACTCTTGAGTAAATACCCAAAGATACATTGCGGGTTGAGTGTTCTGCTAAGCGGGTTTATAGCAAGGCAAAACCACAGCGGACTAAAGGTGTAGCCCCCTCCCCCCCCTCCTGAAATACCCCTCCTGATGTTGAGAGCTCTGGACCATAGTAAAACTTTTCCGTCGGTAACGTGTAGAGATGTACTCCACATACCCATCGCGTGCTGTATCAGCTTGATGACATTCCCGTCTACTTTGTACAACTGGAGTACTTTAAGAAGGTATCAATGAGCTGCTTAACCATACGCCTTCTTGAAATCAATGTATGTCATACTCAGATTTCTTTGCTTCTTGGTTGCCTGACCAACAATGACTGCATGAATGATTCTTATTTTTATTTTTTGTAGTTTATTTTATTTTTAACCGACGGACCATCGTTTCTAAACGGAAATCTTATAATTAGTTTAAGGAGCATATATATAGAACTCAAACGTTAAATATGACGCAGACGCGATTTCTCCTTGAACGAAGATGTAGACATACTAAAATCGAACAAATCTAACACTTCATTAAACTCGAAGGACATACGTATAATAGGGTGTCCTTGGCTATTATTGTTGCGGATACGCGGTATACGGAGATGGAAATCGGATCTAAGTATCCGACAAGGAGCGAACAGATTGGTGGTGTATAGGGAATCGATATCTCCGTTAAGGAGCCGGAATATAAAAAGGCATTGGGCGTTTTTACGTCGAGAGGAGTTTTTACGTCGCCGCTGATGGTAGGAGGGCCGAGCGTGGTGGGTTTGCCATGGAAGGAGTCGAACCGCATACCTGGTGATTCTTCGTTGAATGGCTTCGAGACGATTGATGTCACCAACGCCAAGCGGGCACCAGATCGGGCAGCAGTACTCCAGGCATGACCTTACGATGGCACAGTAGATAGATTTGACGCACATGGGATCGGTAAACTTGCTACAGGTGCGCGTCATTAAACCGAGTAGCTGATTTCGCATTGCAACAACGCTGACAATGTGAGGGCGGAATGACATCTTATGATCGAGTAGCACCCCCAGGTCACGGATGCATGTTGAGCAAACCAAAACCGTGTTGAGCATAGTGTATGTAAACGGGATAGGGTTACGGGTTCTGCTGAATGATATACACTGGCATTTATCGGCACATACTTGGAGGGCGTTTCTGCTGCACCAGCTGTCGAGGATCATTTGAAGGCACACAGTCAGTGTCGTTTCTAACTGGGGCGAATATTTTTACGTCGTCGGCTTACATTAGGTGTTGGCCTGGTGGTAAAATAAAACATAGATGCTGATGAAGGACAAGCTGATGAAGGAGTGAGAACGATGAGATCCTATGCTTATATAGTACGAACGACCAGTTAAGTATGAGCGAAGCCAGGTGATTTGCCAGTAGAAGAAACCGAGGTTTTTTAGCTTCGAGAGCAGAATATCATGCGAGATACTATCGAACACAGCCCTGAAATCGATATATACTGCATCAACTTGAGGACCGCGATTTATGTTGTCGAAGCAGAAACCAACAAATTCAGCAAGATTTATGGTAGAAGATCTCCTTGGGAGAAATCCATGCTGACTAGGGCTCATGTAGTTTTGAACTGGTGTCAGTAGCGGATTGTATAAAATAAGCTCAAACACCTTTGCACAAGCGCATATGGAAACAATGACTCGATAATTGTGAGCATGAAGTCGACTGCCATTCTTATGGACAGGAACCATTCGTGCATGTTTCCAGGACGCAGGATACGTGCTACGCATAAGGGAATCGTTAAATATTTTGGCAAGAATGGGTGCGAGTGATTGACGCCAGTGCTTCAAAATATATGAGGGAATATTGTTTAGACCAGATGATGTAGTCGGTTTTATATCGCTGAGTGTGCGCACAATTAATGCTTCGTCAGTGTAGGTATAATAAAGTCGATAGCATCCGATGGAGTTTTGCGGTGGCCTCTGCTAGTGTGTTAGGGTCGTAATCAGGAAGAGTGAATGTATTAGGGAAAAGATTGGCGAAAGTGTTGCATATATCTGATGTATCGATACTAGTTTCGCCATTGTAGCTCAGGGACGGAGGGATACTACTTATACTGCGCCGTTTGTTCCAGAAGCTCCAGAATCGTGTCGGCTTAGAAAAAAGCTGGCTATCAGTGGGGCGAATGAAGGAGCGGTAGAGCACACGGTTTTGTCGCCGATAATTGTTCAGTGCATCAAAAAAAATCTCCTATGCAGCGATGATCTCGTTCTACTGTAATCAGCGTATGCTTTAGATTTTTTTTCAACCGTCTTAAAGATGCATTTACCAATCGGGGCCAGACAATGATGACATGGTCTTTGCAGCCTTGTGTATTTTTTCGACATCCATTCTGTTCTTCGGTCATTACGTTGTTCGTATCGCAATGTTCTTGCACTTTCTGCGTTATCACTGATGACTGCCCTTTGTATAGTTTAGAAAGACAGTTACAGAAGGTGATCGCTAACAGGATGTGTTTTAACTGAAGTGATTTTTAACTGGAGGTTCCCTAACTGGACTGATTCTCAGTTTAAAAACACGCAAACGTCAAAACACGAAATATCTGGTATCTCATGAAGAGAAAATAATCACAAGTGTCCATGTTTCACACATATTTAGGGTCTTTCGCCTTCGTCTGCCAGTTCGTTAACCCGGCGTTAATGGCGGACGCCTTCACGCCATCTTGCCACCTCAGTTTGGGCCTACCACGCCTCCTCTGTCCTTGTGGACGACCTAAAAAGACTTTACGGGCTGGGTCGTCCGTTTCCATGCGTACAACATGGCCAGCCCACCGGAGCCTGGTGAGTATGATAAGCTGCACGATAGTGAGGTCGACGTACATCTCGTAATGCTTGTCATTATAGCGGCTCCTCCATTGTCCTTCCACACATACGGGGCCAAGTCTCTTCTCTTCTGAGCATCTTCCTCTCGAACGCGGCTAAGAGGGTTTCGTCAGATTTGGACGGTGTCCATGTCTCAGAGGCGTATGTGAGTACGTGGTGTTGCTCGATTACCCTGCTTGATTTCTCCCTCCGGGCATAAACCGTATCATCTATGGAATATGACTGTCATCTTATGGAAACTACATCCTAGAGAGGTCATGTGAAATGCTTGATTTGATGCAGAATTATTTAGACAACACGCCGTATTTCTATTTTTTGGTGCTAATAAGCCGTGGGCAGCCCTGTCGACCCCTGGACTTGCTCTAACACCAGTATTGTTAATGGAGACGACAGTATGCCACGCACACTGTCGTACGAAAACATAGCGCAAAATGTTTAGACCCGGGTCTATGAAATATTTTGGTAGTATTTGTAGCCAAATACACTACATTTCATAATAATAGCCTCACTTGGTAATTTTATTGTTATTGACAATAAAAATACAGTAGAATCGCACTCCTATGTAGCAAGTTATATTTAAGATGAACCTGTCTAAATTTACCATAAGTTTCCATTACGTGCTTTTCTTGGAGATACACAACATACATCTTATTTTCCAGAAGGATTAGGCTACCCAAACATTATACTGTGAGTCTATTAGAAATGATCGAATATCAAAACACTAAACTGGCCTCTCTTTTATCCAGACCCCAATATAATGGAAAATGTATATGGAATATTAGTCCAAGTGGTGTGGTGCGATAAAAAAACATACCAATAACCTTTTATGAGCTAAAAGAAGTCATTGGAAGCAGTGGCGGGTCAAGCCTCTCCGAGGCCCTAGGCGTTATGGTAGACGGGGCCCCTTCACCAAATCCATCGACGCGGGGGGGAGGGGGGGGGTCCTAATCATACACTGCAAATTTTATAAGTGTGCTGCAGTTACATTTTTTACTGAAAGCTATTGAGTAATACATGGTTTTGTCGTTTCACTGAATATCAGTAAAACAAATTACTGAAAATGCAGCTATTTATTCTGTCAAACCGACATGTTTGAGCTTCAAAAGAAAACATACTGCCCACTTGCTCGGATGAACAAAATTTTGGTAACCGCATACAGACCCCGATAAATTTTGGTGCGTATTCGGCTTGCGGGATTAACGTTTTGGTTGAGAAAAATCTTCACACCACTTTGCTGTTATTGCTTAAATTTCATGATAATCGTGAGTGCATACGAAATCAACAAACTTGTTTCGACAAAATACAGTTCACATCTGTATAAAACTTTATGAAACAGAGATGAACATGAGCAGAATGGACTACCACCCGCGCATCAATAAAAACCCCAATTTCTATACTTTTTTTTCGCCAATTTTTAATCGATATCAATGGCTAAACAATCAGTAATATCAGAAAGGCTTTGTGGTATGTTCAAATTTTGGGTACTGTGGATACTGTTTCGAAGCGGACTTTCGACACTTGATCGTCTAGGCGAACATAAACACCTTTAGGACGTTGGAGTTTAGAGGGCTTACCTTGGGTAGGAGGACATAAGTAAACTCCTTAAATGAGAAGTCGATAGATGATGGATGGGCTTAGTCCTATCCTGACAATCCGAACAAATCTGACCTGCCATGATCGGAGTTGGTTTTATTTATACCCAAAAGAAGTTAAAGGTCGGAAAGTTATCGTTTTCGCTAAGCTAGTTACGTTTGTCTTTTATTGACAAGAACGATGGTTCTAAACGATATTTTCTTTCCTAGCTCGTTCTTCATAATGATTTGATTTAAAATCGTCATCGTGAGCATAACATGAAAACAATATTTTGCTTTTACGTTGGTGTTTACCTTTACAATGAATACTGAAGTACCGCCTTGCTTCGAATTACGGCCACTTTATTTTCAATCGGTCAGAGCGATAACTTCTTACACGCGGGAAAAACAATATTTTCATTCGAAAGTAACTGGAAATACCTTGTATTGCAGTATGTTTGTCTCAAGTAATCCACGGACCACAGGTTGGAGACCACTGTTTTAGATCAGCTGCTTTCTAAATGATCGAGCGGTGAGGGCCAGGAGAATGCATTTTTTTACACATATATTATTATATTATTACAGTTAATACACAAAAAAACTGGTTTATGATATTAAACAATGCGATTGATTATTGGTTTTCTTAAATTATTATATCATCCAAGCAAGTTTCAAATTCATTTTTTTAACTTACAATTACTAAAATTAATTGCAAAGATTCTTCAATTAAGAGTCAGCAGCATAGTGTGCAAAAGTCATAAAAAGTTCCAAAAAATTAAGCAAAATCGCAATATCGCTTCTCAATGTACCCTTCCTTCCATGTTGCAAATTTGTTTCAGGATATATCTGAAGATGATACAATCGTTCAGTACTATTATGAGGCCACGGACAAGTAAGGCCAGGTCAGACAAATTGATAGCGCATTTCCTTAAAAAATACTCCTAGAAAATCGTTGCATCCTTAAAAATCAATAGTGTGTAACCATTGTTCTCGTAAAATCAACAGTCAGGTTTTTATGGAATTATTCGTTTCTATTTTCTAATTTCTCCTCAAATTTGACCATATTGATTGGTCCGACAATCCATGTTATGGTGATCAAATTTGGAAGAGTTTAACTATATGAATTGTCATATTAAAATATGTTCAGTTACTTTTTAATGAATAGGATCTTCCTATCTTTCAAAATCGGGCAAATATTTTCTCGGGCCTGACTGCATATTGTGGCGGGCCGGACTTTGCCGACCGCTGTCGACAGCTTAATTAGTTCAAATTTGACGCGATCATTCATATCGATATTTCCTTTCCGTCGACCCTTCCAAATTTGACCCAAACCCTTCAACAGCTTGCTTTTCCACCATCACTTCGTCCAGTCCCCAAAAGATAGCCGGGGCACGAGTTCTTAGTTTTTGCGTGATAACATAGACACAGGCCAAATTAAAGAGCGCACACATCGACATCGGTATCGTTTCTTGAATGAAACCTCAACAGATAAAAAGAGCGTGCTTGGTGTCAGCCAATTTTTCTTGCTAATTTCTACGGCTACGAACCGTTGTGTTGAGATCGGTTTCGGATCCTTTTAATGTCGTATGTCCTTGTAGTTTGCGTGAGGTATCTCTTGTAACGGATTTTCGCTTTACCCAAATCGTGCGTAGCGTTCAATGCATTTGATCCAACGCTTTGGGCCAACGATGATGAAATGATATTGTTTTGAGCTGTGGGCATGTATCGCAGCGTTCTGCGCATCCAACTAAGGTAAAAATATTGCACATGTAAAAAAACAAATGTTTTCTGCTTCTGATAGTAAAATGCTTCTGATAAATAAAATAAATATGCTTCTGATAGGTCTGGTAGTAATAGTAAATCTGATTGTAAACATAACCCCCGGAGGGAAAATGGGGGTATATTGGGTTGACAACACCAAATGGAAGGGGCCCCTCAATCGACGGGATCATCAACGGGGCCCCCAAATGGTCGAGGCAATGGAGATTGTTCTTCGTATTATGGCTGTATATGGCTGTATGTAGATGCAGCTGTAACGGTTTTTGGTCTTGTTGTATTCACAAAAATTGAAATAGTCGATAAAAACCATATATAAATGAACATGGTCCATAGGTTCCTTGAGTATTTTTATACCCCCGCTTCCTTCTAACTGAAACCTTTCCCATTTCCCCTTCCCTTCGGTCCACAAATTTGATGTGTTCGATTAGGATCAAGAATGAAAATTTTAGTTTTTGCATTAAAAGACACACACAATCCACTATCCCAGGCCAGGAATGTGAATACCATTTTTCGTGTGAAACAGCTGTCTGCTTTCGGCACACAATCGCAAAGCGGTAGCAGGGGCCCCGTATACAAGAACAAGACGGTTCATCCCAGTCAAGAGCGCACACAATGACATCGATTTAACCATTTCTCGAATGAAACCTCAACCCACTGAAGCACCGTTGACCAAACGACCTTCTTAGGCTTTTTAAAGCGACGCGAGCTTGGTGTCATTTTTCCTGCTAATTTCTCCGGCTATGAGCCGGTGTATTGAAATTTTGTTTAGGGGCCTTTAAATTTTTGTCTGTGTACGATGTGTGCTTGTGGCTGTTTCAACGGGTTTTCTTTGTGATTAAACGCAGCGCTGTTCTGTGTTCCGTGCATTGGATTTTAGCAGCATGTGTCTCCGCGTTTTTTTGGTGAGCTCGTGCACCGACCATCCACACCAAGACACCAAATGGACGGGCCCCTTATTGATGGGGCCCCTTATAGACGGGGCCCCTTATTGATGGGGCCTCCTTACCGACGGGGGCCCTTACCGACGGGGCCCCTTCATCGAAGAGTCCACTTAATCGTTGGGGCCCCGTAAACCACCATTGAGTTTTGGCTTCAGTATAGCTGTAACGGTTTTTTATTTTGTCTTCACACAAAAGTTGTATGTAAATAGTGATAAAACATCATTTTAATATTAACATGGCCCAGTTTCTTTTTGGACATATGAATACCACCCCTTCCCGATTTCCCCTATTTGTCAGTTGACCACAAAAGTTGAGTAGGGCCCCGCGTGAAAATTTAAGGTTTTGCGTTAAAAGCAGGCACGCTCCACGATTTCAGGCTTGAGATGTGAATACCATTTTTCGCGTGAAAACAGCTGTCTGTTTTCGGCACACATCTGCAAAACAAGTATAGGGGCCGCAAGACAAGCGCAAGCACGTTTCATCCCAGCCAAATTGAAAAGCGCACACATCGATATCGATGGAATCGTTTCTCGAATGAAACCTCTACCAACTGGAGCACCGTTGCTTGCTTGATGTTAGTCAATTTTTCCTGCTAATTTTACCGGCTACGGTGTGTTGATATTGTGTTTCGGGGCCTTTAAATTTTTGTTTGGGTGTGTTGTATGCTTGTGTTGTGTAACGGGGTTTCGGTGGTAGTTAAGCGCAGCGTTCTGTGCATTCCATTTTAGCAGCAAGTAGCTCTGCGTGGTTTTGGGTTTGGGCGTTTCGTGCACAGGCCACCCACACCAGCAAAAATTGACGGTTTCTCGCTCTGTCCAATACTTTGCGCCAACGATGATGAGGTATTGATTTGAGCAGTGCACCTTGATGCAAGTATTGGCAGATTTCTTAGAACATTTAATGTGCTGCTTTGAATAGTATGGGGCCCCGGTTTTCTGCAGTTCGGGGCCCTTGACAAAATACAGTGAGTAAAGCGATGGGAAAAATGAATTAATCAAAATGAGTGTTTTTGAAACAGATGGTAAAAGTCCCATCCAGAGGGGGGGTGGGGGGGGGGGTAGAATCGGTACGAAGTCGAACATCCACAATGACGGGTCCCCCTAGATCGCCGGGGCCCCTGGCGGCCGCCCAGTCCGCCCACCGTTTAACGCGCCACTGATTGGAAGCGCAAGTGAATTCATCGGTTTTTACTCTTACAAAAAATGTACAAAAGGATAAAAAGTTACTTTCTAAGATTTTGACACTGTCCAAAATGCACAATGTCAAATAAATCATCTATTAGTTCAATTTTAGTTGTTTTAAGGGGAATATTGCAAGTAAATTAAGGTGAGATATTATTTTATTACTTATTATTTTGAAACAACTACATTTGAAGTTTTTTTTTTTATTTTCTATAATATTCCAAAATTCCAAATTTTCTATAATTGGCCAAAATATTGTTTAAATAAAAAAACGAGTTCTTCATTTTTTTCGAAGCTATCATTTTTTGAAACGCAGTATAGTATAGACAAACTGTCAAATTCATTTTGCGGAAAAAAAATTGTTACAAAAAAAATTCTAATTGTTTCATTACGGTTTGTTTCAGCAATTTTCTCGGATTAGTTTGTAAACCAAAACGGATATGCCAAATGTTGTCGCAACATGTCCATAGACTCGGGCCTTAGTGTGGGTCGTGTGCTCAGACAAATCGAGGGTGTAGCTTACAGCCGGGCGAACACGACTCCCGACAGGGCACGGTAGGGTTGGTGCACTGCCGAAGTATTTTAAAATGCATTGTATTACCTGCTTTAGGGTATATATTTATCATTGTATACTGTATTTTTCATGTTTCAATTAAAGTATCTGCTAATGTTGAGCCGGTCTCATGGTGCAGTCGCCAACTCGACAACGACTTAACAACATGCCCGTCATGAGTTGAAGCCCCAAATAGACCGTAACCCCATACGTAGGACTGACTATCTTGCTATGGAGGGGTAATCCAAAAGTCATTGAAAGCTAACCCCATAAGTGGTACAGGCAGGCCTTGATCGGCAACGGTTGTTGAGCCAAAAAGAAGAAGATCTGTAAATGTACCAAAATATAACATTTAGCTATGCATAGATGTAATCCGTTTAGCACATCATGTGTTACTCAAATGTGTTAGATTAAAACAAAATACATAATCTGGTATGCATTCTATTGCATTCCAATTCAATTTATTTTTCATATGTTGTTTTGGACATCGAAAGCACCAAAAAAAAAACAATTAATCATACACATATAATTAAATCGAGAACAGTGCCACATATGAGGCCATAATTTAGATTTCATGAGCAATAACGGCTAATGTCATTTTCAGGCAACATATTACCAATGAGAAATGTCTTGTTTAGCCGTTATCGGTTCCGTAAAACTAAAAAAACAGCAGTAATCATGAAGCATTTATTCATTGCTAAGATGGTTTGTTGTAAACTATTTCACATAAAAATGGCCAAATCCTAATTTTACTTATGTGTTTAATTGAGTGCGTCTTTTGGTCAATTAATCATAGCAATGAAAACATAATTGCAACAAAAAGAACAAGAATGTGTGTACAACTGAGAGCAGAGCAGATATATAACAAAAACATGTTACTCATTAACAAGCTTGCAATGTTTTGCATAGGTTATCATCTACAATTTTGAGCCATAACAAAAGAGTAATTTTATTTATAGTCAAAGAATGAGTGAATGTAAAAATACATGTTCTGCGTCGAAAAACTCATCGTTTAGATAAAAGTATAGCATCATTGTTAACGAACAGTTTTACGATTGAATTTACGGTGCATACTGACTATACAGGCGGTCCCCGAGATACACGGTACCTCTTAAACGCGGATTCGGAGATACGCGGTTTTCCAAACTTGACAGTTCTTTGAGCAAATTGTACTGATTTGACACATCCATTGTGAATTACCAAATAATTTCCGTATTGAACGTAAATAATAGAATGTAAAATACTATTTAAAAAGGTTTAAAATTGTTCAATTTAGTAGAAACATATCAAATAATTAGTTTAGTGGCCAAATAAAACCACTCCCTACTTACAAAATTGCACGAAAATTAGTGATATTTTGGCTGGAAATCACGAGATTCGACTTACGCGGAAATTCGAGATACGCGGTATTTTGCGGTCGTTTTCGGTCCCCATTAACCGTGTATCTCGGGGACCGCCTGTACACGATATTTTATTTTATTTGCGCTAATAGCTGAGTGCATTACATTTAATTTTTTATCAGACTTACTGGAGACTCCATTAGCACCGAGACTAGTACATGATGGCCAATTAAAATGGACGGTAAAGTGTGTGTGAAGAATGCCGTTCAACGTTTTGCGATGAGACAATCCAAGCAGTCTAGCTTAGGTCCTTCAAAACGAGCTAGATCTGACAGAGCAGTGCTGTGAGTTTAGTTTTGTTAACCACAACAATCATCTCGAGGCTGTTGCTCTATGGATTTGAAGGTCAGAATACGCCCGCCAGAACATACCCCGTTAACAGTACTTTTGGTCTGGTAATAGACGTGGACCGTCTAATAAAACTCATGGGCACTGTTGATGAAATCTACGGACATCAAGTGAGACTTATCGGAGTTCATAATCTTGTCTCAAGCATTACGGATGCGCTCTATGTTACCTTTGGCAAGATACTAAACCTGGACATTTTTCTTCTTCTTCCAAAACCATGTTTAACGTAAATACAGGATTTACCAAGTTATTTTGCGATGTGTGCTGGATATTTTGTCACTCATGAAACTTGTTTTGACCCTTACTTTTTTTTAGATGAATTAGGGTCAGTCTCAGTTTTATGCTTTTTTCTATTCTACATTATTTTAAATTATTTTGTAAAATTCTACTAAATTCTTCTTTGTTGTATTCTACATTATTTTACACTGTTTTATGTATTTCGTGTGCGAAAACGGAAATGTATTAAAACGAGTTATGCTTCAAATGACACATCGTTGAAATGTCATCTACTTTCTATTTTGGTACTCGAAATGTGTAAAAATATGTAAAAAAAGTTGGTAAACCTGCACATAAATGTTAAATGGTGTCAAATCTAAAATTGAACGTGTGAACATTTATATTATGCTTACACAAATACGTTGTAGGTGTCAAAATAAGGTTCGTGAGCGACAAAATATGCAGCACTTATCGCAAACTGACATGGAAACTCTGTACCTTATCTTTTTATCAATAAAAATGAAATATTATAGTTTATAGTAAGTTTTGCCTGTTTGGACAGGCTCGCATCATGCAATATCGACAAGGTAGATTTGAGCCAAATTTGGTACACATTTAGTTTATTGTTCTGGGTATGATTAGTTGTTACATTCATACCGTTACAACCTCCCCTTTCCCCATCCCCTTTAATATTTATGTTAAAATAAGTATTAATGATTTTATTTATGTATAGAAAAATGAAACACACGACGGATTTTGCTCAGGTTTGCAAAGGAGATGCCCATAGCCCTACAGTAGCAATGACCTATAGCAATGACAAAAAAATTATTCTTCCAGGAAAAAGGGAAATGGTTGCTGTAATTCATAGTTCGATCCAAATAAAACCCTTTCATTTTTGTCTCTGTTAATCTATTTGATGTTTTACATATCGTATCTACGTTTTCATTGTCAATATTTATTTTTAGAAATAATGTGGATTCTTGGATAAAGTTTTTAAATTTCATCATTTTAAGATGATAAAAATTCAATTACGTGCATTGTTTTGTCAAGCTTTTGATTATTTGTTCAAGTAACGAAACAACTCCTCCCCAAATATTCCAAATTCGCCCTCTGAGGAGGAAGAGTTCTACCAACAGGGGCAAATCAAGCAATTCGCAAATTAAGGTGGTCCCGTGGTCTCCAGGGCCCCGAAAAAGGACCCCTCGAGACCAACCCCGCTCATAAGTAAAGTTGCTACTCAATCCTTCTCTGGTTGACAATCTTTGATACTATCTTTGCTCGACACTTCAACTAGACCTACTTTCGTGTGAACGCTCCACTTGTATTAATCCGCCACTGTCTTCCAAGGTTGAAAACCACAGTCTTAGATGTTGTTAAATTGAATGAATGAATGAATTGTAGAACTCCTGAATAGTCAATCAGTATGTATACGGTTGATTAACAGGTTCATTAAGAATCACAGTAAGAAACACACTTGATATTAGCACATCTACCAATTACAATTACTTATATTTCAAACAAAAATAAAGGAAATGAAAATGTTCGATGATGACTCTCTATTTCGATGAATCCAATCCGAAAGTTTGAATAGCTATTACAATTTACTTAATAATGTAGTGAGACTGTGTTGTTTTTAAAATGTCTGTTCAAGACGATTGGGAGTGTTTCTTTTTCCCAACCCCCATTTCTCGATGCTGAATATTGAATAATACACATGACGTAGTTCATGGCAATGATCTCATATCAATTTCATTAATGACATGCAAACTCACACAAACAATAAAATTAAACGTCTTTTTACCGTATATTTTATCTTCTATACTTGACAAATCATTATTTGAATATTAGGTAAAGCAGCAGATACATAGTGAAGTTTGGTTAATTTATATAAATTTTTAGCAAATTTATATAACATTTCTGGCAATTGCTTCTTAAGGAACTGTGGAAATAGTGTTTCAAAAATTCAAATGTATTTTTTTTTCTTCAATTATAACATTCTAATTTCAAATTCATAAATGTTGCACAACCCTGGAATTCATTGGAGATGTTTGAGAAATGAATGAAGGCGATGGTTGAGAAGTGAATGAAGCATATGATCGTGTTTCACCATGCTCACTTACAGGAAAAAAAACCCAAAATAAATGAGAGAGTGAGAGAAATGTTCATGCATGTGAAAATGACTGCTCGTGCACAACTACACGCTCTGCTTTAAAAAGCGATACCACATCGCACTTTGGGATTGTGTTATTGGAATACTTTTTTATAATTCTATAATGTTTATTTAAAAAAAAGGTATCAAATGATACATTTAATATTATAATAAAACATAATATACACATATATAATAAGTAAATGTATACACATATATAGTTCTCTTCTTTGTCATATGAGATATGCTTTCATATATTTCATATTCTATACTTATCATATTTTAAGTTCGCTGAATAGTGATTTTTATCTTTTTATTCACATTTTATATTCATATTCACGCCATTTTTCTATATTCTTGACAGCACAAACAATAGCTGGCATCGCGAAAGAAATGGTTTAAAATTAACAGTCGTTAAAAATTAACCAGAGTCGTTAAAAATTGCTAGAATTTGGCATCGCGAACGCATTGAGTTCATTTGTTAATTTTAACGACTATGCCGCCGTTAAACAAACGACTGTCAAGAGCGTATGCGATACAAATTAACATTCGTTTAATTATACTGCTCGATTTTTTTCCCCGTGTTTGCCTATATGCGATATCGAGCAGTCGTTAACTGTTTTGACGATCGTTTATTTTAACAGGAATGAACAACAAATGAACTCAGTTAAACCAAAATGAACTTTAAACGACTTTTAAAAAGAGTTCATTTATTCGCGATGCCGGCAAATATAATAGCTTATATTTGGTTAAGGCAAATATGTACTCAAATAATAAGAAGACAATGTTAAAATATATTAAAACATTACAATAAAATTATATTATTGATCTAAAATTGTGTAACTTAAATTATTGGCATAATCAACCTGAAGGATAAAATTGATTGTTAAAAAAGCATCGATTATACTGAGTGCTCGGGACGGGACAGTTACCGGCTAAACGATTTCCACGGATAATAATCCTAGATTTGTTAACTTCATATAAAAAATATGGAAAATTCACTAGTTCATTACACAATTAAATTAATTCCAATCAACATCATTAGTAGAACTATTATTCAATTACTAAATACAGGCGTCCCCCGAGTTACGACCCCCTCGAGTTGCGACGATTCGCAGATACGACGATTTTGATTTTGACAGTGAAAAGTTGTCATCGAGAAGAAATTGATGTATATTTTTGAATTTCTGAGCTGATAACCGTTACACACACATTTCCAAAGATTCCACTACTACCCGTTATTGAATATCTATATCGTGTAAACGACTTTTTGTGTAAAATTAATACATTATCGAACATTGTTTTAAATAAAAAACACGATATGATAGATTTCGACTCTTCAACTTCGGTTATAAACTTTACATTGACAGATATTCGACACACGACTTTTTCGACTTACGCTTTACGTTGGGAATTTTTTTCGGTCCCAAATACAGTCGTATCTCGGGGGACACCTGTAATAGTTTAAAAATTTGTTTTGAACAAAACTTAAGTTCTAAAATATTTCTAACCACTGAATATTGGCACATTTTTTCTACCATCCTGACATTCGCTGCAAATCTTGGCCACGATTGAAAAGCTGTCAAATTCATGCGCATGGTTGAGCCGCTAAACGGTTTATCCGTTCCCGGATAATCGACGTTCTACGGTATCTATAATATGGTTGCGATGGTTCAAAATGAACTACGAACCCTGCTAAGTTGTGCTAAAGTCTATTAGCCATGCATCGTTGTGAGATGCGGTCTGGAAATGTTTCGAGTTTCGAATCAGCAGTTCGAGAGTGCGCACGCGTGTGCTGTGTGGTCCCCGCGTAGATCGGGTTGAAAGGTACCGTTTCCCGCGTACAAATTGTGGATTGTTATAATTCGCATTATTGAGTGAAACGTCGAGATCGATCAAGAAATACAACCAACAGTTATTCATCAAAATGATTGTTGGAAGAGAGGTTTCTGGTGCTATCTTTACACGCATATTCATGTAGAGAATTTGCAGAAGGTTGCTTAATTATTCATGCCTCAGTTTAAGTGTGCGTGATCCGTCTAGTGAACTTTCATTGATATACTTATCAAACGTCGTTCGGTTTTTCTTCGTACAGTGTTGCTGAAAATACAGCTGTGATTGTTGCAGTACATACGTCAATTGAGCTCTTGAATGTACGTTGTGTTCTCTCTGCACAGTAACTATCAGGGGTTGACTCGATTGTTTTTTATTATTATCTTGTCATTTCATTAAAATAAAATCATAGCGGCAAACGCAAGCAAGTAGGGCAAATGCACAGTGTGAAATAGTAATTTCAGCCTGATGGTTGTGTTGCGTTGTTTTTCCTGAATCCTGCTGTTTTGACAAGTGCTTAATGTACAAAAAATAAATATATTCGTGTGTGATCAACTTAAAATAATATATTGAGCTGATAAATAAAGTTTCCAAAATTGATAAATAAAGTTTCCAAACATAATGTGTGAAGTGTAATAAAAAGCTGCTACTTGTACACAGTTAAGAGCGAAGTAAAGAAAAATAAAAATCAAGTTTTAGTGCATCTCAAAAGCGGTTTGTGGAGTGTTTACTAACGTGCTGATTGGTTGTTTTAAATACATATCCTTAACATAACCATTATTACGATTCACTGAATGCTCCCGCTTAACATACTACTTTATGCGATGTTTTTTGATCGACTGTAGCGTTACAGTGCAGTTACTCGAACCTATCAAAGTGAATTTCACACATATGAACAAACGTACCGTCAAGCACGCACGATTGCTGGCACGCATCGAGCCAGCCAAGTGCTGTTGATAGGCATTGCAGGCGAGCAAGTGTAGTTGCTTCAGGTGCAAATTTTATGTCAGCTTCGGTGCAATAGTAGTTGGTTTGTGTCTTTCGCAAACTATCCATATAGTGTAGTAGTCCAACCCTTGCAGTAGCTGTGAAACGAAACGAGACGAAAGAAACGTGAAATAGCTTGTGAAAGGTGCCGTGCAACGGCACACCGACAGCACCACCAACACTGCACTTGTGCACCAATCCGAAGATCTTACCCAGGACAGTCAAAAAATAATCAAGGTAAGGGCAGAAAGTCAGACGTAAATATTTCGTTGATTTTGAGAACGGTGTTCTTATGCTTAATGAAATTTCTTTCATCTTGCTCACGACTGAGTAACATTAGTAATTAGCCCTCGCTAATTTCTTGGGACTGACTATTATGGTAATTTAATATATTCTCATACACCTGTCATATTCCTGCGAAGGTATGGTATACATATTAGACCCAGGCAATGGAATGACCGTAATGGATTTTTTTCTCCAAAGGAACCATTCTGTAGTGTTTGCCAGGTGCAATGTATTCGTATTGCCGACTATGAAATATTCGAAAGATTGTGTTAAACCCCTCCAAGAGAACCAAATAAACCAGGTACCTCAGGAAAACTTTTTCAAGATAATTCACTTTTACACCTTTGATCTCTCGACCTTCGTTCCTGGGTAACACAGGTCAGTGAGCAGAGTAGGTTCATATTCGCCCTTCCTTTGTTTTTACGGTTTCGTTTCCTCATTGGGAATCTGGAAATCCTTCTACACTGACATGAATCATTATGACCTGGACCGTCAAAATGTGTGTCGTTAACAAAAGTGCAGACAGAAAACAACACCGACAGGATACGGTTGTCCACGAAACAGGGTGAGACAGAATACGGTAAAATGAAAAGCAATGTGATAAAACCTGTTAGCCCCTTTTTCGGGAACAGCAGGTTTCCCGGGAACGAATTCACTTTCTCCGTGGCTGTATAGTGTGACCCCCAAGTTTGGCCGGCGTTGTTGCCTGATGTTGCAAGCAAGAGTGAGATCATTCCTGATCGTTCCTGAAATGAGAGCTTTTAACTGATGGGTCAGGAGTACGTTAAAGGGGGCAGTTCTTGTTCATCTACATAGCATGGGATCAAGCCGATTCGATTGTGTTTCCTATTTAACATTTCTTGTACTGTCGCTATCAATAAGCGTAGCATTTTTTTCGATAATATGAAGGCTTATGGTCATGTGTGCTCAAATATAAAGATGTATCATAGACATCATATTAATGTATTCGACACACATTTCCCTGATTGAGCTTGTGGGTTCCATGACACCAATAGTTTTATCGACAAATCGTTCAAAAAACAAATCCAAAAAGACTTTTATGAAAAATTTTAATGGTTGATTTGATGTATTTCGGCATTTTTAAATATCTGCAATATGCTATAGAAAATTTTGAGTGTTTTTATCTATTAGTTTTTGTGTATATTTAAGTTATTTAATATTAAAATTGCTCTTCATATTTTTATTAAGTTTATATTTCAATTAAAATGGAAAGATCTGAAAGACAGATTAAACCTAGACTACCCCGGCTATTTTTCGAATAAGATCAAGAGAAAATGTATTATTCACAATTAATTTTAACATTTTTTTATTTCTTCTGCATTTTATCTGGAGGTTACACTGGAGGTTAAATTTAGTTAATATTTAAGACATCACCGTTTTTTCATTGCTCAGCACTGATTGTAGGACTATAATATATTTATATCTATTAGGTGCGTTCTACAATCTATATCTTTGTTAGCGAATCTTTCCCCTTGCACCAAAAACAAGCGTCAAAAAAGATCCGCTGATCTTTTTATACACCGGTCCCGTGGTACAGTCGTCAACTCGTATGACTTAATAACATGCCCGTCATGGGTTCAAGCTCCCATACGTACGACTGACTATCCTGCTATAGGTAATCAATAAGTCGCTGAAAGTCAAATCCATCAGTAGTACAGACAGGCCTAGACCGACAGCGGTTGTTGTGCGAAAGAAGAAGAAGAAGAATTTTCATGTTCACATACCACGAGTTGTTGTCGGATATACACACATCGTAATTTTACAAAATAAAAGAAAATACATCGTGTGAATCAGTAATTTTAGCCTAATGGTTGTAAAATACGGCTTCTTCTTGTAACAAATGCACTATATTTCAACGTTTTCAACGTTTCAACGTGGTTTTGGAAGTAATCGAAAACTTTACGTTTAAACACGAATAAACACAACTTTTCTCTCGGCGAGTCAAAAGCTTGCAAGCAAATATTCGCTGTAGGCTGCTAGACTTCCCGAATACATCTAGAAAAATTGTTTGACAGATATTCTCTAGTAGTTTATGCCGTATGAAAACGCGGCTATTGACAGGCACAATATTTGCTTTCATGACTTTTTAAGTAACACTCAGCTCCATATGGGGTTTTGTTAAGTAGGGCGAGTTGACGATTATACCACAGGAGCTACCCTTACATTAAAGCAGATGAATAGCATGAGCCCATCAATCTGAATACATATCTAGTAACACATTAAATTATAGATTCATAGTTTGGTAAATAAACGTAGTACATCGCATAATCTGATTAATAACCCATTAAATGGGAAGAGGTGTTCTCAATTTGAAAGCTTTTTTAAGGGTGCCAGCATACGCTTGAACGGCTATATTTCGTATTTGCTGACGGTGGCTCAATAACAGGAATCGGGGCCACATGAACAAACAATACCAAAACATGAGAAAATAGTGTATGCTGGTAGCTTTTATCCAGTTAGGCTGAAACATTGCGGTTTAGCACCTCTTGCCAACTTGAATCAAGCGCTCTGTACGCTTTTATGCACTGTGAGTGTAAGCTACAAACTTAAATACGAGTAAAATTATTCGCAATCCGCAATTGTTCGCAAATAAGCAAAATATCAAGCTCCTAAACACTTATGTTGGGCCGGTCTGGTGGTACAGTCGTCAACTCGCACGACGTCACAACATCCCCGTCATGGGTTCAAGTCCCGAATAGACCGTGCCCCCATACGAAGGACTGACTATCCTGCTATGGTAACAATAAGTCACTGAAAGCCAAGCTCACTTCACTAGTGAGTAAAGGCAGGCCTTGACCGACATCGGTTGTTGTGTCAAAGAAGAAGAAGAAACACTTATGTTGCCTGAATACAAAAATGACTACTTGACAACCTGCTAAAAAGTTCCAAACTTTAATCATTTTGCGCTTGTTCCAATAGGTTCATATACCGAAGAAAGCAGCGGAATGATGAAAGAGTATGTGTTATTAATTAGAGATAACATCAAGTACCAGTAATGTCCTGTACTATTTGCTCAACGGATAAAAAATCGTACAAAAATGATTTTTAACTTCACTTTTGCATTCATATCTCATTAGTTACGCTCTACGTAAACAGATCGTTACGTGCTTATAATGTTCTTTTTCTCCCTATTTATGCCTCTTTCTCTCACACACACTATCTATGACTTTCTCTCTTTCTCTTTCTTTCTTTCTTTTTCAATGTTTCTAATTGTTAGCTGTTTTTGTGTTTTATATTTGTTTTATCGCAGTATGTATCGTATTATGTATCGTTTTTCTTTAGATCCTGGAATGTTTTAAGTTTCCATTATTTTGTTAGGTATTTAATTCTTTATCGTATGTTTGACCACATTTTGACAAAAAATTTCAAACGATGTTGCATCCAAGTAATATTTTTACTTGGCATATTTTTCATAACCTGTGCCCATAGTAGTTTATCTTTTCCATATAATTACGATTTATATTACTACTTATTACACCAACCTTCGTTGTTTCAAACCTGGATAGCATTGAATGAGATGGCAGTTAGTTACTTGCAACAGGCATTTTATACTTTGTAAAAAATGCAAATATTGAAAATCTAGTGCTACTATCCCAAGATGTAAATTGGCTGTGTATTATGGTTTAACATATAGTCGATATGATCATAAATAAGGTGTGGATGTTTTCGGTGTTTGAATGTCATTTTTAATTAAAACTTAGGGATTCAGAATGATTCCATACAAATATACAAAAAGAAAAACTTGCTTTACAACTACGCAAAATCAACTGTATACCACTGTCTAAAGTTAGCGGTACTAAACATACTTAACTGACGAAGGAAAACGGTAATGCTACTTCGTTTCAACTACAACCATTGCCAAAGACTAAAAAAAATGAGAGGAACAAACATGCAAGGCGCGAGAAATCCAGTTTCAACACTTGCTATAATCAAGCACAGCACGAAATCTCCACTGAATTGCCCTCATTCCCTTATTCATTCAACCGCATGCCACCCTGGT
Organism: Anopheles merus; assembly: GCF_017562075.2. Taxonomy (NCBI): domain Eukaryota; kingdom Metazoa; phylum Arthropoda; class Insecta; order Diptera; family Culicidae; genus Anopheles; species Anopheles merus. The sequence continues at coordinate 790,887 of NC_054085.1, read as the reverse complement.
TCAATTATCTAACAAGTGAATAGTTTTAGTTATTTATCAAAACTCTACAAAAATGTTAAACTAGCGAAATATGTTAAACTCTACAAGTTAATGTTAAACTAGCGCAATATGTGCCACATATGTAAAATGTGGGTACTGTATAGTATCTAAGGCTTTCATCAATATCGGTGACAGCGAGAATAGGGTTTACCGAGATATTTTGTGCAGTCCCTAAATTAATATTAACACGATTTTTAAAAATAGATGCGCTAAACACAAATTTCACTTAAGACGGCATAGCAAAATGAAAATTAAACATGCCAATTTGGCGTATTCAATATTTTCAACAGCTCATGATTCAAGTAATAAAGCAAGTTATGGTTGAAACGATAAATTGTAATAAAACTTAACTCTCACCCCTAACATATTTTAAAACAATATGTAAAAAAATTAAAAGTAATGAAGCATAAAGAAGCAATTATGCACAAAAACCGTGTTGCTAAAAATTATATTGAATAAATAGAAATTAGCGTGGATTTATTAAGACACACAGTATTTATCAAAACACGTTTCGTGAACGATAAATCATATAGCTCACATCACAAAATGACTCAAATACCCCTGTATCACTATCATAGTTTAGTTCTGCAGATGATGTTGTAAAATTGAGATTAAGAGTAAAACATGAATATAGGGCCGAATGAAAAAACTTTCAAAATGATAATTTGCTATACACCAATCCAACATTATTTATGAAACATTTCAAATCATGTAGCACAGACTTCTTTCAAAGTTTGTACTTTGTTATCAAAAATAACTCTGCTTTCATTTTTCTTTTGCTACCACAATCTATTATTTCCATCTTGTAAGTAGGTGTGTTATTATGAGCCAAGTCAAGCTGATTTCACATTAACTTTTCTGTATTGCTTTGACAGTCAAGATTGGTTTGTAGCAGTCGGTCAAAGGCACGGATTTGTACGTGTGCAATAATTATGTTTCCCGAAAGAACAGATATTTAAGACTACGGATCAACCAAACTTACAAGTTACAAAGCCAGGTGGTAAAACCTTAGCATTACTACAAATTATACATTACCAATCGCCTGAAAACACTTCCTACACGAATATTGCTTTCATCAGTTTTGGGATTCCGGTATGGAAACTGCAGGGGTTCTAACCCAGATGGAGTTTTTATCATTCCTTAGTAAGATCTTCTTTGTTTTTGTTAATTACGTGCTCAAACGTTTAACCGGAAATCTTGACACGAAAGTATTCATTCTACCTCACACCTATTTGGTCACCATTTGGCCTCTTCGGTAACAGATTGCGGAATAACGGAAACGATTGTGATAGCGGAATTTTCAATAATTAATGTAATTTCTCTCTCAGCTGGTAAATACAGCTTTGAACAGTATTTCTTACCTAATATACTACGAAAAAAAAATAATAAAAAAATGAAAATATATTTGACGCATTATAAATTAAAATGGATATAAGTTATATAAAAACTCAATAAACGAAAAATTATTAGTATTATTATTATTATTATTATTATTATTATTATTATTATTATTATTATTATTATATTATTATTATTATTATTATTATTATTATTATTATTATTATTATTATTATTATTATTATTATTATTATTATTATTATTATTATTATTATTATTATTATTATTATTATTATTATTATTATTATTATTATTATTATTATTATTATTATTATATTATTATTATTATTATATTATTATTATTATTATTATTATTATTATTTTATTATTATATTATTATTATTATTATTATTATTATTATTATTATTATTATTATATTATTATTATTATTATTATTATTTTATTATTATTATTATTATTATTATTATTATATTATTTATTATTATTATTATTATTATTATTATATTATTATTATTATTATTATTATTATTATTATTATATTATTATTATTATTATTATTATTATTATTATTATTATTATTATTATTATTATTATTATTATTATTATTATTATTATTATTATTATTATATTATTATTATTATTATTATTATTATTATTATTATTATTATATATTATTATTATTATATTATTATTATTATTATTATTATTATTATTATTATTATTATTATTATATTATTATTATTATTATTATTATATTATTATTATTATTATTATTATTATTTTATTATTATTATTATTATTATTATTATTATTATTATTATTATTATTATTTATTATTATTATTATTATTATTATTATTATTATTATTATATTATTATTATTATTATTATTATTATTATTATATTATTATATTATTATTATTATTATTATTATTATTATTATTATTATTATTATTATTATTATTATTTTATTATTATTATTATTATTATTATATTATTATTATTATTATTATTATTATTATTATTTTATTATTATTATTATTATATATTATTATTATTATTATTATTATTATTATTATTATATTATTATTATTATTATTATTATTATTATTATTATTATATTATTATTATTATTATTATTATTATTATTATTATTATTATTATTATTATTATTATTATTAAGACTTCGCGCCTTCATGGCCTACACACAACTACAACTAAAGTCTTATGAACTATAAATTACAAATGTTCTTATGATATTTGAACATTTCGGGACAACATAAGGCAAATAATCAATGGATCTTGGAGCAATAAAGGGCTCCAGCACCCTCATTGCTTCATCATTGTTCCATCAAACATGAGTTATAGAGCTCAATACAGTAAAATATCGTTTAAATTTACTACGGTTGGTCAATTTGGTTACTCAGCCTCGGTATACTAGTTTTGTTATACAACCAACAACCAGTTAGCCGAGCACCGCGTCAAGTCCCTACAATATACTTGTGCCTTTCGTACTAGTCCAGAGATCGGCAGAGCAGGGCTCGCGAGCCATGTGTGGTTATTTTCCCTTCATTAGTTTCGAATAAATGTTACGCATTTTATACTTTTTTATCGATTTGGTTCTTTATGTGGAGTTCTATATAAAATTATAGAAGCTGGCATTTTCGGCCGTAAAGTTTGCCGACCGCTTTCGATATAATCTCAGCAATAAGATGAAGGAATTAAACAACGATTTTGATTAGACGAAATAAAAACTAGTGGGATATATTACCACATAATAGATACATGTAAAATTGCTTTCTATCGACAAACGATCAACGCTTGAATTAGGGGCGGTAACATGCTACAGTCGTCACCTAACCACCAAGATTCTAACAAAGGTGACACAGCGTTCTTAGGAGGATATTAAAAAAATAGGTTCAGCGCGCATTGTCAGAGCAAAAAGCACTATAATTCATGGAAAATTTCAAATATTCTCATTAGAAAAACATGAAGTTAATAAAAACTGGGTATTTTAAATCAGCACATAAGATATATGTTAAAAAAATCAAGAAAATTGTGATAAGGTATCTATTGACTAATTATCCGTGTTATTCGCATATATTGGCGAGGGTGGTGAGGAGCAAGGTGCTCGGATGAGCTCGGATAAACGGCGCCCCACTGTACTTAATTGTTTTCTCGATTAGAGCGATCAATGAATAATGGAGTGTTTTAAGAAACAAGCCAGCTATTGTATATGGATTTTGACAGTTGGCAGCTGAAATCATGTCAACGCTCCATACAAAACCACACGCCAAACTATCAGCCTCGATTATTTCAGCCCAAGGTCTGTGTAGGAACGAGCTCAAAAATTATTCAACATCGGTTTGACTATCTTGGATGCCATTTGGCAAGAGAAAGCCATGGAAAATCAATCAAACCCTTAAACATTTATTATTACTAGAGGCATACATACTTTTTCTGTAAAATTTTTGAATCAATTAAAATTGTTCTTACGATTACCAGACCGATTCATTATTACAGGTATTCCCTGAGATACACGGTACCTTTTAAACGCGGATTCGGAGGTACGCGGTTTTCTAAATTTGACAGTTCTTTAAGCAAATTGTACCGTTTTGACACATCAATTGTAAAATGCCAAAACTTTCCTTTTGATGGAATGTTGAAGCCCATATTAAATCGGAATCGTATAAAAAAATCATCCGCTATGAGCAAAATAAAGCAAAAATTGGTGATATTTTTGCTGAAAATCACGAGATTCGACTTATGCGGCAATTCGAGATAGGCGGTATTTTGCGGCCGTTTCGATCTTTATTAACCATACATCTCGGGGACCGTATGTATAATCATATTTAAAATATGAATCGAAAAGGTCTTTCATATCCGTATTAATACACGATGCGCAATCTCAGATTGCGCATATATTCGTTTTATCAAAATATATGTCATTTCGCGTAGCCAACCCTGAGCTATAAACGTCATTTCCATACAATTTCAGATTGCGCCAAGATTGCGCATAAATTTTCAAGATTATATGTCCGAGATATACACATTTTTTTTTTGACAGATAAATATATCAAACCGATCCGTTTGACAGATAAATATATGCGCAATCTGAGATTGCGCATCGTGTATTAATACGGTATGTCAAACTACATGTAATGAACTTTTGGCTAACTGTCAAATCGTTCTACATTACGGGACCTCGTTGCTACACAGTTCTCGAAAAATATGTAAATAAATGCCGATTCGCCACAGGATCGATCAGAGTAGCTCATAGAGGGCCGTCCCGTGGTACAGCTGCGTGGTAATGAATTAAGTCTCGAAAGCCTGTATAGACCGGCATGTCCGCGTAGGACATTACGCCAAATAGAAGAAGCTCATAGAGGAATAAATTTTGTAGCTCAAGCATAAATATTTTGTCAAGGTAGGTTAAAAACTGTTTATATCGATGTTTTAAAATTAATTAAATGTATAACACACTTATTTCAAAAAGAAATATCGAAGAGAAAGATTTTCAATGCATATCTGTTTGCAAACAAATGGTGAAATCCAACATGGCGTTACTATCTAAATGTTAGAACCCGGTCGATCAATATTATTCCACTGAAAGGCTGAAATTTATGCTTGTTGGCTTGAAACATAAAATGAGGTCAATAGTGGACTAATAATGAATCATTATCACATTTTATTTTTCTTGGGGGAAGAATATCATAATTAAGCATAACACAAGCATAATCGGCTCAATGCGGGGTTCACTACATACATAAAGAAAATATGTGTATATGTTAAAACATATTTTAAAATCGCTATTTGTTTGGCAGTTTTTTTTTAATAAAATGGAATTTATAAAATTGATAGTATCCAGCTTCCACTTTCTGAATATTATAAATGGTGTAATCAAATTCATTTTTGACCAAAAACTTAATAATAGAATAACGGATAACTGAAATAAATTAACGCAGACAGATGTTGGGAACCAACACATGGCGTTAAGCGGGGTTGCCTGTACTTTTAACTGTATTTTACAAATACTGGTTTCATTGAATTGTTATGTAAATATTTTGACCTTAAAATGGTACTACTCAGAGAAAGAAGCATTGCGACTTGCTGTCTCATTACAGCAAAGTCTCGCAAGGCCTTTGGTATCGATCACTGTTATTCAACACAGAGGGCTGAACAAAACAAACACGGAGCGATCGTATCTGACTGATTCGTTTAGATTCAGTCGACAGACAGAGTATGTGCATGTAGGATTTCATTCCCCACTCACAAGATCATGAGCGGGGGGAGAGCGTGACAACCCATAGTATTTAGCGAAATTTTAATCAAAAATCCCCCCACTCCAAAAAAGGAAAAAAATCCCCCTTTGGAAGAATTCCCCACAGGATGAAAACCGCTGGTATAGTTGGTAAATTAAAGGGAACCATTGCAACTTACAGTCAACCATAGATCATCATCTAATATTAACCACATTTTCCAATCCAATGTCTTTAGTGAAGAAAAGTTTCTTTAGTAAACAGTGAGTTGATAATTTTTAACAACGATCAAACAAAAGTGAAATTAGTCATTCTAAACCCGCAGAACATAAAACTAATATTTTCATGGGAAATCCGTTTCATAGGATATCCGTCATGCATTTCATTTCAGTATTATTATACTTAAATTTGGACTTAGCAATGCATTTAGACTAATGTCTAAATTACGGTTCAATGACGGTAATCTGCGCCAAATATCAGTCTGGGAAAGACCATTTGTGATAGCGTCAGCGTGTCAACTACAGCGAACTACTTGTAAAGAAAAGAGAGAAAACTCGCAAACAACATTATTATTGTTGCTGATAGCAAAATTTTTGGGTTCGTAAGTTACAACAAGTGGTATGATCATGTCTAATGGGAAGAGACGGAACAATTTAAGATGAAGAGACAGACCGAATATAACGATCGACAACAAAAAAATCCACGTTGGTCTGATAGCAGTCATCTGAAAATAGTGCAAGGTTAATTATGTGAAAACTCATAAATTAGAACACTGTAAAGTTTTATTGCTTTTATTGTTCATGCAGCTCACACTTTTCTTTTGTAAAATATATTCATATTCGCTTTCACGGTTCATGAAAGACCTTAACACTACCTGCAAAGATTTATTCAAACATCTTTACTCTTTATAATAAGGCATTTATTTCACTCCGTGAGAGTTAACTTCATACAGGTTGATCGCCAAAAAGGGGAAACATCTTCACCCCATTAAAACTTAATCTAGAGCCGTGGTTTCGGACGTACTCGAGTAATGGAAAAATTGGAACAAACTATTTGACGTAGACTGTCTTGTCATTAAAAATGAGTTAACACATACTTAAAGCTTATGCCGAAATTTCTATGCAGATCATCGATCAAAATTTCTTTGGCAGACGTTTAAACTAAGCACATTCCGTCCGGTGAAACTGCTAATGAACTCGTCCATGTTAGGCATGCGATGGGTTCATTGAGCGTCTAATGAACTAAGGCATAATTCTTACGATTAGGAACCAGAATATAAATACAAATATATGTAAGCATTTATGTATCTTTAATACATATTTATTCATTTATTGTTTTCCTTTTTTTCATTCTTATTAAAAATAAACTTATTGGTTAGAATAAGGTGTTTTTTATCTCCTCTTCTCGATTTCATAGTACCCGGTATAGACTGTTCCGATACCTCTCGACTCATTGAGAATATTTAAAAATAGGTCAGACATCTTATGTATACAAAATTTTTTGACTTACCCTTTGTAATGAAAAATGACAACTCACAAATAACACTGATATTGTTGCTGATAGTAATCTTACTGGCATGAACCATTTTAAAGTGACGTAAACAAATTGGTGAATTGCATTCATACACTTCATTTGAATAGCTGTGATGTTACACTGAAAAATCGTTGCGGAAAACCAATTTAAAAAATATATTGTGAGGTGCCAGTTGTGTTCGATCTGCGATACATTATGTAATTATTTAAGTACTGCCACTTTATTGTTACTCATTTTTAAAGATGAATTAATTGTTATGTTATATTTCAGAACTTTTATTTAAAAAATATATGATATGCAAAACGAAATCCCAGATGGTAATGTTGAAAAAGTTATCAAGAAAATTTAGGATAAGACAGCAGGAAATAGCTTTGAAAGAAGAGTGATAGATACAAACTATTGCAATAGAAAATAACAAAAATATAACAGGCAAAACAGACATCAAGCTTACCAAAAAAAGGGGCTTTTCGGTAAAGGTTACTAGGCAGGGTCACGAAAGGCCGGTAATAACCAACGCAGCAGTAAAAACTAATGCGAGAGAAACCAGCTCAATTTTTTAAATCTCCGCCGAAATAAGTAAACGAAAGTTGGAATGGGTCTGAAATAAAGCTCTTTTAATATAAATTATTACCAGTCGTAACAATAGTTCATATAAAAACACTGTACATCGCTTCAACTAATATTTCTTGCCTCTATAAAATGATACGTTCAGTCTGGAGAAAAAAGATATCACTCGCGTTGTAAACGTATAAGAGATACTAAAATATTCAACATTTTCCAATTTTAAGATCACTAAACTGACCAACTTACAAACACATCTGCTAGTCTCGCTTCCTTTCTCTCGATCGCCACGGATTGTCGACCTCTGCGAGCCGATTGCTACGTCTTACATAGCAAGCAAACTTGTTTATGTTGGAAGACATTCAACGCAAAAAATGCCTATCGATTTCCTGTCTAGTTGATAGAAAGTGAAACAGATATGTTGATCCGGACACTTTCAGCTTCCAGAAACCTTAAGCTTGAAACTCCACAATGCTGTCATTACCAATGTTCAATGTCGGATAAAAATCGGTTCATAATTATCATTAGACTTTCTCGGATAACAATATCATACATGCGCTCACTTAGGTACAAACTTCTCACCTCAGCAATATCAAAACGGATGTTTTAATCATGTTCGTCCGTTGGTCGCACATAATTAAAGTAACTTACATTACACTCAGATCAGTCACATGACATTAAGCTTTCCCGTTAGATTATCATCAAGCAAAGTGGGTCAATGTCGGATGTGCTATGTTTTTTTTTTTTTGCGTGATTGTGTGCACTATTGTTTGCTACCCAGTGGTTTGGGTAACTTTATGCCATACTGCGCAATGTCAGACTATTTAGAGCTCAGGAGTAATGTAATTATGTTTTTATTATCAAAAAAAGAAGACTTGGGTTGACAAATTAAATGAGTTTAATGTTGATTGCAGAAAACATGCAGACTAATTAAACCAACAAGACTGTTTGTATAGCTGCCTTCAGATTCCATATCTTGAAACGTATGGACACATCATTTAGTTCGTTGAAGTGCTTGCAGTTCATAAAAATTGTATAAAAATGACGCGTATTTAGAAATATTGAGTGACAATGGCACATTATCGATGGGTTTTGACACATTCACAAAACATATTTTGAAAACATATCAACATAAACTTATTGTTTGTTGACTATTGTTTAGTTGAACATGTGATAACTTCTACGTTTGTTAATCACTTCTTTGCTTCGTAGCTCATTGAAAAACAGGAGGTCAAAGCAAGCATTCATGATCTCAATAACCTTATCTTGCAGTACCAGCGGTCGACCATGGCCCTAACATAACTATTCAAATCGTGCAAATAGTGGGAAATTAACTTGGTTGAGATTTTCCCTTTCGTTTGCAGTCAAAGAACTTCGGCATGGTCGGTACAAAGCATACCATGGAAATGGAAAGTTTGGTTTCGTTGTGCAGTTAGGGCGTTTACGTTGTACAATTAACAGTAGAGGTATACGCTCGGTATAATCAAATGAGAAAATCATACCTTTTCACAATGTTTATGTTCGTCCAGTATTTCAACATACACGCAGACCAACTTCGCTTTAGGGTACTTTCAATGTGGAGTACGCTCATTTTGTTCCACCATACTTTGCTTGGACAAGTTAGCTTGCTTTGGTTAAGAGTGTAAAAACGTATCCACGTTTACCGATTGTTTGACTGGGTGCGTGCGCGTCACGTCTTTAATGCATCATTAGCTGAAAAGATTGATGAGTTCGATTACCCTTTTCACTTCATTTGTTTTTATGTGTACCCATGTATTGAGTCTCTCTTTTACTTTAATGTAATTTTCTCTCTTACAGATGACTTGCGGCATTTCTTGTGTGGACAATGCGTTAAACAAATCCTTCTTTAAGCTGGGTCTCTTCATCGGAAGGCATCCGGGCTACTTTCTTATAGTACCTGTTTTACTAGCTCTTCTGTGTATGACTGGGTAAGTAGATGTAGTTATAATCGGCAAATTATTTCTGCATGGCCACACATTCCACATTACAAAATAAAACAATAATTTGATAACCATTTTAATGAAAATATTATTTTATCAAATAGGTAGATATCATGTGATTAAACGATTTAAATCTAATTCGTTTTTTAACAATTTTTGATACGTCAAATTTTTAAAGCTTGGGCAAAAGATGAAACAACTGAAACACACAAAAAGTGAAATGTTATACTTACTGATGTACTAAATTTATATATATCAAATGGAAGTAAAGTAATTTTACGCAGTTTACAAGATTGTTAGCAAAGGCTTTTCTTTTTTTTTCTTTTGGCTACACCTTATTCCGAAAAAAAGTTGCAATATAACTAGCCCCTCAATAGAACAGAAAATTATTGCAACTAACACCACTATTACTTTAAGGATGATTATCTTTATCTAACTTTAACGTCTAGTTTTATGGTGCATGATTTAACAAATTTTATTTCTTAGTTAGTTTACTAAGGCGCTAGGTTACGGCCAAACTTAAACACTATCGTTAGAATGTGACGCATATTTTCTTATATTCTCTGTTCTTCTATTCTGCATTTGTTTACCGATATTTGTCTCTTGTTCGCTTCATGGATTCCAGCTTTCAACAAATAAAATACGAAATCGATCCAGAATATTTGTTCTCACCAGTCCGAGGGGAGGGCAAATCAGAACGTGCCATCGTTGAAAGCTACTTCAAGGTCAACTATACGCACCGTTTCAACGTTGGAAGAATTACTCGCCCGGGTAAGGATGAAAACAAGTGCAGTTATAATATCGGTAGGAAACTTAGTAGCATGCAGGGCAATTATACCGGTTTTGCATGCTGTCCTTTGAGTCAGTTCTACTTTTCAGTATATGATTGTCAGTGCCGCTAGGTCATATCTTGACTACTTTCATTTCCAACCAACCGACTCTAACTAACGGGCATGTTAAAACTGGCTTTAGTTTGTTCCTATCAAGGGATGGAGCAGTTTCGTCAACTAGTATTTCTGCGATGAACACTTTGGTGGGCTGATTGCAAGTAATATGGACCGTAATATGGATTCAAATAATTTCGAATTTGTCCTAGATTACTTTACACGATATCCTATATATTATGTTTTAAGTATGTTTCAGTGATGATGAAAAAGTTTTTTTTTTATCTCTTAAACATGATAGGGCGATTAATAACATTGTATCAATAAGTAGTCGGTTGCTGCTTGATCTGTAAGGGCGAGATACAAAAAAATCCTGTATAAAATAAGCTTAGCAATCAGCTCTAAAGACGTGTAAATTCTTACATGGCGGGTGAGTTCGATTCCCATCCGTCATCCAATAGCAAACACTACAAATTAAGTTGCGTTGTCATGAAAAGTCTTTATAAGTAAACCATTATATGTGATGGCTAGTATGCCCGCAGTAGGTCGTAACGCCAAGTAGTAGAATAATGAATCGGGGTTCGTCGCTTTAATTTTTAGCGACAAAGTCATTTGTTTTGTTGGGTCGGGAAATGTAAAAGGCGAAAAAGTCGTTTGAATATTAATTGTAAAGCATACAGCTTTTGTTTATTTGTGTAGATACAAAATTCTAGATTGTATTTGTTGCTCGATGGTCGATGGTAAAATCATATTAACGTTCATAATATTTAAAATCGTTTTGAATTTCCATTCTCACAAAAAATGCACATTTCTCAAAAGAACTCGGCATTGTTCATGATCGTTGCTGAGATTGTTAGAATCAAAAATTATTCGCACATACTGCACGTGTTGGCACTGATGAATGTGATGATGAATGACGTAAATAGGAAAACTGTATATCATTATTCATCCCTACGATAACTCCCACAGGTGTTTTTGTTTTGTTCGATCCGCTAGGCGTGTTGTCTCAGTAGCTCACAGAATGCAACGATACGCTACATCTCCTTTGCAGTGAGGAGATACTAGCATTGTTTTACAACCGAGAGCAATTATTGTAGATCAAATTTAGTATCAGTTTTTGCATGGATGAAGTCACGTGTAAATTTGATAGTGCATCGGACAATACACAAATAGAACCGGCAAGTTATTTCAGATTATGAACACATGCACTAATCGCTGTGATAAGTTTTTTTATTATCATGAGTATCAGGTTTAAAGACATTTTGGTCAGCAGGCAAGTAATTCAGCTACGCATTCCACATAACATTTTTGCAATAAAAAAAATTTAGATACTTTATAATGTATCTGAATGGTCAAAAAGGAGTTTCTATACTTCTGATAAAACATTAGTTTTATTTTGTAATGACAATAATTTTAACCAAGTGATGATATCTTTGATTCATGATTTAAGACTAGCAGGAAAACAGTTTAGAATAAAATAGCAAATGCCGAAGATATCAAATTTTATTTAAACAACTTTGAACAAAGTCGTGCAAGTATAGTGGTACAATTTTATTTGACGTTTAGTATTATTTTTCTTTTGCTGTAATACTATTACTATAACTTTAGTAATTGTTCTAGAGGTAAAGTTTAACAAGATAAGAAGTAATTAGTAGTAGACCAATGGACTTGCGCGTGTTGCTGAAATATGTAGATTCCTTTATAGATACCGATGATCGATTAGTAAACCAGGACACTGAGGCAAGGAGTATATAAGCTCTCTTCTATGATCGATTTTTTCAGTCAATCTATTATATGCTTACTTGCTCTAACAAAAGACTACATGCATATCAATGTACAAAAGGCAGTATTCATAGGCTAGCCTGTTTGGCTGATCGTAGTATGTGAAACTCATTCGATAAACAAGGTTCCACGACCATACAAAACGAGGTGAAAAAAGCACAATATTATACAATCGAAACGGAAACGGAATCGAAAATGTCTTTCTCAATATTACAACGTGATACAACTTTTGCATTCCGTGCAGGCAAAACAAAAAGCAATCAAATTTTACCCTTGGGGAAGGAAATTGGGAATTTAAAGCTAGTCACAAAACCTTGCTTCAAATGTCAAAATAGAGCAGAACATTGTCATTACAGCTAGTCTCATGCTGATATTCGTTCATTCATTTTACCTTTCCCTGTAGGGAGGTTCGGTCGAGTAATTGTCATTTCGAAGGACGAACACAACAAAAATCTCTTACGAAGCGAAGTTTGGCAGGAGTTACGACTGCTGGATGGAATTATACAGAATGCTACTGTGCAGTACGACGGTGAATCATTCACGTACCGTGAAGCTTGTGCTCGTTGGGAAAATGAATGCTTTACGAACGATATACTAAACTTGGACAAAATAATCGATGAGGTAAGATGCATGTTCTACATTTGAACCAAGAACACAACAAAAAGTGACAAACAATAATCATGCATCAATAAATAATATCTTCTTTTTTTAACAGGTAGAAACTGGCGATCTAAATCTAACTTTCCCAGTAATGTTCAACCCCGTGACGTGGGATGCTCACGTCTTTCCAGTATTCTTCGGTGGAACGCAGGTATCAGAAGACAATCTGATCGTTTCAGTGCCATCATTGCAGTTGGTGTACTTTGTTACGGCCGACTCCAAACGACAGGATGCTCGAGGAGCGGCCTGGGAAGAAGCGTTTCTGGAGGCTGTTGGTTATGCCGAAGACCATGGAGTCTTCAAATACATTTCTGTTGCACGTTTCGCATCACGCACTCTGGATCACGAGCTAGAGAGAAATACGCGAACAGTGGTTCCGTACTTTAGCTCTACTTTCGTCTTGATGATAGCTTTCAGGTAAGGAAGATCGACATTTTTGTAGTAATAAAGTAGCCATCTGTGAAGATGCAATTTTCAATATTTTTATTGATTATTTCGTAACTTGTTTCACTTTTAACCAACAGCGTTGTGACCTGCATGATGGGCGACGTAGTGCGATCCAAACCGTGGCTCGGACTGATGGGTAACGTATCAGCTGTGATGGCAACGTCTGCCGCCTTCGGTTTGGCCATGTATCTGGGCATTGAGTTCATCGGAATCAATTTGGCGGCACCGTTTCTTATGATTGGTAAGTCTTGCTACATTCCTCTAATTGCACCGCCGTATAGCGTACGGAGGAACAATTGTCTGTCCGAAATCGTAACCCATTCACGCATCATGTATGCGAAGAGTACAGCTAGCTTGAACGACTCGGTTAACAGTCCCCGTTTGATGGCGTTTCTCTAACACCCGATGGCAGTTAATATAATTCGCTCGTAATTGATGCCATATGATGTAAGAAAGACAAAATATACAGGCTACTTTTGTATCAGCTATAGAATTCAGTTGACAGTCAGTGCAATACATATTTCTGACGGTTATATGAGATAATATTATCAAATTTGCTCAATCAACCCACACCACGAAAACTAGCTCTATTCAATTATTGATTGGTATTCGTGCAAAACGTTACTCATCGTTCAGCTGTACTTAATGTCATTATGGCATTACGACCATGAGTACTACCAATAGCATCATCTGCAGGGCGACATTGGGTCGGCTATAAAAACCTTCCTCCAAACAATGTCACCTCAAACGGTCAAACTTTTCTCTCTGTCATGCTTACAATGCTCATCAATATAAGGCGCGCTGTGCCGTGATCATGAGACAACAACACAGTAATTCTCATAGCATATGACTAGAATACTAATTACCGTTTAAGTAGGCAAGTAACCTATTACAAGGTGCATCATACTAACCATTCATGGTTAGTTGTTTGGGTATCAATACAAACAAAGCGTGGTCGTCGAAATGATTATTCTTCACTAGCAGGTGACTGTTCTTTTAGACGATAAAACCGTACGTTTGCTTGTATAACTATACATATAACATAAATTTTTAATTTTGTTTAATATTGTTCGGCCCAAACTTTTCACTATGTTTACGAAACATACTCTCGTTTTGATTGTGGAAACAACTCCATTTCCTACATCAATTCGATATTATTGTTATCATTAATTGTTTCTGGTAGTAAAACCATTACTCATCCTTCCTGGTTCACTATACTATGGTCCAATATTGCGTTATGATCTTAGATTAGGTAACAATCCTCTCATAACGATCAGATTTTCACGCGTAGCAATTCATATCAATCTAAATTTTTTTTTTATTTTGCTATCAGACGTTTGTTGCGCCGCGTGCCGGAAACTGTCCGGAAGCTTTTTTGTTTTTTTTCTTTTCTGTTACTTTTATGCGCTTTTCTGCTTTCTTTTCTCTATCATGCACGAGACAAACGCAAACAGTACCCGTTTTATAAATACTCACTATTACCGTAATACCCTGTTTTGTCTGTACCGATCATTTTTCAATTTGTTTGCTCATCTTGCGCATGCAATGATATCTCAATACATTACGAACACCTCTGTATATACATACATACATACATACACACGTATAGACGTACACATACGAAAAATAAAAACTTCGTAAAAAAGCATGGAAGAGTGAAATGAACCAAAAAGAAATCAACCAACCAGCATGCCAATTAAACATGTGAGGAAAAACTCCCATTTCGATAGGGTGCTCACGAGATACATAGCACACAATGTCAGTTACATAACTTATTACCACTTGAGAAAAGAAATACGTATACAATTACCAAACTCTATGGTATTTGCCAATGATGCCGAAAGATAAGTGCCAGTGAGCAGTGTAAGACGAAAAGAAACACTGCCAGGCGCTTGAAAGGCTCTCGTTGCGAACAGTGAGTGCGAGCGTATGAGAGAGTTCAACAATCAACATGACCGATGCACTCAATTGCCGGCAATTTACGGTCACCGAAGGTGCGCCGCAAACTATGAATGCAAGCATAAGTGCATTTACGAGCTACCTCCATTGACTGGGGGTCCTGCTGGCGGGATGGTTTTTTGTAATGTAATGTACAAATAGATCACCATTTCTGGTCCAAGTGTGGTGTCTGATTTGGAACTGGTGAAGTCTTTTCGTGTACAATATAATAACATAAACTTGCTAATGTGCAACGAATAAAAACACAATCGAACCTATTGTTCGTGCTTAATGTGCGAATCTATTCAAATACACCCGTCGTATTTGTAATCTTCCCGGCAATAACACTTTATGTACAAACAAATATGTGGACCAAGAACTTCAAAATCGTCTACGCACTAACCAATGCAACATCAAAACATGTATTAAACAGTTTGACAACGCTACACTGTACTTCTTGGCAGTATCATATTTGGGTCGTAAAATTGCAAAGATTAATGAAACTTACTTCACTATGCCTCTTTACAATCAATGTTAATATCATAAAGTTACAGCCCAGATAATCACAACACCCTTTTGGCTGATACTGATGCCTAACAGACGCGTACTGTGCTGACGCCTATCTTTTGTTGCAATTGGTAGTGAATGATGTTCCAATTGTGGCAAAGGGTTGTTGCCGCTTATATGCTCATGATCACCGCAATCTCAGCAGCTTTCTTAACACAACATGCTGTATGGTACTAGAAGCCAAATTAGCCACAATGAAATTGGATGCCGTCCGTCGTTGTGGTTATTGTTTGATAAATTGTTGCGCATATTTGCAAGCCCAATCTAGGTCACAGAAGGTGTCCTTGTGGCTGTGGGGTCCTTCTGCTGTACTGAATAGAGGAAACTGTTAGTTGCGTGGTAAATAGACAATAGGATTCTTCACTTATCACATCAAAATGTTTCACGTGTGTGTAAATAGTGTAAATGAAGTTACTTTGAAACAATTGAGGCGAAACCAGAAATGGTGCTAAAGATAGTACAAATTCATACAAGGTCGACTTGCATCTGTGCAATATGTGCGCACAAAATTGAAGCTTAATTAACAAAACCTTCAAGCGCTTGAAGAAGCATGCAGTGCATTCTTAACGAAAGACTGGCTTACTACACACCATTTGAACGATAACTACACTGTTTCTAACCCTAAGGTTGTGGAAGTTGTTCCACCACACATCCACATTTAAATTAACGATCATTTTAGCTTCATGGGTTACACATCAGGGTCTGATTAGCTTTGTAACCCGGATGCAATTCCAACGAAGGATGCATTGAAGGGCAAATAACTGAATGTAAATCGTACTCTTTGTTTACATTCTTACTGTTGAGTATAACACATTAACAATATTGTTGTAAAATGTTCATTCCGAATATTAAAAATAACAGACTATTCAGTGGATATGTTATTAAATATTAAAAATGGCATTTATGTAGGCAAATTAATTAATAAACCATTCGGTCAAATTTATGCTTAGAGTGGTGCTAAAACAAACATAATTAGTCATCTTATGACAATCGCCGCCGCCAATAAATTATCCTCACTCAAGTACTCGAGAGAACCAGAGGTAGCAATTATTTGGTGTCGTTCGAGTATCTGTGGAAATATGCTATCCTATGATGGCCACATAGCATACTAAGCCAATTTTAGCTCAAATCCCATAGATCCGCCTCACTTACCACATGATTTATCTGTCGCAAATTTTAGCCGTGGGTAAACAATTAGACATATGTGGAACGGTAAACGCCACTGGTCGTACGAATGACGAAATTACGAGTAGCCTTGTGCTAAGGCAACATTGATTAGTTTGCACCCTACATGATAAGAAGTTAATTTGGTGCTGTTGCACTGATGCCTACAGATAGAAACTTCAGTTTTACAGCACCATTCAAAGTGTATTTCATGAGTGGGATCGATTTTTGGCAGGTAGATCGGTATCGATCGTCCACTTCTGGACCTCAATAGTTGTGTGCCTACCACTACCTTGTAGATACAGCTGACACCATCACACGTGTGAGTAAATGATTATGTAATTGCATACGTACGGCTGGTCGGGGGTAGAGGAGTGCTGTGCATACTGTGTGGGTTGCAATTATCCAGCCTGCACCCTCACGGTTATTCGTGTTCACTACATGTACTTCATTTGTGTGTGAGTGTATTACAGTTTTTTTTATCAGACGTATTGTTAACTAGATTTTTTTATAAACTAATATTATATGTTACTGATATGGATCGACATTCATGAATATTTGTCATGAATAAATTCATATTACATCGATAAGAACCAACACTTCCAATTTTACAATATATATCAATTATTTCTTCATTTTAGGTATCGGAATAGATGACACGTTCGTTATGTTGGCCGCCTGGCGACGTACGTCCGTAAAGTTATCTGTCCCAGAACGCATGGGTCACATGATGTCGGAAGCAGCCGTCTCTATCACTATCACATCGTTGACCGACATGATCTCCTTCTGGATTGGCATCCTCAGCCCCTTTCCATCGGTTCAAATTTTCTGTGCGTATAGCGGATTTGCCGTGTGCTTTACCTACCTTTGGCATGTTACGTTCTTCGCCGGCTGTATGGCCGTATCGGGACACTGCGAGTTCAAAAATCTGCATGCCATCTTCGGATACAAGGTTCTGCCGGAATCGGTTGCTATAAAAGGTAGGTAGACCCTTTGCCGTAAACGTATCGTAAACGTTTCATCATAGCCGTTATCTACTGCATACCGTACTACTCATTTACCGGTAAACGTTGAATGAGGTGTAAAATAATGCCAACATACGTGTTGAATCAAACTCAATGAAAGTTGTTGTAGCATAAATCAATGTGTAATATCCCTCCTTTCCTCTTAAATAATGATCTTTACGTGGTTTTTCGTCGAGCAGTTCGGACGATAACACTCACGTCGGAGGATCATGGTATACGATAGTCTGACTTACATTTTTCTCTACCATCTACGCACTTACGCTTATCTTTCTTACTACACTATCACTGTTAACACCAATACTAATAACAATACCAATACCTGTTACCTGTAAACAATTATGTAGCAAATAGTTTTGCTATCTATACACTTTGTTGGAAATGATACGTAACACTTAATATGGCAGAATTCATTCTCTAGCGCTATTAGCCAATGCTTTGCGAGAATCGTTAACCAATTGACGCCTGATGCATTATCAGAGAGAAATAACCCTCTCCGAAACCATTTCCTTAGGTCAACTCTATACGACCTGGCTGGTAAAATTCAGCGGTGTGTACATCCCACGTTCCTCGTTGAGAAATTACTTGCCATTATTCCAAGTTTTATCGTTGGCACACAAATATACACGCGACCGCGGAGATCGACAGATTAGCCTGCAATACGCTGTGCCGATTAAAACCTCGAGAACGTGCCTTCTGATCTGATTGTGAAGTTACTCTTTTTGCAGTACTTTTTTTCAATCTCGTATTACAGCAATGCTTACAGTGTTCATATTTCATTTCAATAATTTCAGAACATTCAGCATTGAATTTCTTATACATAGCATGTACCCTGCTGTACGTATATGTACGTATTTCAATAATATATTTGGCTGCCTTTTACGATTTAAATCCTTCCAATATATTAGCCTGACCTGACGATCACGAACCTTCCTAAGAATTAGAGCACAATTTCTTGAAGCCCTGCATCACTTCCGTATGTGTTGTACGTGCACCAGCCAAGAAATGAAATGTGTGCATTCGATATCGATTGAACCATGAGACGACCATGTTAGTTTTCTCACACGTTGCTGTTCACTTTACTGCTAGAAAGTTTATCCAGCTTCGCGTTGCTGTATTGACCGCACCGTGCACATGCACTGGCCGCCAGTGCACCAGATTTCTAACGGTAAATAACCGGCACGGGACCGGTCGAGTCTTTCATCGAATAGAACCGACACAGCGAGTGCCTGCTACCTTCAACGGTACAGCGAACGGTGGACAAGAACAGTTTTTCGAAAAATCTGCTAAGCCCACGCAAAATTTCTTTTTATCAATCTATTCCATAACAATTTATGGTCTACCGGGGCCGACTTGTTTTTTTTTTCTCTTTTATTTCTATCGACCTTCACTGTTTGGACCAAATGCATTCCAAACAATGAATCAATCCTCAATGGCCATTTATGCTCTTCGGTCGTGCCTACCGGTGCCGGAGGCAGTTTTAAACGATCGCCTTGAAAGACAGCCAGCACCTACGAGCTGCTACCCGGGTTCCTGGATATTAAGTGGGGGAGTTATTGAGGAGTACCAGCAAAGCATTAGAATTAACGAGAGGCATAACGAAGCGTCGACGTCGTACGGGAGGCGGTAACGATCGCGCGACGAGTTCTATTAGACAACCGTGTCTAGATCAATTAGATGACTGGTTAATGATCCGATCTGGGTACGGACTGGATAACGAGCGCCGGGAAGTGACGGTTGAAAGCGTGATAAGCATCTCGTGGAAGAAAGCGTCCCACATATTTTCTAAACACCACCTAAGGAGCTGCTCGGTTTCTTTTGAAGCCAAGATTTGACTGCCAACTGCCACTGTACCTCGGCTTTGGTTGATGCTTTCGGTGGATGCAAACCGCTTTTATTTAGGTATGCTGAAGCTGGATTAATCTAGAAACTATCATGGTGGTTCCATGCATTGCCTAACCTTCTTCAGAAAGCCTAGTAGCGTTGTATGTGGTTGACGCAATGCACTACTTTGAAGTGAAGCGTCTGATAACATGCAACCATTTACCGTTTGACCATCGATGGGCGTGGTTTTTATTATGTATGTACAATCGTCGGATTCGATAAAAGGTATTGCTTGTTGATGAGAGCATTTAGTATTAAGTGTGTTACTGTTTCGTTTTTCTATGTTACAAAGATGGTATGCAGTTTTTCTCTTTTCCTGCTGCTTAGTAATAGACGGGATAACAGTTACATAGTGAATAACTATATCAGCGCAATCTAAAATTTCAACTGATTTTATGTCCACAAAATTAGATTAGGTGTTCAAAGAAAAATTTTGATGTACATTCTTTCATAAACTTTTCATGTTCAACTTTTCAATCATATCTATAGGCTGTGGTAGACACTCAACATATCCTCAAGCACTGACCAGCAGATTATCGACATTACCAATCGCAGTATACCCCGTTTTCCCAAGGAAAAACCCCGAATGTAATTGTAAAAGTGAAGAAAGTTGAATAGTACGTCATAGTTTTGCTCTCCCTGCTTCAAGTTAAGGTCCGAAAAACAATTTGATCTTTTGACTGTAGTGCGCAGTTTTTGAGGTCGCGGTTATGCAACAGCTTTCAGCTCAATTCATTTTTGACAGCAAAGGAGAGGCAGGCTGGTCGATTCCTTTCGTACGATGCATATCGAACTGATTGCCCAATAGGAAATTCCCAAGAAACGACCGCCAAATCATCACCGGCCTCGGAACAAACTTCATCAAGTGAGTCTGTATGTGAGGAGCATTCAATTAAGTCCTACCATACTCTGACCGAATCAAGGTTCGCCTAAGAATTGCTTTACTTCAAGAAAGACCTTGTACGTGAGAAGGGAAAAATAAAATTGAAAATTGTCTGTAACTAATTTGCTGATCTATTTAACAAAAAACGTCATCAATTCACAGCAAAGGTATCTTAATGCTAACGAGAGCATCATAATTTACATGTAAGTTTTATTGCATTTTGCATCTTTTTAAAATGTTGATTAATAAACCAAAAAAGCCTTTGCAAAACATTTTCTTTATACGAGATTTTTATACGATATATATACTTCAAAAATGAAATATCGATTGATTGATTTTATCAGTACTGATACGAGCAAGTGTATGCAACAAATAGACGTGAAAATCCATACTCATTACATGCGCAATGAAAGATCAACCATCCTTGTTTACAAGTTTTCCTCGAACGTCGATCAAAAGTAAGCTATAAGAGAAATCCAATAAATTTGAATTGTTTATAAACACCACACGATAGGGATCCTTCACCTTCATAAGCCCACGTTCCGTTAGGTGGACAGGAGGAAGGGATGTTCGTGTAGGTTACGAGCTTGAAAAATGTGAAAATATTGTGGCGATGCTCGTGCACTCCACTGCCCTCGTTTTCACGCCACAGTTCGCTGTCCGCTCGCCACGGATCGATGATCGAATCGTAGTTGAAGAAGCCCAGCAGCTGACTACCTCGAACCTACATGGTGTGAGTGTACCAATTTGGGGTCAGTAAACTGTCTGGCTCCCTTCGATTCATCTTTAGTTGCGTGGTGCAACATGCAATCTGTCGCTCAAGCGTATGCCGTCCTTGTGTTTGAAACGAAAATAGCAGGTGCGGTGTGAAACACACGATATGTCCAGCGTGAAACTGGTGGCTAACATTCAGTTCCGTTCATCGATGCATACTAACATCGATTTGTTGCTAAAAGGTCGCGATCAAGGAAGCGGCCCTATGAAGGAAATCAGCTTGGAGAAAAGCTTCAGTGAAGGCACCGTGTATTGTCTACGCATGTATGTTTCGCGAGCTTTATAATTGCTACTGACTGCCGGTTGCTTTGTACGATCCGGAAGCGAATTTAAGCAAGCCATACGACACTTTGAACACCTGAGTCCATATATAAAAGTTGCTGGTAGTACGTTCACTAGTTTAATCGAACAAGGTTCCATACGCTGTGGGATTGAGCGGAGCCGAGCGATAGCAAAGTGTTACCCGTACAGCCAATCACCCAGCCCAGCGCGACCCAACGTTAATCCCATATCACAAACCGTTGATATCAAGCTTACGGGATGAAATGTACACATTCGAGAAGAAGATTACTTTACTTGATCGCACGACCGCGAGATCAACCACGCCTTGCGAGAACAACCATCACTTGCCGGTGATCAGTGGCCGGTCAGTAAAGCAGCATACTCGAGCTAACGGAAGCGAATCATTTAGCTGAATAAATCAGATTATTTACGATACGTCGCGGCGACATTGCGGCTAACTCAGTCTAGCACTTTTCCATTGCTTCATTCGTCCAGAAACCGCTCCAAACAAACAAGATCTGGTATCACGTAGCGAGACAACAATTTATGTATAAATGTGTATATGTACCTACAAATGCAGGCTTTAGATTACGGTTGATTCATCGGCGTCCGAATCGGAGTCAGTACCGTTACAAGGGCACGCGGCATAAAACAGTGTCTTCAAACTAAACAATCCGCTTCGTCGCTTCGATGTGCAACATGTAATAATCCAATAAAAGATGATAATTAATTTAAACGAGTAATTGCCGACACATGATCTGCATTGTGATAACCACACCCGCTGTCGTGGCATAAATGATAGGACACTCATCTGCCTTCCGTTGGCCATCATCACGAGATATACTGTCACAGAGCTTTAAGATACGATTCTTTAATTTCGTTGAGAGACGAGAAAGTAGCAAGCAATCTACTTCCTAGTCATTACGGAGTCGTTTTTATAATTCAAGAACAAACCTTTAACCCCTTAGCATCGCAATTAAAAAAAATGCTTAAATGAACATGAAACGTACATGAATGTTTTTTGAAAGTAAGTGCTACGTAGGGTTTTCTTAAATACATGAGACTTTACTGTATGAGACTCACATTGCTATTGCACTTACCTATGTACTCGATTTATCATGGTTTTATGTCATCTTCCTGGCAACGTAGGTTTTTGTAGGCCATCAACGGGAATCCCCATATATTATCGAGGAAAATCTCAAACAAAGTATTGATTGCACACCTGAACACTCCTTTGAGAGCTTTCACGTTGCATACAAAAATAATAACAGCAAGAAACTGAAATTTCAATAAAGACGGGTGATGAAGTTTGGCATTGCTTTGCGTCTGACCTGAACTTTTCAGACCTGCTCAACGAGACGAGGGGTTTGTTGCCTTTTCCCATTCGCCTCTAACCAAACGATCCAGCTGTGTTTGTGCGTGAATCGCTACGGGACTGCTCGATGCCGCTGATGAAACAACGTGCTGTTATGTCACACTATTTGACACTACGTGAAGATGTAACCACGATGGTCGGATCCCAGTTTCAACAATGGGACGGCTTCATCAGGATCTTACTTGATTTCGTTACTCGACCAGTGGGTCAAGTATAATCATTTGGGTGTATACCTACCTACAGCGGTGGATGAGGATGAGGATATGCGAAGAGATAACTCTTGGGTTTTGTCCAGGCAGCAATATGGTTCGGTAGTATGTATGCTTCAAACCGCAGTACCTGGATCACAGCCCATTATTCCTTTTCTACGTCTGCATGTGTTCATTTGCTCTGAATCTTTGTGCGATGCACGTTATTCAACATGGCGATTCAGTGCACTTGTATAACAGAAATTGTAAATTAATCGAATCGTTCACTAAATTCACTGGAACAAACTTACTCAATGCAATTACCACACCGAGGCGGCATGATTACGCGTCTCATGGCCACGCGCGTTCAGGGGCTGGTCTGAAAAAAAAACAGTGCACCTCAGATCATCAACTGCCGCAGGGCGGTGCGAAATGCAATCGGTTTAACGCTAGATTTAGCGGTTATTCATTATTGTCGCAAACGAAAACTCACTGTATGCAGAATTGGTATGTTCGATTGCTACTTATTCAGTATTTCTAATCAATTGGCATGGTATGGTAGATAGTTCACAAACAAAGCTTACCAATCAGGTTTGGACGAATCAAACGCCAAAATATTGTAAATTTTATATTAAAAATATCAAAATTTGCTATGTTGTCCAAATTAGACAAAATAATAAATATCTTTACCACCTTTCTAATATACATACATACATATATGGCGTTAAAAAATGACGCTTTGAATTCGAGAAAACTAAAGCTAATTTGAGCATAATCTCCTTTCTCGGAGGACGGTGACAAGCCGCTAGCAGTACATAATTGCCTCAAGAATTCAGTAGCTCATTACATCATTATGTGGATCATTCTGCTCACGCTAGATTCACCTTGTTTCGATCAGCAAACAACCAGTCATTTAATGTACGGTCATTTCCACCCGTTAGCGAACCAGTCTTCAGCAACTTTGACCGTAAGCGTAGTAAAAGGATCCAAATGGCTGAAATTGACGCAGAGACACTGGAAACGCCTAGGCCATAAACAGAACAGGTGCGCAATGTACAACTGCACGTTGTCATAAGCAACGAGCGCAGGCGCTGTGTCCCTCAGATATCGTGGTCGACCGTTTACGGTTTATGACATAGCGCGGTGGCCAACCGTAAGCCACGCCGTTGCATGATACCAAGAGGCCCCGAGCACTAGAACACGCTTGTTTTGCGAACGGATGAACATTATTCGGATGGTCGATAACCTTTGCAGCATAAGAGAACCTCCGGTGTGGAAGTCAGTGGCCAACACGTGCTATTTCAACATCGGATCATGCTCGCAGTGCAACGTTGTGCAGCTTGGGTGAATTCATGCTTTCGCAAATAAACTGTCACCGCTGGCAACATCAGCCGAGGCCAAATGGTCAGGTTGTTGTTATTGCAGCACTCCCTCACGGTCAGTACACGTTGTGAAGCGACATATGTTCTACCATCCTTACGGTGATGTACTATTATGAATAGATCTGCCGCATGTGTGACTGTTTCGAATTTGGCTCTCCTTTCCGATCTGAAAATTGTTTCCCTTTTCGTAAATTGATTGACTATGTTATTATTAATTTGGCGATTTTCGGGTATTTTACTTATACCATATCGTAAGCTTTATCAAGTTCGTACCACGTTATCAGATCAATATTTGCTGGGGTAATTTATCATCAAATAGGGCATTGTTGCCAATTGTTACTAAATAACGCCCGTATTAAAGAAAACGCAAACATTTCTCGATGCGCACTGCTCTTCCATTTCTTCTACTTTTCATGCCAAGTCAGGCCAGCCTCTAAAACTCTAAACTTTGCGTTTATTTGAGGTCAATAAAAGAGATAACCTGATAGTGTCGGTCCTATCAGCACGGTAGCGTGAAAGTTTTGTGCACAACTGTGACCAGACGCATAAAATATTAATGAACGACTTTCTACGGCAGAGGATGTGGGTGACCTTTCACGGCTGAAAGCAGCCGACGCCGACACTTATCAGCCTAAGCAAGATAGTGCCTAAACTAATAAGCCGGTCAATAACCGCACGAAAGCGTAGATTGAGTGAGCCCGTGATCAATTGCAAAGTGTACACGCTTAGCTGCATATACCACCCGGTCTTCTGCAAAAGTGGTCCGACGAGCCAAACCGGAATCGGTACTCCCCGGATGCCATAGTATTGCCATTTTTCCTATATCCGGTCCAGTAAATGGTCAGCCATACAACAAACCAGACCAGTTTCATTGTGCTCACGCCTTGCTTTCGTGACGACAGAACATAAAACTGAAGATTGACCATATTTCATTGACGAAACAACCAACACGCTCATTCATTCATGCGCAATCACAGCCACAGTTTTGCTCACTTTTTCCCTTCCTGATCCCGGCCAGAGCTGGTGGTCCGTGCGATCCAATACGCGCTAAATACCGTTTCATTACAGATGGCTGCACTGCAGTTCATGATGCAGCAAACCATGCAGGAAATTGTCAATATGCTTTCAAAATGGTACCGGTAGTCCGAGTGCAATTGTAGACTATCGCCGCATGCGCTTTTGCGAACTAAACAGTCCAGCAACATCGTTGATGAGTTATGGATCGTTGCTATTGGTATTAATGATGGCGACAACGATGGCGGTGATGATGATAGGATGTGGATAGGATTTCATATTTGGTACGACATCGATGTGACTTCTTCAAGCGTGCTAGGTAGGCTTTGGTTGCCATGATTCGTTAAGTTGTACACGGTTTGATTTTCGAAAACGTGAGAAGCACCAAAGCAACATATTTTCCACGATGTTCCACTTCCGGGGTTGTTGCAGCAGATGGCGAACACCATAGGTGCATTGACCTGATCATTTTAAAGTATATTATTACCGCAAAAGAAATGCCACCGGCTCATCAAAAGCAAGTTCCAATTCAGTTCACAACAAGTCACAACAAATGGCATGCACTTTTGTTGCAACCATTATTTCGTGAATATGCTACTCTTATTGTTTTTGGAATCAATGAAGCTTAAAATAGTAAAATATTGAAATGAAAACATCAGCCATACTTTCGTTTTTGTTGTTGTTAGGTTTCCATCTAAAGTGACCGGAAAACTATAAGTTGCTTCGAGCAGTCTTTCTAACATTCATATGATGTGAATTCAGCACGCGATCATTTGACGCTGACGCTTACAATTCGTCAAAAGCATTAAGCTAGCATTTTATATGGTAGAGGCATTTTTGGAACATCTTCATGGCCGAGGCCATCGGCACCAAAGAAAGAAAAGAATTACTGAAACCCTTTAGTACAGTAAAACCCCAAAAACTCACTGGAGAGAGATTCGGTGAAATGCCCCAGGCGATGGTATCGTTGGATTTTCAGCCAAATTTCAACCATTTGACTTTACTGTCCAGAAACCACTTTTACCTCACGTTACACGCACAGACACTGTTTACGACACACATACAGCGCCCAATACACCATTGCACTGGTCAACGAAAGTGTGTCATTTGCCATCGGAGGCCCCACGGCGCGTCGGAGACACGTTACGTGCACCGGACGAGGACGAGCTGCCCAACGGGCGATGGTGTGTGGTGGATGCGGAATGATTTTCGCTTTTCAAAACACGCGCCAACTCGTCTCTATCCACTCTCTCCTTCCAGCTCTATACTTTTCAGCAGGTTCCAACGTGCATGTTTCTTTTGAACATATTCGCAATGAAGGGGTACGAAAGCAAGATAGTGAGGGGAAAAAATGGAAACCATCGGGGATGTATTGGCCCACTGTGGAATGGCATACGCGACATTCCAATGGTAGGGTAAAAAGGGAACACTTCTAAGTCGATTTAATTTCGTACAAATTTTATTTTCTCAATATCTTACAACTAAGACAGTTTATCTGAGAAAGAAGGTTTATTTAAAGGCTACTTTATAATCCTATTCCCAAACTGGCAGCCTACAAGACATCAGACTCGAACAGACGTATATAGTTATATGGAGGACAACCAAAAGACATCTCGAACGAACAAGTTCCGCCAAATTCTATATACTTTTTTCTTACTCTTATACTTTATCTTTTACTCTTATTCGATGTCTTGTTTGATTGGTGCTAGAGCGAGACAACGACTTAAACGGGCTGACAATAAATAGGCATTTTCGAGTAACTTTCCAATGTTAACAGCATTACTGATTGCATACGAGACGTTGTTGAACAAATGTCACATATTTGAACGCAGTTACGATAAATGTTTAAAATTTACGGTCTCGTGATGTTCCACATGTGAACAGCACAATCCGGATTCAATGTAACAATTAGTGTTGGGTAAAATAGCACAATTGAGTGTGCTGTGCGTACACGCACGCACATCTCAGTGTGCGGTGCACATTTCGCACTGTGCGCGCTTTCCGCACTGTGCGCGCACTTCGCACTTTTCGCGAGCACACTCCGCACGGTGCACGCACTTTTCGCACAGTGCGTGCGCACTCCGCACTTTACGCACACTTCGCACAGTGCGGGCACTTTTCGCACACTCCGCACAGTGCGCGCATTTTTCGCACAGTGCGAGCGCACTTCATACTGTGCGAGCAGACTCTGCATAGTGCGCGCACTTTACGCACAGTGCAAGCACAGTCCGGACGTTTCGCACACTTCGCACAGTGCAAGCATATTTTTCAAATTTCGTGCAGTGCTTCACTTTGTACTGTGCGAGCACTCTTCGTACCATGTTATAGGAAGTCAGGTGGTGTAGTACTGAGCATATTTTGTCAAACCGCCTTTTAGCATTAACATCAGTTAGCATTAGCGACTCCGATCCGTTGGTGCAACGAGTTCAAGTCGGGGCGAATCAAAGGTCCATAAATCGCTTGTACACATTCATACCACACACATGCCCATCGCCCCTTCCCTCCCCCCCCCCCCCCTGTCGCCCTGTCCCATGTCCCTTCCTCTTTAGTTAATTACAAAATTTGACTAGGGCTCTGAGTGAAAATTGTAATTTTTGCATCAAAACATGCCACACTGGCAATGAACTATGTTTCTCGCTCTACCCAATGGCTTGGGCCAACGATGATTAAATTGTATTGCTGCGCTGAACGCTGAAACACACGCGCACAGCTGAAATCAATACAATTTAATCATCGTTGGCCCAAGGCATTGGGCAAAGAGAGAAACATAATTCTTTGCCAGTGTGGAAGGCCGGTGCACGAGCACACCGAAACTGCGCGGAGACATTTTCTGCGAGAATCGAATGCACACAACGCTGTGCTGGACCACCACTACACCACCTGACTTCCTATAACATGGTACGAAGTGTGCTCGCACAGTACAAAGTGAAGCACTGCACGAAATTAGCAAAATATGCTTGCACTGTGCGAAGTGTGCTCGCACTGTGCGAAAAGTGCGTGCACTGTGCGGAGTGTGCGAAAAGTGCCCGCACTGTGCGAAGTGTGCGAAAAGTGCGGAGTGCGCACGCACTGTGCGAAAAGTGCGAAGTGTGCTCGCAAAGTACAAAGTGTGCTGTGCAGTGCGCACAATGAGGTGTGCTGTGCGCACAGTGCGCACTCGCGCACAGTGCGCACTCGCGCACAATGCCCAACACTAGTCCGGACTGTGCTTGCACTGTGCGTAAAGTGCGTGCTCTATGCGGAGTGTGCTCGCACAGTATGAAGTGTGCTCGCACTGTGCGGAGTGTGCGAAAAGTGCGCGCACTGTACAGAGTGTGCGAAAAGTGCGCGCACTGTGCGAAGTGTGCGTAAAGTGCGGAGTGTGCTCGCACTGTGCGAAAAGTGCGAAGTGCGCGCACTGTGCGAAGTGTGCTCGCACACTACAAAGTGTGCTGTGCAGTGCGCACAATGAGGTGTGCTGTGCGCACAGTGCGCACTCGCGCACAATGCCCAACGCTAGTAACAATGCTTTGTAGCGGGTTGCAAATCATGCGGAAGAACTCTCAAGGGTGATTAAAAATGCTGTTTCCATTTTTAATGCTGTTCCTCAAGGGTGTTCCGAGGGCAGTATCTCGGAATATTCTTGTAATGTCGACATGGCCTTTGGTATATTACGCCTAGAAGTAGAAAACAGTGGCAGAGCATCATTTTAGAATCATTAAAATAATTCGTCTCAATGTTTATATTCTTTCAGAAAAACGATCGTGGCTGTATCGGAAAATGAACACAGGTGGAATCAACCGCGACGATCCGGATAATCCTATAGATAATCGGGAACATGTACTGATGGCATTTTTCCGCGAAACGATGGCACGGATACTGAACAAAGGCTGGACAAAAACCATAATATTGGTTATATTTGCCGCATATTTAGGAGGCGCCTGCTTTGGATTGACCAAGATCAAGGAAGGACTGGAACGTAGAAAACTGTCCAAGGCGGACTCGTACTCGGTCAAGTTTTTCGACCTGGAGGATGAATACTATCGAGAGTTTCCCTACCGCATACAGGTAATCGTGACAGGCGATCTCAACTATTCCGATCCACATACGCAGATGCAGATTGAAGATTTGATGCAATCGCTCGAAAACACCTCTTATGTCACCTCACCGCTCTACAGTGAATCCTGGCTGCGATCGTTCATCTCGTATGTCGATCGCAATAATGACTATCTTAATCTTACTTTGGACAGTGAGCAAGCTTTTATCGATGCTTTGCGAGAGGTAAGCTATGCCAAGGGTAGCAATCAATTGCATGTTTCAAACGGTAATAATGTTTTATCTTTTCCTTAGATTTGGCTGTTCCCGGCGAATCCCTTCTCGCTAGATGTCAAGTTCAACGAGGCTGGTACAAAAATACTTGCCTCCCGGTTTATGATACAGGCAGTGAACATAACTGATACAAATCACGAAAAGGTTATGGTAAAAGATTTACGGCAAATATGCAAAAATTCCCCCCTGAACGCCACTGTATTCCATCCGTACTTCGTGTTCTTCGATCAGTTTGAGCTAGTGCGACCCACGTCAATACAGTCAATGATTGTCGGTGCACTGATAATGATGCTGATCTCATTTATCTTCATCCCGAATTTCCTCTGCTCATTGTGGGTGGCCTTCTCTATTATATCGATCGAGCTGGGAGTTGCTGGTTATATGGCGCTGTGGGACGTGAATCTCGATTCGATCTCGATGATAAATCTGATCATGTGCATCGGGTTTTCGGTGGACTTCACAGCACACATCTGCTACACCTACATGTCCTCGAAGGCACGCACACCCGATGAGCGCGTGCGCGAAGCACTGTACAGCTTGGGCATGCCTATCGTACAGGGCAGCTTGAGTACGATTCTGGGTGTGGTGGCTTTACTATTAGCCGATAGTTACATCTTTCTGGTGTTCTTCAAAATGGTATTTTTGGTGATATTTTTCGGCGCAATGCATGGTCTGTTTTTGCTACCTGTTCTGTTATCCCTGTTTGGACCGGGATCGTGTACATCGGGCTACCAACCGGACGACGACCACAAACTATCACCGGTAGAAAAGACCTACCCGCACCCATATTGCATCTCTCATCCCCAGCTAGCATTGACGGGTGCGTTCGGTAGTAAAAACTTCCTCGGTGCACCCTATAAAGCGTACGGCGAAGATAAGGACCTAGGCATTGGAACGTCTGGTGAAGATTCGAGCGAGAGCTCTAGCAGCAAATCTCAGCGTCGGCAGGCAATCGAGGATGAGAACACACGACGTCGTTACGAAGAAGGGTGGAGACGCTCGACGCACAATTTGACTGGCCAGAGCCAGTTTCAACCTATGCTCGATCTTTACGGACAGGAGGCCCTGTGGACAAAGACTACCGGCAAGGCACCGCTGAAAATTGCCAACGGGCGTTACGGGTACGAAGACATGCTGCTAAACGTTGCACAAGGGCAAACTACAGTCAAACAGCCACGGTCTGCTGACTTTGAGCTGGACCGAACGGAGGACCGCCGCGATCGCAGAAAGTCGGATGACGAACGGTACAAGTCGCGGTACGAAGATAATCGAACGTTTGTCGATGATGAAATGCTGGACGACACCGACTATCAGCATACCAATCGCTACTATGTTTACGACACCAGCCACGTCAAGCGCCTCTCTAATGACAGTGGAGCAGCCGGTAGCAGCACCAACAATAATCCTGCCGGCACGAGCCTTCAGCATATGAGCCAAGCGTGCAGCAGTAGCAGCACGGCAGTAGACCTCCAACAGGGTGCAAACACTAATCGTAGAAAATTTTCCGACGAAAGCGATAAACGTCGGCGACACAGTGACGAAAGACGCCCAAGGAAGTTCTCCCCGCCCGAAGGCATCTACAAGCAGAACCCTCACCGCTCTTCGTCCCAGCATAATCTCTACTACCCGCGGCAACCGCCCCAGCGAACGGCCTCCCAAAGCAGCCTGCATCAGCTGCGCCATATGGGTGACATGAGATTTCCTTAACTCATCCTTACACACCCCACAACTGCGAGGGGATAAAGGATGAACTACTGATTCATTGTAAACTGTGTACGTAAGAGTCAATCGAATTGTCCATGTTTGAGTGTTTGCGTATGTGTGTGCGAATGCGTGTAAGTGTGACTCAATGATAGAAAGCATTAAATAGAAAAACAAATACCATGGAATGAATGTTCTTAACCGCAGCCTAATTGTAAGTAAAGGAAATTCCAAGCACTTCATGATTAGTTTTACATGGCTCACACCTCACCGTTTATACGGATGCCACCATAGTTAGATAAGCCACGAAACTACGAAGCTCATGACGCTCACCATTTCATTAACGTGTACTGTTAAATTAACATTAATACTATCTACGGTCGCTTTCTGTACAAGGCAGATGCTTTGCAGGTTTAGCTAAAAAGGGTGCGTTGGCGAATAGAATCGGTCAGTCTTATTCATTTTTTAATGAAGCAGACTTGTGGATAGGGCTTATTTGCGGTACTGGTTGGGGTTTGATACAGAACTAGTTGTTTCGTGTTAGTAGATTATAAAATGTCTTCATCCATACAAAACAAACAAAAAACACCTAAGCAAGAAAGATTAAATTTGGAATCCTCATCAAACAACAATGCATCCCAATCTTAGTATGTAGCGCGATAGAATAATATGCATATGCTTATGACAGAGCGGATACGAGTTGTCCTGTATAGAGGAGTTCAGACGAAATGACGTGGCTATTATTATGGCTGCTGAAGGACTATTTAGCTCAGACTGGTACTGTTTAGTGGTGGCTTTCTACTCTGTGCATGGCTCCGATGATTGACTTGATGCTAACAGATGATTGTGTATAGTTTGCTAGTAATAATATCTTCCTATTCCTGAATGAGCATATGTACGCTTCATTATTCAAATTATGTTACTCGTGATTTTTTTTTACCATTCTCATACTTTGTTTTTTCCCCCACGGGTGTGATTCTTCCACTAGGCTTAAAAGACGCTGTTGACTACTAAAAGTCATAGGAAAAGAAATAAATAAAATGATAAACAAAGCAACGAGCAATTACATTGGGCAAAGGATATTAAGATAAGCTATACGAACGATAGCCTGACTTCGATGATGGCTATATTTAAGAAACGATTTGGTAAATAAAATCCAACACTGAAAAACATTAATCGTCCGTTGCATCGTTTGAAATGAATTAAAAATTTGAGAAAGTGAATCGCTCTCTGGTTGGCCTGTTCACTAAATAGCACATCGTCGTGATATGGCCCAGTCAACAATAATTTCCCTGGATGCTCGGTCCTTGGCTGCAGCTTCTCATCCATGTAGAGATCCAATCTCCGACAGGTTTTGCATCCAGCTATCTTGCTGTGTTCTTCTGCCCCTCTTCAGGAACTGGCGATCGCTGTCGTACACCTTCTTGGTGGGGCATGAGTCCGACATCCTATAACATACCCCAGCCATCGTATTCTGCCAGTCTTCGCTTCCATCACCTCTCCTAAAAGCTTCCCTCTGCTGTAAATTAAACCCTCTCCTCCACGCTCCATGCTCGAACACACCGCCAAAGATGGTCACGTTGGACAAGTAACACAATTGCACATTCTAACACCAAAGTACTTCAAATTTACAATAAAAAATATCATGTATTGGCACATTTAACATATCCCCATCATTGTACCAATTACCAATCTATGCTGAAACTGAGCCTGAACCTACACCGGTTAGGAACTGATAGCTATACGATATGGACGGCGATCTGACTGTCGTACGGACACTAATGCAGCAACTGCCGAAAAGCGGTTGTAGCGTCGGATGAGTAGGTAACT
This sequence comes from Anopheles merus, assembly GCF_017562075.2. Lineage (NCBI taxonomy): Eukaryota > Metazoa > Arthropoda > Insecta > Diptera > Culicidae > Anopheles > Anopheles merus. The sequence continues at coordinate 757,091 of NC_054085.1, read as the reverse complement.
TCTTATATGATTTAACGTCATTCAGTTCTATGCGCACAATAAGATGACAATAAGAGATGCGGAAATAAATTCTTAATATTAAACATTCAATATTACTAGGCATGAGGAATTAGGTACTACTAGGAAGAGAGATTGTACTCTGGGCTATGGGACGGTTGACTAACGATTGTTGAATGTCGTGAATATTTCATCAATTTTTTTTGTTGGAAAATTATACTACTGTTCAATTTACTTAGCTACTGATCTGACGCTACAAACGCTTCGGAGTCTTGACCTGTTGCTGAACTAACCAAAATCGCTCACATTCTTCACCTAATACCTTGGGTTACCATGCTCTCCTCATGCTCATGATCTTGTGAGTGGGGAATGAAATCCTACATGGGAGGAAAAGCTACAAAAAGGTTGTAAACCACTGGGATAGAGGAATTTTGTTTTGAAGATGGAACAGTTTTTATCCTCTTACAGGGTTTCCCACGATTTATTGGTCAGTTCCCATGATTTTTTGGTGCGTTCCCACGATTTTTTGGTCGTATCCCATAGATTTTTGGTTCGTTCCCATAATTTATTGGTATTTTCCGATTGGATATCAATACAATTGGACCAAAAAATTCTGGGAAACGACCAAAAAATCGTGGGAACGCATCAACAAAATATGGGAACCCACCAAAAATTGATGGGAACCGACCAATAAATCGTGGGAAACCCTGTAACTCAGCTGTTCCACCTATGTTACAATTATTCAATGATGAAAGAATTACAGTTTGATAGTAATGAAACAATCTCATTACCCATGTCACACATTGATACATATGTCTTCAAATAGCCCAGCGTACTGTTATAAAGATAGCTTTTTTGAAATAAAATTGAAGGTAAACAAATCATTTAATTTCGGGGTCTTCATTCATAACAGTGAATATATGTGAGCCGCAGCAAATGTATTTCCAAAGCCAAGTGAGTGGTTCGTGTTCCAAAAAAGTTTGGAGAGCACTGTCTTACAAAACACGTTTGTGTAAAGCAAATATGTTTCGGAATGGGCACGAGCTTTAAGGCGATTAAAGAAGCTTCTAGAAAATTACTGTTGTTAGTTTTTATATAACTTAATTTTATTCACTATTATAAATGTGCAAATTATCAGGATAAGGTTTGATTTGTTGTTCCCTCGTTAGTGTTTTGTCCTTTCTTTCCTTCGTTCTAGTCTGTTTTTTTACTTTTTTTCGTTCTTAAGCTTGTTATAACACTTACATAATTCTTATGGACAAAAGAATGAAGAATATAAGTTAAAGTGCGTACGCGTCAAATTACCTATGAAAGAGAGCCTAAGTTACTAGCTAGAAGCTATATGTTACAGGGTATCAATGCAAAATGTTATTCGTATTTGTTGTACTGATTACATAAACAGAATTCAGATTTCGTTACATTTAATTACTACCATAGAATCAAGAAGGTTTTTTGTACAGTATTCTTATGGAGTTGCATATTTTATCGTTTAGAGAAATTCAGTGAAATACCAGAAAAAAAACAACAGTACAATAAAAAGTTAATTATATTACAATAAATACTTAGTGTCATCTGAAAGGACATAGTAAAATAATATTTTCTTCTAGCAGATATTGAAGGACTTTTCGCAAATTTAATTCTTCAACACGCACAGCAGCGATTGTTGTCAAAATACTTAAATGAAGGCTGCAACGATCACTCTAAAGAGGAAGATTTGAAGTAATTTTCTAACAATGCCATGATCTCCAAACGACTTTTACGCGCAAGTCCTTGTTTCAACAACTGCTCCCGAAGATCAATTAACTTTGGGCTATCTGTTTCAATGATGGGCAAGCTTAATAGATTTTCGTAAATGTTCTCTATTAACCGAATTGTTTCTTCTTTTTCGTTCTGTGGACCAGCGGGAGTTTTATCACCCGACGGTGCGTTGAACGCAGTATGCAACTGCTTGAATACATGATCCATCATCGCCAAGGTTGATAAACGTTCACAAACTTTCGCGTTGGAATTTTCCTGTATGGCATGGTCCAGGAATTCTACCGAATGTCGCTCGGATAGCTCATCCAGCACTATGTCACGGGTTTTTGAATCATCCGACATTTTTGACGAAAGTTCCTTCGTTAAGCTTCGAATTGTCTTTGTTTTTTCCAACGTTTTTCCAGCCGCAATGTAGCGCTCAAACATATCATCCAGTGAGTAACGGTTCATCACATGCTCCAAAACGGCATCCTCAGAAAGGAAAATGTGTTTACTCTGTGTTTCATTAGATTTTTCTAAAATTTCCGAGAATCCTTGCTGCTTGTTTAATGGATCTAATGTTTTCTGTTCTTTTCCATCGTCTATTTTGATTTCGAATTAGATTTGTTTTCATTTCCATCCACATCCATACAGTCAGAGGAGACCTGCAGCGCGGTCATATTATTCGTACCATCGTGCATCATGAACTCGTGCTCATCCAACGATTCCGGTGAAGATGTTAGCTCCTCTTCCTCACCTTCCATATTCTCGTCATTCGGTGCATTCTCTGAGATCGCGGCATCCATTTTCTTTGCTGCATTTGTCTGCTCGTTGGTAAAGTTTTGCAGTTCTGAAATGCTATCTGATTTGCTTTTACGTCTCATCAGAAACTTTGCCCTATCAGCTGACGACATAATGTTGCTGTTTAGTTGCAGACTGCGACTCACTGATGCTGGACGACACTCTTCCACTTGTCGAATGTATTCCTTGGTAAGAGATACAGGAGGATCGTGAAAGCTTACGCGTTTTCGCTTGTTAATCGGTGAATCAATATCATCACCACTCTCATCTTGGTTGTGCCTACGTTTCAGTATGCTACCTGCTGGCGATGCTTGTGGTGAAGGAAGTACTTTCGAGAAAACCAAGTACTGAGATGGATTATTATGACTCATTTCCTCTCTTTCTTTCAACGTTTCTAAGGCTGGGCTGTCATCAACAGGTGCTGAAGAAGCGGCACTCCCTACAATGGCTCTCTTGCGCATCATGAGACGGTTTGCAGTTGCTGATGATTGGCCTCCCTTCGGTGTCGATGCATTTTGGGGAGGAGTGTTCGGTTTTGGAGATTGATCGGTTTGTTGGTTGCGGATCAAATTGATCAGCTGTGCACCACGCCCACCCATACCGATCATACTTGTCCTTGGACTTCGTGGAATAGAGGGCTGCTGCTGACGGCGAGCTTTAAGTCCACTACTCGACCCTGAAGGAGTCTGCGGTGTTGGGTCGGGCTTAGTGCGACGGGACATAAGAGGTGTTTGAACGGATGTGTTGCTGGTTGGAATTATTTCCCGTTCTCTGCCAACAATACGTCCAGATGAACGTCTATCAGCGCTACCGGCCAACTCTCCACTATCCACGCATTTAGTCATGGTACCTTTCTCTTCCGATATTGGAGAAATATTCAATGTACTATTCAACAAATCGGCATTCCTATCTTCCACACCGGCAAGATCTGGCGATGATACTATGCTACGATTGAGTGACTTATTCAGCGGCTCCATCTCCTCGTCCAAATTCTTAATAGGAGAAAGTTGTTCCATGCCAAGTTCTGATTGTTCACGGGTGGATTGCTCTACAGATATCATCGGTTGTTCTGGGCACACCTTAGGGGTGCAATCTGCATTCGTATCTACATGCGTGGCAGGATTAAGGTGTGATGCACGATGTTCTTCGGATGGCTGTGATTGCTGTGCATTGCAGCTAGAAAGTTTCTCGTCGTTTTGCGTTACCATCGCTGAGCTGATGGGATGAGAGATGTCTTTTGGTTCACTTCCATCGACGTCCTGCAATGGCTTTCCGAGGTTTACAATCGGTTCCAACACAACTAATGGACTGAACCGTGCAACCTTGGGGCTAGACAAACCGCTCCGATTCTCAACTAGTTTACATTCATCTTTGTCATTAGTGTTGCTGTTCGACGTGCTACCGATCTGTAGCGCTTCTCTCATTGCGTTATTGCAGGCATCATTAGTGTTTTTCGACGGCGTACCTTTGCACATTATTTCTTGCTTATGCATTGATCTGGAGGGACTGTATAATAATGTTGCCACATTCTTGTTTTCCAACATTTTCTTTGGCGAAAAAGCAACCAACTTGCCAATGTTCTGCTTGTTATCTTCCAGAGACAGCCGAGAGGAGCGTCTGTTTGGAGACAGCATAACAGTTTGACTTGTTACTACAGCATTTTGTTGTTCACAAGCAGAACTCGTTGAAGAACTTTGGTGGTGTGTTTCAGGTTTCCTAGTGCTTTCATCGCAGCTAATCCCTTTTTTAGGTGATTCTTTTGTTTCTGCCGGTACAGTTACCCCAGTTTCTTTCTTTTGATTCGGAAGTACAGAATTGTCTGAATCATTATTTTGTACGTCGTTTACTTTAGTGCCTGAGCTAGTGTCAGAAGCATTCAATTCTTTGATGGGCGATAGAAGAGGGGTTTCGTCTTGCAGCGTGATCTCTTCAGTTTGCTTCATTTCTGTGCTTGGCGCCGATGGGGCGATTGTTTTTTCTTTCGGTTCTTGAGCATTAGGCTTAGCAAAGGAAGTTCTTCTGTTAGTCGTTTCTGATGAGTCGGATTGAGAAGATTCGATTACATCATCCGATACATCAGCTTTGGATTGATGTTGACTCGACGAAGACGGCGTTGAGTTGGTAGCTTGTTCGTCGTTTTCAAACTTTAACAGTTTTCTAGACATTCGCCTTTCTCGTTGTTGTGATCCTTTCGATTTAACTGCCTTTGACGCAGAAGCACTCTTAGTGTCTCGGTTTATAATTTCACCATTATTTCTTTTTTTCTCGTTCCCCATTTTTTGACTCGACATACTTTTCCGTCTTGTGGTTCTCGTTTCCAATGATTCCGAATGCCGCGTGCGCGACAAATTCATCACATTAAGATTTTTACCTTCCACTGTGTCGATGCGCAGTTGATCTAAAATGGATTTTCTTCTGTTTTGTTGCTTTTCGGCCGCCTTATCTTCTTCTGATTCGGTTTGCCCCTCCTTTTCTAAGGATGTTACTGATTGGTCACGCAGAACATTCCCATTGTTGTTTTCTTTATCTAAACGGTGCGTGTTGGAATCACATGCACTGTCCGTTGTCGTCGATATAAGTGGATCGCTTTCTACTATCGATACAGTTTCTATGATTTCTGTTGCTGGAATACTGCTTTCTACCGGGTTTGGAGGCGCGTTGTCAACAGTGGTGACAGCAACGGTAGCTTTAGTACGTTCCTGTTTTAACGAAGCAACACCCTTACTTGGTGTCCACGGTTTTATAACGAAACTGTCTTGCGATTGGCTCATATCGTTGTACAATGCAGGAATATCTGTTCGCTTCTCCATCATTTTTTCCCGTTGATGTTCGGTTAGCATTTCCGGTTGGAACTTCCATACCTTTTCTATCACCACGAATTCATCGTCAGGTGTTTTACGTGTTGGAGTTTTGGTGTTGCTAATGTTACCTTCACAGGCCATCATACGCTTTTTCATTTCCGCAGTTTTCCAACCCTTTTTTAAATCCTCTGGTAAATCTAATAAGGTCTTGAGTAACATTTTATAATTCCATTTCACATCATTGGACTGAGAGATCAAATCGGTAGCCATTTCCTTCAAAAGCATTTTGTTGGTTACAACTTTAAGTGTTTTTTTCACTTCGTTCATAGCCAACCCATTTTCATTCGAAACCAGCTCGTTAATTGCATTCCTTATCGGTAAAACCAAGATCAATATGTCTCTGGCGTCAAATTTCTCCAAAAGTTCCCGGAAGCAACGTACCATTACCTCCACGCGATCCAGATTCGATTTGTAGGCGAGCCCTTTTCTAGAAACATCTTTAAAAAGCTCCAACACTTTTACGGGTGGACTTGTAGATTCAAAGTGCGCTGGCAGTGACTGTATTATGTAACAGAAGAAATCTGCCAGAACTGCGAGATTGTAACCATGCTTTGCGACCGTCATGGCTTTTATCATTTCGCAGAATGTATTTTTTAATTCACAACATGTTGAGTCATGCTTTACCACTTCATCATACAGCTTAGTCCAGAGTTCCTTCACGTTCTCAACTAAAAGTAGCTGGTCATATTCCAATGGGTACAGTAAAAAGGACATCACTGTGGTTTGATGAGCTAAAAATCCTTCCGAATCGTCACTCATTTGATCAACAAGATGATTTCCCAACAGTATGTAAATGCGAGTTCGTATCGTGCGAAACTGAATGCTGTTATTGGTACTGTTTTTGTCTTGATGGGAAATGTATTGGATAGTTTTCTGAAGCATGTCCCAATATGCGTTTTTAACGGAGTATCCTTTCAGATCAAATAAGCAGTTTGTTATTTCTTCACTTTTCCTGTAAGACAATAAGTGGATTTGTTTGGTGAGTTAGATAAAAAAAATAAAAATATGTAGAACAAATTTAACTTTTTACATTAAAAAAATTAATACGGAGAACAGCATCACAGAACTAATCAAGACGATTTTTTCAAACTTTTTTAAAATAAAAATATACTCACGAATCAGGAATCGGAAGCTGAGAGTTCAACACAAATGGCATAATCATTTGATAATTAAACATCAACTGCTCTGGTGAATCGTATCCAATTTTGACGTGAAGTAAATCACTCTCCGCAATAGTTAGCAATGTATCATACAGTAGATCACGAAGGGCAGTGTCGTGCTTGGAGTTAAGACACTGTAATAACAACAACAAAAACAGTCCCATGTGAAATTAAAATCTCCATTCGGGTATATAACACCGCAACGGGATGGGTGGATTTTCATACCAGTTTTAAAAGCGCGTTCATGTCCTCTTTGATCCACTGCAACATATCATTTTTGGAATCGTTTTTTCATTTTGAATGCGTCTTATCAAATTATTCCAAACACATCTGTTAACTGCCCTATAATCAAGATGCTGCATTTCTGAGAGCAGCACAGTACACTCAATACAGGAATCAATTATTAACTTTGCTTTTGTCGAAAAAAGCATATCAGAAATGGCCATTTCAGTTTGAGGGAATTCAAAAGAAAGTGTTGAACCACTATTGTCCGGACAGGTAAGTAGCGTTTTACAAATGTCCGTGGCTGGTCCTAGAAGATGAATTAACGCAATGCCTGATAGCTGTTTGATAGACTGATACCTGCAATAAATTAATTTAAAAAAAAAAGTTAAACTCGAGTGCAATTTTGCAAACATCTTGATTTACTTACATTTTACCCGGAGCACCGAGCTCTTTATATGATTCATCAAAATAGTAGCATAAGGGCGTCTTAAATGAAGGTCCAAAACAGAAGTAAATAAAAGGTTCAAAAATCGTTTCGGCCATAGTATCCAATTGCGAACGTAGTTGGCATAGCAGGTACCACCAGATGTCAAATTTTTTCAATGCAATTGTTTCCGTTTTGGATTTGGAGCTTTTCAGCGGAATGCATATCAACTTCACCCGTTTAGGTATGTTGATCTGTTTGTTATTGGCAAAGATTTCAACCAGTAACCTCCAGCAATCAAATGATTGTTCCCGGATTGATAACTCTGGAGAACGAAATCCAGCTTCAACGATCGATAAGAACATGTTTATGATTGTCGAACCCTGGCAAAGATCTCGATTCATAATTCGCACCAGAACCGACCATACCCGATGCCAGTTAGGATCCTTCTCGCTGCGGGCTATATCCAGCAAGGATGTGTATTCCTTGCTGACTATCTCTCGTAATTCACTCCATGATGAATGATCTTGATAGTCCGTGGCACGGATGTGGACCACAGCAGACTCAAATGCATCCAGAGCTAGCTCTCTCGTTTTAGTAGACTTTTCTTCGAACATCAGGCGCCCAACATCGATGAGCCAAAATTTAAGTTCATCCTTTTCGATGCTGCGCTTTTTGTCGCATTCTTTCTTGCCGGATTCTTCCGCTGCGGTACAACATACTGTTTTAAGCTCGTTCAAGATGCTATCAAGTTCATCATAGGATGCCAAACGTAGAGCTTCTCGTAGACGATCATAAAGCTCATGGCCAGGTAGGGAGTGGTGGTGGCTTGGAGTCATCTTTTCACACGTTTACAGTTCCCGGCCTCTCTGGAAAAGTGGAATTAGCAACTGCGAATGAAAGCAATCTGCGAGTGTTGTAAGATTCATTTGCACAGTAAAGGATTGCTTCAAAGATTGAAAACATTAGATAGCTAAAATCTAATTCGACCATTCGGTCTTAACATTGCTTCAGTCATGTATGATGAAAAGAAAACAAAGGATGGAACCTTCTCTTTCACACTACCACCGTACCCAGTCCTACAACCATCTTCAAGGCACCTTTTAAAAACACCTCTTGCAAGCTAATAAAACCGATACCTTCGACATTGTTTCAATTACCTATGCTTCGGGAAATAGAAGAACTATTACAATCCACAGAATTCGTTGTTTTAACCACGTAAAAACAAAATTATTTCCACTGCTATTACAATCCGCACTATCAGGCAGTAAACAATTATTGGCGCGCATCAGCTGCAATAAACACAAGGTTTACTGAAGTTAGAAGTTAGAACAGATATCTTTACCTTTCTGCTATGCAGTTTTCGAACATTCCCAAGTAACACTGTTTCTACACGACACCTTTTTTGCGATAGGCGCTAGTAAAACGTCAATTTAAAAAAGACCGCAAGCGCAGTTGCATTTTGGATCTATGACAGTGGTCGGCAAAGTCCGGCCCGCGGGCCAAATGCGGCCCACTGCAACTTTCAATCCGGCCCGCGAAAGGATTTGACTGATTTTGAAAGATGGGAAGAAACGATTCGTACACAAATTACTGAAGATCTGATAGAATAACATTTTATACCATCGTACTTTTTCAACTTAAATTAAAGAACTATGGAATGAGGGCGGTGGCAACGCTCATCCGATGCGATTTTATCGGACGCTTCTGTCAAACACTATTTCGGCTCATATTGCGAAAATTCGAATGATTTGAATTGTTAAACCATTATAAAAAAATTATTTGATATTGTTCCTACATAAACTGCATGATTGCATTGACAGATAAAATCGGATGCGACAATCCGACGGAATCAATTTTTTTTATTCCGTCGTACGACGAAATCGCACGTCCGACGTTATCTGTCAGATCCCATATAAATCTCGTCCGATAAAATCGCATCGGATGAGCGCTGCCACGGGCCTGACGGACCGTGCATTATGTTCGATCCCGAGGTCAATATCCCCATAACTTTTGCATGAAAAAATATGCTATTTTCTGGCTGGCTGTAGAAAAAAAAACTAGGAAAAATAATTTCTTTACATTTACATCTATTAAAAGGGAATTATTTAAGCTTACTTGTACAAATAAGATCAAGACTTTGCGAATTGCATTTCGTCAGTTATTAGGAATTTTTACCATGGTGGACGAAGACATGCATGATTTAAGTAATACCTTCGATTTTCGTCAATTCCTCCTAAGTTTTCGCTACAAAATTGTTAGAGTAGAGTTTTTGCATCACTTTGCTGCAGAAAAAAAATCAATGGGACACAGGTGACGGATGTTGGACCAGTTTGCGGACTATGGTATTATATAGAAAATTCTGTCGAAATTCACCAGAAATGATTGCATTGAGTTTTCGAGTAATTGTTTGCCACTGCGAAGCTAGTGGATGCGATTTCTAATTCCTGATGAGTTTATTCATGTTTCCCAGGTATTATTTTACTGTTTGGTGGGTTGCATCGATCTCCCGATTCAGCTAACGCAGTAATGTAGCCACTTGTCCCTCTGTCTTCATTTTAGCTTCATTTGGAACCTCAAAAATGAATCTGGGATTTCTTTCGATGCTTTGATTGTTGTCTAATAGTGCCAAGATATTGGCGACCAAAATGCCGAAACTGGTATACACGACGTCCACAAACTTCACAAGGCCCGAATAGAAATCACAGTGCCCAATTGAAGGTTTACGTCGCCCGAAAAAGTATTTACGGCGACCGATAACGCTTTGACGACGCTCGATTGGCTAGGTAAACCCTGTATTACCTATCGCATTGCTTGATATCATTAACCAATTATTTTGTTTCTAAAATTTTATATTGTAATAATTAAATCACAATAACAGAAAAACCACATTCTCCTGGCCCGCGGCTTTAGATCATTTACTAAAGTTGGCCCTTTGTCTCAAAAGTTTGCCGACCGCTGATCTATGAGACTACTGCTTCTATGATCCTCCCTTCGGCGAGTGAAATCCAAACTAGTGATGGGTAAAGTTGGCAAAAATCCGAAGTCGACTCCGATCCGACTCCGATAAATTCGGAATTGACTCCGGAAGGTAGGTTCGCGCTGCAATATCCGGAGTCCGTACGACTCCGGACGATTCCGAACGACTCCGACTCCGGGCGGATCTAGTGGTTCCATTTTGCCGGAGTCGGAATCGAACATACAATAGTCGAAGTCGGATCGGAGTCGTGGGTGCGCTCCATACAGCACATCACTAATCCAAACGAAATTGATGTAAGCAAACTTCTGGTGCGCCAAACATCAATTTTACACAAATTAAATTAAAAGTCGGGGGAGATTGACCGTACTCACTAGCGTAATTTCTATGTTCACTAGCGCATGTGGTGGCAGCTGGTGCAAGCTTTTTATGGTAATCGATGTGAATCGATCATTCGAGCCGGATCTCAAAATCAAATACAGTAGAACGTCGATTTTCCGGAGACGGATTAACCGGTGGGCGCCTTAACCGTGCACATAAATTTGACAGTTGGTCTATAGTCACCGACAAACCGACGTGACACTGGCGTTACAAAAGAGTCCCACACGAAAGTACTGTCATTTGCATGTGAGGCGAACACTCCTGTCAAAGTAAGCTCTGTTCACTGCTGCTTCGATGTAAACAACTTTTCAAAGTACAAATTGCGAAGGAATTGTGAGGCAAAATTTTGTGAAAATTTTTGGACAAAACACCCAGGAAAATCGTTTTATAAGTTTCCAAATCAATGCAAAAGATGTAACCGCAGGACTCCACACAGCATAACACGGAGCGCAACATAACAACTGACAACTGCCAAACGCCTCAGAAAACGCTTTATAGCCGGTACCATGTTTTGAATATCCTTAGTAGGCCGCTCATTTCTCGTTGAAATGCTACCAACCTACTGCCATGACCCACAGTTAATGAAACGCTTTACCTCCTTTCCCAAACGTTTTTTGAAGCGTTTGGCAGCTGTCAGTTGTTATGTTGCGCTCCGTGTTATGCTGTGTGGAGTCCTGCGGTAAGAAGTAATTAAAACAATGCGCATTGGAATTTGCGGAGAAAAACAAAAAGGGGATTTCGCAGTTCTTCCTTTGTGTCAGTGTAGTAGGCGAATCATTACCCAAGTGCCACAAATCCACTAAACGACCACTAAACGGCTTCTAAACGACTCAAGTTCTCTACCTAAACGGAATATAGAAAGACTTCGTTTAGCAGACGCCAAACGACTCATGCATTCTAAAAATAGCAAAAAAGCTGGTGGCGCTATCTGTTGGTGGGATACCCCAACCAGTTGAGCTTCATCGCTTGGAGGAGAGCTTTCTCATTTCCTCTGTACTGTTGTATGGTTTTGCATTGAAGTTATGCATCGCTAGAGCTAGAACGGCGATACGATTGTTTAAATACTAAACTCCAACGGAAACCACCAGCACTGAAGCAACCCAAGCGCCACAGATTAAGCTTAAACGACTGGAAAATTGAATATCCATAGGAAAAAAATGAAAGCTTCACAGCTTCATTGGTTTGATCAATAGATGGCGTATTACAACTAATCATTATATTGCTATCCTGTTCTTGCAATGTGTTTCGACAAGTTTCATCTTATCATAACCTATATAGCCTTATAACTTTCTGAGCAAAAATCTATGTGAATGGTCGTGTGGTCAGATACGTGGGTATCAACACCAACGACCATAACTCAATTCTCACTTGCTTCAGTACTGGTGGTTTCCGTTGGAGTTTAGTAATTAAACAATTGTATCGCCGTTCTAGTTCTAGCGATGCATAACTTCAATGCGAAACCATACAACAGTACAGAGGAAATGAGAAAGCTCTCCTCCAAGCGATGAAACTCAACTGGTTGGGGTATCCCACCAACAGATAGCGCCACCAGCTTTTTTGCTATTTTTAGAATGAATGAGTCGTTTGCCGTCTGCTAAACGAAGTCTTTCTATATTCCGTTTAGGTAGAGAACTTGAGTCGTTTAGAAGCCGTTTAGTGGTCGTTTAGTGGATTTGTGGCACTTGGGAAGGCGCTAGTGTATTTTCATTTGAAATAAGGAGACAACTTTTGAAGCTCATTTTTTCGAAGTGTCACGTCGGTTTGTCGGTGCTATAGTGGCGAACATTTTCTGCGATGATCCGGTTAGCAAAAACATTTGTTGTGCAGCAATCTAGTGTCTAGTGACATTTTTAACTTCATTTTTGACAAAAGACAATAGTTAAATATATTGTTATTGATTCAAAAAATATTCTACTAGTGATTTATCGATTAGTTTAATATTAATTTCTAGTAAAACTAGTGAATTTTATATCTTTTGTATGAATTTGACATTTCTCGGACCATTATTCGTGTAAATCGTTCAACCGGCTTTCGCCCGGTCTCAAGCTGCCCGGATAATCGCTGTTCTACTGTCGATACTTTTTTCATCGTTTTTTTTGTCACGAAAATGGCTGAAATGCATGAAGAACATATGCATCTACCTTTTACAAAACTTGTCTCGTCCGAATTAAGTAATAAACATAGAAAAATAACTTTCTAAGAATATTAGAATTCCACGTTAAATTGAAAAATATTTGATCATTTTATTTCTCCGGTTGCCTTGTGCCCTGCCGTTGTATGGCAACAGCGATATTTGCTCATCGCCAAGATGTGTAGTCTTTATATTCGAAAATGCAGCTTATTTTATTGCAGTTTATTTATCTCGGTCGCGGTTTTGACGCAATCTGTCATTCATCATCAGCACATGTCATTTCATCAATCGTAAGAGACCTCTACCTATTCATTATTCTTGTGTTTACAAATATGAAAGTGTCGTGATTGGTGAATAGAAAATTATTTCAATGTAAATTGCCGGTAGAATTGTAAGTATTTACCTATTTACCTTTTTTTATTTAATTATTCACTTGGATATCGGCAAACAAATTTGAATATCATAATATCAAATTGAATATTAGATTTGTTAGGCTCAATTATTAATCAAATAAATTCTCTTTTACTATGTTGTACATTTCTTACAGTGAAAAAGTGGTGCGTTATTAGTGCTATTCATACGTAAGTGATATTGCAAATCTTTGAATAAAACATTTCCTTGTTAATTTTGTATAGTGGTTCCTGGAAATGCACAAGATAGCTTGGTATTGCACGTAGCGCTTGTTGTGCCGAATCGGCTGTTATTTTTATGCCACTAACACCATCTGGAATCGTGGAATTGTGAGTGAACTATTTTTCGTTTTATTTGCCTACACGGATACCGTCGCCTCCCTAGCGTTGTATTCATCGTGCGCTACACATGGTTTTTCCATCATCCGGCACCACATGCAACAGATTCCCCCAGCATGCAGATGACTGGCACTGTGAGCAAAATGAATCGCTCCCCCCCTCCCCCCCCCCTACTCTCGTGTTCTCAGTCGAAAATAATGAAAGAATTTGTGTTGGGTTATTTTTTACCAATTTCCTTCTTTTATCTAGAAAATATGGCTTAAAATGCCGTGTTGCTTTGTAGCATTTTCTAAACAAACATTAACCTACAGTAACATAAAGAAAGCAAGAATTTACAGCAAAAGTACTTTCAAAATGTTAGCGATTTAATGAAAGGAAAGTGCAAGTTTTTCCCGTTACAGTGTATAGCAAGATACGCTTATCGCTCCAAGAGCCGGCAGTAATAACACCAATACAAACGGGTCGCATTACATCAGCATAGGCGTTCATGCGGTGAAGAGTCATATTCTGCTGCATGTCGCTTTGGCCATTGGCCGACCGATGTTTGAATCGACGAAGTTTTCTTCTCGTCTTGGTTTACTTCCGCATATGCTCATTTAACCCGTCTATCGTCTCCCGTGGACCGCCGACGCAACGTGGTTTATGTTTATTTGAAGAAGCAGTACAGAATTTAGTTTTAGTTCAGCATCCACACAAGGCACATCAGAACGGTGTTAATTCTGTTACACGTCCAGGCCTCGCCATTGTCGTTATTGTAATGTGATTATGAATAGATTTAACCTATAAAAGGAGTTCTATTCTGTGGTAAACCCTAAGTTCGTGTGACTCAATATAGAGACTTAATATAGTAAGTTCTATTCCACATTATTTGCATCCTTCTGGTTATTGGACAGTCTGATTTACGGGATATGACGTGGCCTAATTTGACACACTGTTTTAACGTTTATGGCGCTCTTTACTAAATGGTCGAGGCTTAGTGATGTTTAGAATTGACATTGGTTTTTTTTCTGAAGCTGGTACCAATTGTTACTTTAAAATATACTTTTTTGTGAAACAACAATGATCATATGGTTATTTTCGTTATCGATTGCTACACATGTAATAAAAATGAAGTTAACACATTTCTAGTTCTAATGCTAGGAGATCATCCATTTTCTTTGGCCGTTTCCAGCATTCTAAGGCGAATTGCACGCAAACGGAAACTACACCCGAAAAAGTCCATCCTAAACAATAACTATGAAAACGATGTTCGTATTCGCAATGAGCATCTGCTTGTTGTTTAACTACGCCGTGTCTGCTATCCCAAAGCCGGAGGAAAAACGAGTGCTGGATCATGATCCCCTAAGTCATGCGCAACATTATCAAAACGATGAGCATAACAAACAGTACGATCACGAAGCATTTCTCGGCGAAGATGCTAAAACGTTTGATCAACTCGAAGCGGACGAAAGCAGAAGACGCTTGGGGTAAGTAAACGCGAGCCGACGGACAATGGTAAGCTCGGATAGATGTGAATTAATCGCGTAATCACGTCGCGCCGCGTAGCATGCATTAAAGTGCAGCAATTGTGTCGCTAATTGGTTAAAATGATTTCACTATTTCGCCAGACTCATCGTAGATAAAATAGACAGAGACAATGATGGCTTCGTTAATATGTCTGAGCTGAAAGCGTGGATTCAGTACACGCAGAGGCGCTACATCGACGATGATGTCAACCGTCAGTGGAAGACGCATAATCCGAACAACACGGAGAAGGTGCACTGGGACACATACCGCAAGAATGTGTATGGATTTCTGGACGAGCTTGCGGCGCAGGAACCGGACCATCCGAGCGATGAACATTTTTCCTATCGCACTATGATGAAGCGCGACCGACGCCGCTGGAGCATTGCGGATCGTGACGGAGATGATGAACTCACGAGGGAAGAGTTTACCGATTTTCTACATCCCGAGGAAAGCAGTCACATGCGCGACGTTGTAGTAACGGAGACCATCGAGGACATTGATAAGGATAGTGACGGAAAGGTGTCAGTCGAAGAGTACATTGGTGATATGTATCGGCAAGGTGAACAGAATGAAGAAGAACCGGATTGGGTGAAACACGAACGCGAAACCTTTACCAACTTCCGGTACGTATGGTTACAGAAATAAAGGTACGAAACCATCTTACCCTGTTGTTATTGCATTGCAGTGACAAAAATAAGGATGGCTTCATGGACAACCAGGAGGTGAAAGATTGGATCACTCCGGCGGACTTTGACCATGCGGAAGCCGAAGCCCGTCATTTGATCTACGAGGCAGACTCTGACGCAGATGAAAAGCTAACAAAGGACGAAATTATAGAAAAGTACGATCTGTTTGTCGGTTCACAGGCGACTGATTTTGGCGAGGCTTTAACGCGGCACGACGAATTTTAGGCAAAACAAAAAAAGAAATTATGATTCAAGTGTTCCATTCATTCGTGACGAGATGGAATATTTTCGTATACGAATACATATTTCTTTGAATTGATATTTAACAGCGCCATGTCTTAGTGCGATTACGGAAGGCATTCGATTGCGACTGACAAATTTAACATACTCTTTTGTTTGCCATTCAAAAATAGCAAAAGCACTGCTGGTAAAGAAATGTAGTGAATAGGTTTAATAATTATTTCTTCGAAGAATGAGATCTGATCATCGATATGAATATATCGTTCTATGGTGTTCTAACATTTAGTTTAACTATTAATATCTTCTTTACATAGGTTTAACAAATCGTACCATTTATGTTCGCCTTACCTAAAAGCCTTGGGCAAGCTACTAAGATCAACTAAATGTGAAATATATTCAATTTGTAAACAAAATCTAAAAAAATCATGTTTATAATTGAATAAACAACATTGGACCGAATTAAGCGTTTATATCAAATTATTGCCATTAGCTGATCGCTCCTTTGCTGGCTACAATTTGACAAGTGGGTCGAACGACCATCAATCAACAATCACTTGTGTATATTTCAAACCAGAAAGTTGATACCTATAATGTTGTGACTTATAATGTGTTCTTTCCGTGGTTCTTATTGTTCGCATTAAATGAACCGCCATTTCACCATTAGTATGCTGTAAAGAATCGCATACGATTGGAGTCAATATAAGCGAGTTTCTTCATAGATGACAATTTTATTGTTACTTTTAGATTGCAGTTATTATTGAAATCGTATTTACATTGGCTTTCATTACTACATAAGTGTGCGAATTATTGTTAGGTGTAGTTCTCAGGTCAAACTTGTTTTTACATCCGAGTGCAATGTTCTTCTTATAATATTCGATTTGTTAAAAAAAAACCTTTTACACATCACCTATACTTGGAACATGTCATTGCTACTGTGCCTTCTTTTTCATCGTATAGTAACACATACTGGCGCGACTATCCGCATAGCATGTTTACATGTTCTGTGTAAATCGTAATGTATTTACGGGCTGCTACAGCAACTGCAAGTCTCCGAGTTTGTGTTTATTTAGTATTTTATATTAGTCTGCCTAAAATAGTTCTTAGAGTAGCTCTTCGCTTAGTTGTGATTTGAATTACGTGTAAAGCAAGCAAACTGTACATAGTCTGGTCATTTTATTTTCTAATCGTTTGCCTTTGCCAAAGCAAATAGTAAACTGACGTTGCTTAAAACAAATACATACTTGGCGCCGTACTTTTGCTACTACGAGCATAGCATGAAGTACTTGTATTACACCCCTGTACCTAGACAATAATTTAACAGTTTTTACATTACTGTACATGGAACAAAAACCTGAATCTGGGATATGTTTAAAAAGAAGATATAGCAGAACAAAATGTGCAAATGATGGTATTACGATCGAACAATTAAAGCAGTTAAAGAAAAGAAGAAAACAATCAACATTGAAGACCAGTTGTGTCGTTAGAGTAGGTCGCGAGATCTATTAGATAGACGCGTCGGTTTCTATAAGGTCGGGCGTGTTCGATTCCCGTCCGGACATTATTCCCATAGGCAGAACCAACTATCCAGTTATACGGTACTTTTTAAAGGAAAAGTTTATACACTTCTGTATTTGAACGTTACGGAGCGGTGAAGAGGTCTATTGAGGAGTCTGGCGAAATGAAACTGGCGTTGGCTCTTGTAAAACCGGACGCAGCTTGGTTCTCATTCATGCACTACCTTCCGGATACATGGACTCACTGACGATTCCGTTATGGTGTATAATTATGTCAAGTAAGTTTACATTAATCTGGCATCTCTGCGTAGATCATTTGCGCCAAAAAGGAGATACACGTATCTGGAATGTTAACGTGCGTGAAATTGTGGAAAAGAACACGTTGTTCTTTGAACTATTTATTCAACAATTTTTTACTGCGAAAAGCTAAATATGAATTTTTTGAAAACAGTGTAAAGTATTGGACATAGTTATCACTATGCAATGAACTTTTTGTCGACAGTTTTACAAAAATAATGATAAACTAAGGAATGTAATGGGACTCAAAATAATGGGCCATTGGAAAGTTTTCAACGGTACAAAAACATTTAAAAAATAATCAGCACGTACTTTATAATGCAGGACAGTCTTTGGAAGACCGAGATTATAATAGTTATTGGTGATAGTGAGGGCGAAAGTCTTTTCGAATAATTATTTCCTTGCGTATGGACATGTGAAGTCCGTTGATAAACCTTTGATATTTATTATATGCCACCGGATTTGTATTATCTGCGGTACCGTACTTTCCTATTATTTCGCCGTTACGCTGTCATTCGCCAGTGTATTGTGATAAGGCGTTCGCTATCATATTATATAGATAATAAATTGGAGCAAGGAAAGAAGATTGCATTCCTTTTCTCTATAATAAAAAGCATAGGAACGAAATTGAGCCTATGTTCAACCAAGAGAAACTCTTATTTAGTTGCTGTATTCCCTGCTATGAAAACTGTTGGCTCATCTAATTTGACTAGAATTTTCAGTACATAGAGTGCATAGAGTCGCCCTTCAATAATTACGCCCTTCAATAATTACGCCCTTCAATAATTAATTAGTTTGCAACGTAAAAATGCACCAAACTTAACTTTTCCGTTACCGCATTACTGTCGAAACAAAACATTATATTGTGCATCATCAGCACATTTTGGTAATGCCCGAAATCAAACGTCATTGATTGTTGGACATTTCGAACGTTTCTGAATCGGGACTTCCATAGCCACTGGAACCATCGTCTCGATGTGGACCCGGGTTACTTGGATGATGATGATGATGCTGTTGTTGTTGTTGTTGCTGCTGCTGTTGCTGTGGGTGTTGCGGCTGTTGTGTGGAATGTTGCTGCTGAAGATTGGTACTTCCGGGCTGGATTTGATGCATTGAGGACGAAGTAGCTGGTAAGCAGGATGGATGTGATTCGCACGTTGTTGGTGCTATCGACGTTGCCGATGATGTAGTCGCTACCGCAACTGTTGCAGAGGGTTGTTGTTGAGATGGTGATTGTTGGTGCTGCTGTTGTTGTTGGACCAATCCGGCCTTTTCTGTTACGTATGGAGATCGATTAATATTGGTTGGTGGCAAACGTCCGGCACTCGCGAGATGGTTTTCTCCAGTGGGCTAAAGATTTGCATGGATTTCGATTCATTTTAAACAACAGGCAGAGCGCAAAGAAAGGAAAAGAACAAAACATGGACATATTTAATTACGCGAAACATCGTTTAACATTTTTACATTATTTATGATTTTATATAGGGAATGCATGGATTGCACAAGAAATGGTTATAATAAAGGGAGAAAGAGAGAGAGAGAGAGAGAGAGAGAGAGAGAGAGAGAAAGAGAGAGAGAGAAAGAGAGAGAGAGAGAGAGAGAGAGAGAGAGGGGGGGGAGGGAGGAGACTGCGGGACAATGCTATATATTACGAAGCAGTGCGAAAAGGGGGAGATGAATATTAAAGAATGGAAACGAACGAAAATGAGTAAATGTGGGACTCGTTTTAATTGTGATTGTAAAATGTAAGGAGAGAATGTAGAAAGATGTCAGAATATTTAAAAAAGAACACTAATAAAAAAATAGAAATCCTGTTTTAAACTAACTACCCAAATACGTGCATAACCTGCTAAAAATGCATTACAAGTTTTTCTTTTCTTTTTGGAATTGGGTCAAGGTAAAAGACGTACTCGACATTAATCAATACTTCACAGCTTACACTATTTTCCTCCAAACATTCAATTATTTTCGTAACACGAATCCTTTTTTTGCGCTTCTGCACGTAAATATGAAGAAAGAGTACTAATTATTTAGCGAAATGGTTTTCCAGTGTTTTATTTGTCGTACGTTGCCGTGTACAGGTCCTTTCTTGTAGCTAAAAACACACCGAGTTCCATTGCACTCCATTCCACTTTATCGCTAGATCTGTTCTCTGTGTATTCTAATTATAAATTTTTAATTATCTGCAAAAGATTAAAGATGCACGAGAAAAGTTATTATCCTGTTTATAATTAATTTTCTTTTGTGCTCTCAAAATGAAGGCGTATGCGCGCTAATTTGCGTTGAGCTTTTTAGCTTATGTTCACAATAAATGAGTATCCGTTTTGTTGACCACTGCCATTTTATTCTTTTGCTAGTTGCTATTTTACCCCGTTTTACTTTACGCCACGCGTATCATTGTGCATTTATTATTCTAAATTAGCTCTCTCGTACACATCTGACATGTACACATCTGTAATAATTCGTAAAATAATTTGTAGCCATGACTTAAAAAGAAATCGGTCACTTGAGCTTAATTGGTCGGCTTTATTTTTTTCATGAGGACATTTTTTTCTCGGTTGAAATAATTAGTTTAAAGTACTGCTACACAAGCTACTAAATTACCAGTTGTTGGAAAAAAATAACCTTTCAGACCGGCTTATGGACCGAGCAGCAACAAAGCGCTATGGAGACCGAACTCTACCACAAATATGTAAAGTAAATTCATATATTATAACATTTATGTTTACCATATCCTTTAACGAGTACATTCACTCGCTGAATTTGTTATTATTTAAGAGCGCCGGTTCCTGCAAAACTGATTTATTCGTTTTAATTAATGATAAAAGTGCAACAAAAACAGTCACAGCGTTGACAAGCGTTGCATGCCATTTTGGCAAACGTTTTGGTTGGTCGTCTGTGGATTTGTTTCGTAAAAATAAAAGAATGGTACTGCTTTTTTGCTCTCAGTCAATCTCAGAAATGGCTTCGACTTCATTGGCACAAAAAAAGAGCTGGTTATTTAGGAGTATATAGGAATGGGAGACAAAGGATCTGTGATAGGACTGCATATGGTGCGGTCCTGCTCTGTTACAAAATTTTAATTAAATTCATTAAACATATTTGTTGATTTCTCTTGCCCCATTCGTCCTTAATTTACACATTTTCAAATGCCTCCAACCACGACCATTGTGTGATTTTATCCGTCCATTAGTGTGTGTGTATTCCATTTACGACAGTCTTTGTGGATGGTGTACGTCATGAATTTATACATACATTATTGAAAAACTGTTTGAAAGGGTTTCGCTTGAACAAAATGTAGAATGTTATATTTTGTCATTTGTTCTTATTTTGCATTAGTGTATATTTGCCTGATTTGATCAATATCCAGTTTTTTAATTTTAGGTAAATAAGATCTAAAAGAACACGCTAATGCAAAATGCATACAATGTTGATCTGTGCATTTAAGTCATGCATATCTGCTATCAAACTCACTAAAGCACATGTGCCATAATTTGTTACTGGATAACTAATCAAAAGTCGTGTTGTTTGCATATGCCTAATTATAAAGTAAAAACGAACTTCAAACAGACACGTAATGCTAGTTTGATGTTTGACCTCATCGTACAGTGAATGTCTTGTTTATGAAAGTGCGGTTTAGCACATCACCGAAAACCAAGTCATAAACTACTTCAGGTTTAAATTGCTTGAGATTCGCCACAGAATTTACGAAGCGGCAAAGACGAGCAAACTAAAAAAGCAAACAAACCAAACAACATGACCCAAGGGCATGTATGGTTGTTCTGCGTCATATTTTGCAGTGCTCGTGACACTGCTTTGTGTTGAAAGCCATAACACGATCTCAATCATAGATAACAATGCAGTTACACATTTTAAAATAGTTCATACTTTGAAGCTTCTACACTTTTTGCCTTGTCTATTCTCTTTCGGCGCTAAGGATATTCTTCAGCCATAAGCGACGTATCGTTTTCGCGTGCCGGCATCAATACAATGGTTGAGCTGATGATTCAACCGCTCCGTACGCAAAAGTGTAAGTCGGATGGTGTTAGCAAGTATGATGGTGGTGCCACATGACAGTTTTCACAAATGACCCATCTCTCTAAGTTTACTGAGAAACGGTCCAAATAAAATCTAATTATAGTAAATTGTATAATTTTCATCTACATATGTCAATAGAGTTCTTGTCGTTTACCCAATAGAGAGAATGTGTGTGTGTTTGGTGGTTGTTTTACAACGAGTTCACAAATACGTTGCGTTGCTTATGGCGAAATAGAGCCGTATCAAGCGTATATCTGCTATCCATAACATGCTAGCTATGTTACATACGAGCTCTGGTAGATCACATGTAACCTATGGCTTGTCTTATCGGTAAGCACGAAAGCAAATTGTATTAGCTGCTGGGTGCATCAATACGATTATCAACCACTGTGGTATCTAGGCAAAACGTTAGTAAGCCATATTGTACTGAATTTATAATTTTAGTCTTAAGGTTAGAAACTCTAGATCACTTTGCTGCTTTGGCTACATTTACTTTATGAGGCGTTCCGTGGTACAGTCGTCAACTCGTACGACTCAGTAACATGCCCGTCATGGGTTCAAGCCTATAATGAATCGTTCCCCCGTAGCAAGGATTGACTATCCGGCTGTGTGGTAATGAACTAAGTCTCGACTTTATGTGGCCTTGTTTGTTGGTACCCACAGTTGTTTTTTGGTTTTTGAAATCATCCTTGTTAGTACAACAATCATATTAATGATTGAAGGTTGTACAACAAAAATGAATTTCATAATGAAATGAAATGAAAATTAGGGTTTGTATTTGTTTTGAGACGGCCTCGTAGTACAGTCGTCAACTCGTACGACTTAACGACATGCCCGTCATGGGTTCAAGCCCCAAATGGACCGTGCCGCCATACGTAGGACTGACTATCCTGCTATGGGGGGATCAATAAGTCACTGAAAGCCAAACCCACGAGTAGTGTGGTACAGGCGGGCCTTAACCAGCAACGGTTGTTGAGCCAAAAGAAAAAGAAATTTGTTTTGAGAATGAAAACTACAAGCTTAGACACACTCCAGCTTTGACATATGTGTTATTTTACTAGTAAAATATTTCAAAGTCGTTCGATGAAGTATTGTTGAACAAGTTGTTCAAGCAATATGTATATAGCACTCTTTAAATTGACAACAGCGATGAACTATAAATTTTGCAAAATAAATCTAATGGGCTAATTTTCTTGTAAAATTATTGTTTGTATGTTATTTTCAAATTTTTTCATTTTGTGATGATATAAATAGCGTCTATTTATTTAATTGTTTTTGCATGTCAAATAATCTTCTAAAGTCATAGCGATTGAAATGTTTGTCCCGGTAGTCATGATAACATGGGGGACAATTAGTTTCAGTTTAACTATTTGATACAATTTAAATGTATGTAACTGAATGTCCGAAATCATTAATTTATAACATTTTTCTTTTTCTTCTCCTTCTTATTCTTCTTTTTCTTCCTCTCCTTGTTCATGTTCTTGTTCTTCTTTTTCTTCTATTTTGTAATCAACATATGGAGTCTTGTAAACTAAATATAAATTTATTACTTTTCTCAACTAAAAGAAGAATGCTATTGCATATGTTTCATATGTTATTGCAGAAAATAATGTAAATAGTTTAGGAATTGAATACTACTTCGTTTTGTATCTATGGAATTAGCATAGTTACGTTCTTGTGTAATTTGCATGCTAAATGTTATCCAACAACAATATTTTGTATTCTTTTCACTCAATATCATTTTTAATTTTAATTTTAATTTATAATTTTGATTAGCTTCATAACAATCAATTAGAAAATATTAAATCATTTCTTTTTTTGGAAATATCCGATTTTATTCAAATAATACTAATTTATAATACCAATTTTAATACCAATCATACAAATACAGTAGAACGTGGAATACCGGGCAGCTCGAGATCGGACGGTTTCCGGTTAATCTATATTCACGGATAATAGTTCAATGAATGTCAAATTCATATAAAAGTTATAAAATTCACTGGTATTACCAACAATTTATTATGATTCATTCGATTAATCAATATTACAATATAATTTTCATCGTCAACTAACTGGTTTAAGTAGGTTTAACAACTATTCATGAACAAAAATGAAGTTCGAAAATAGCACAAGACACTAGGTAGCTGCACAAAAATAATGTGTACGAACTTGACTATCGTTTTAAATGTTCGCCACGATTGCAAAGCTGTCAGATTTATGCGCACGGTTAAGCCGCCTGCCGGTTAAGCCGTCCCCGGATAATCGACGTTCTACTGTAATACCAAATTACAAATATTGTACCCAATTGACATTTTTGAGCACGAATAATCGGGAATTCGAGCAAATTCCATTAAACTGGAGCCTTAAACTGCACCAGCTTAAGGGAATTTAGAAAAAGGCCTTTAAAATCAACTGTGATGCGGCTTTTTCGTTGTTTTCTTCTAGATTCGCTCGGAAATGATGTTTCAAATCGTTATAGTTGGTCATGTAGCCATTTTATACTTAAATAATAACGGTTTTTTTTTTTATAGAATAACGTCACACAAAATTAACTTTTGTTTTTCATCAACAATCAAAGCTACGAATGTAAAATGAGCTCGACGGCATCGTCCATCGATAGAAGAAAGTCTAATTTACAAACTCACCAAATCTTAGCGCTTTCAAAACACTTGATCACACACATATCCACAATTTCAGGCGTATCGAGTACTAATCGAGCAGGTATCGAAAAACAATTTCGAGCAAATGTAACTTGGGTATACATACGAAGGTACGTCAAACTGGTGTCTCACTGAGGACCTCTGTATGCGGCCCTCGACGCTACGAAGTTATGATTAATCTAGTCTATGTGGCCCTATCCGTTTGAAGTTCGTAGGCTGAAATTTCAGCCTGTCAGCTGTTTGCATTGTATAGCAGTTTTCGAGCAGCTATCTTTGTGAGCATAATATACAGGTGGGCTTATCCCAAGGTGTATGAATTTCGATGGCTGATTTTTATCGCTTCTGCCTCTGAATGAAGATTTTAAGAGTGTTTTGTGTATTCGTCAAGCCTCCAGAAAGCTCGATGGAGCAAAAGTTTTTACTCGTTCTGTCAAAAAGTGATGTTCAAAATTGGTTATTAAAAAATGCTATGAGACCACCTGGACTACATACTCTTTGATTCCAGATTCCACCACCTGATCTCTTTAATGCACCTTGGGATAAATGTAAACAACACCGTGTTTTCGACCAGGTACTCGAATCTAATTCTAGCTTTGTGGCTAGAATAATCTAGACCAAGGTAGATTTAAAAATATCAGGTGGTGGACTCTAGTGCATTTTGACAATTTGTCACTTGACGTAAGATCCCCAGGATTCAAACTTTGTTTACACTTATTAAATTTGTTCATATAATTGATCCATCCCATTTTTTCGATTGAACATTCTTCAAAAATATATTTTGGACTTCGCGAGTTCTTATTTCACATTAAAACATGGATTAAAGTGTGTTATTTTGTGTTATTCCGTGAATTTATTCTATAATTCATTGTGTTTTCGACATTTTTGATGATAAAAATTAAGTAAGGATTATTTTTTTCAATTTTCACATTAATTCCTCATTATCTACGATCCGCATGGACAATTTACGTGAGATTAGAACTCTTACTCACATGATTTTAAATTTCGTGCATAAACAAATCATCAAACCAATGGTTAACGGTTCTAAAATGACGTAAAGTCCCTTAACTATGGCGACCCCCCAAAGGCCCTAATCCATCGCCTAATATTTTTAATCCACCTTGATCTAGACTGAAAATTGCTGGCTAGTTTTTTGTGTGGTTTTGTATGGAGTGTTTACATGATTTCAGCCTCCAACTGTCAAACTCCATACAAAAAACTAACTAGAATCGTGAAGGCCCCCTATATTTGAAATTGGAATACCTTTGTTATTGACACTCAAAATGGACGTTGGAATATTTTCTGCCCACGAAAGGATTTTCTAGTTAACATGTGGCCCATGAGCATGAGACCATGAATAAATGAGTTTGATACATCTGATTTAAAGGGTCGGTTTGTGGGTTCATTCAGAAATCATAGCGTTGCGTTGTTGTTTTTTGTTATACGAATACTAACGATATTATTACGTTAAGTTATTTGCGTTCTATTCTATTCTCGGTCGTTGGTTTCTAATATTTTGAAATATTTGAAGGTATTTTGGAATTATACAATCATAGTTTTTTTTTGTTACACAATTTGAGTTGATACACTAGCATTTTAAAACAAATGGTACGTAGATTTTAAAGTTGCAGTAATTGGCCAAAGATGGAGCAGAATCAAAATTTGCGTCCCTATGCCATACTCGTTACACATAGGCTGAAAGACGCAACTGCAGTAGGCCGTAAAGAATCCAGTTTATTTTGAAACCACGTGTTGATGGAATATTAACGGGGTAACGTTCAATCACGTTTTATAGACGTTTTGGGTGTTGCTGTTACAATCTTTTGAAAGCAGGCTCAATAAACGTGCTTCTAGATGTCAGTTATATTTTCTTGATGACACAAATCGGGTAACCAACAATACCTTCGGTTGTTTGTAATGCTCCATTTATTGTCACAGGCGTGATATTAAACTCGTAACCCGTAAGCTTTACGGTGTCTTGCCGATGCCGTGCGTAAATTATTTCCAACCATTACACAATCACCCTAAAAAGCTACTATTCGTTTGTCATATTTGGGTTCCCTTGCACACCGTCATTGTAATATTGGGCTTCGTGTATCACCAGTACTGATCGGGAAGCGATTAACGATAAACTAAATCTAAATAATAACCTGTTTATAACAGTAATGCCGGTAATGTTTAAAACTCTTATGATCATAATGCCTAAAGGTAGTCATCTCGCTGGTTACCGGCTCAGCGAATATGAGGCTATTAAATCAAGAAATTCAGTTACTGTCCATTTTATAGCTACACTTATACCACCGTATGATAATATAAAGTAAAAAAAGGAAATAACACTGAAAACAAAAAAATGAATATGGTATGTCGGATTAAAAAAAATCGGTAGAGGTAACAAACGCAATGTGAAAATATAACATGGAAAATGTATGCCGTGATGTATGCGGGAGCATTCAAGCCGGGGAGGGATTCATCTAAGGGTATTTTGATTTTACCTGTAAATTACTAACTTGCCTCCGAATATGCGCCAAGCTAGACGGATTACAGGCCATACTAGCAAACACCAATCGCTCTTCGTAGTCATATTCGCATAGAATTTTATTATCACATAAATAGAAACGATCGCCAACACAGAATCTGGTATGAATGAAAAGAAGAAAAGGTTAATATATAAATAGGGTAAATTGCTTGTTAGTATCGATGTTGCAAAAATGATACCTCTCTTCCGTACCTATGATTGCACTGTTGGCATGCGAAGCATTCTAGATGATAGACATTGTTTTTGGCACGCATTACCATTTCGAATGCCGGTATCACCTTGTTGCAAGCGGCACAATATCCAGTCGTGCCGAATAGTCTAAGGTAGTCTCGCTTACATAGGATAAGATTCGCTTTAGTATACAATGTTGAGCCGACCTCTCCCAGGCGGCAATCACAGCAACCACACTTGAGGCAATCTTCGTGCCAGAAGATATCTAGTGCTTTCAATAGAAAGCGCTCGGTTATACGCTTCCCGCACCCGGCACAGTCCTTGGCTAAGCCGGTCGCGGCAACCAGGTTTGCAGTGGCTGAGATCGACGATTGGATCGTAGTGGCGGGTGTATTAGGTGTAACTGTCGTGTGTCCCATTGTTGTTGCTGACACGCTGCCGGAATGGTGAGTTCGAATCGGCTGTACATTGATTGTGTGGTCGTTGATTGATTCCACTACAAGAGAATAAGTGGAGTTTTATAAATATAAAACTTTTAATCAAGCAGTACGAGAGTCATTAATTAAGTGATTGTTATTAATGTATTTTTTTGATAATTTATGTACTGAAATTGAATATTATATTCGCTAATTATAGTATAATGGCAATTTTCACAATCACTCTGTTTAAAAAAATATAAACGGCTCCATTTTATTTTATTTGTAAACGGAACAATCACTTATGAAAAATGAAACAATGGTTTTATACGGCATTTGTTAAACTCTAACAACTTATATTTCTACTTATTTATGTGCATTTGTTCAATACTCGAAACGTTCGAAGACTATCGAAAACGTTCTGTTTAAGCACACACAAACCATTTCGTTTAAACGCGAATTACCTAAACTGAATATCTTGAATCCCCGGTTGACTAAAATGCTTACAAGCGAATAATTGCAACCAACCAGTTTCCAATCTTCTGGACGTTACGTACGTATCCGGTTCCGGCTGTTGTTGCAGGATATGGAGGTTAAGTGCGTGTGTCACACAATCCTTATCTCTTCCATCCTTCTTCTTTTAGCAAATACAATCAGCATTTCACTTTGAGACGACCATCACAGCACAATTGCGACATCCTTTCCGTTCATCCGGTTCAGTATCGGACCGAAAATCAATTTCTACTATCCTGAATTCGATTCGGCCACGGTGCACCCTTCCCTTCCAAGTGGTGTCTCTGTGCACAAATTCATAAATGTAGATAAACTTTTTCAATCAGCAGAAATATGATTGCAATTTTTATTACGACCTGATCCGTTTTCTGGTCTTTCTTTGTAACGTGTGTTTGGGTTTTATTCCGTGTTACTTGTTTATACTGATCCGAGTGTGTTTAAGGATGAGATGATTGTAAATTGCCGGCAAAACAGGAATTTTGAATCAAAGGAAATGGTCAATCATATATAGATTTCACATAATAGAAAGATTTCAGATCGCTTGAGAAATAGTTTGCCTGAATTGTATTATATGATTGATTGATTGTATTTTAAAAATTACAGCTATTTTGAAACAAGAAAAATGTTTCCGGTTTTAGATTATGGAGAAAAAAATTAAAGACAATTTTTTTGTTTATTTATGTTTCGACACAATGCTTATTTTTCTTTTTCTTTGGTACAACAACTGTTAACGGCCAAGGCCTGCTTGGGGTCTGTAACCACCACTATTGGGGTTGGCTTTCAGAGACTTATTGATTACCCATAGCAAGATAGTCAGTCCTGTGCATGAGGGCACGGTCTTTTCGGGGCTTGAAGCTATCACGGGCATGTTGTTAAGTCGTGCGAGTTGACGACTGTACCACAAGACCGGCTCGAACTATACAATGCGTATAGTTTACAAATGTGTTAAAAATATAAGAAAAAATAAAAGTAGTGTTTCATGGCAATGTGAATTTCAGCTTCCAAAGATTTTTTTATCCTTTCTGTATAAAATTAAGAGATATAGTTTTCCTGTGTTGTTGTATTGAAAAACCATCAAAAAAGTAATTGTTATTGGCTCCCTGTCCAAAGTCTATCGAAATGAAACAAAATGCCTTCTGTCATAATCTCATGCCAGTAGAAACGTGGTGATTGAACGAAAAGGAATGAATAACATTTATTAATAATCCAATCATATCTTGTGTAAAACGCAAAACCAGCTCAATGCTGCATTCGGCATCGGTTTGATAAGAGAAAATCGGTCATAGCATAACATTAATGCTACAAGCTAAACAGAGTTATCAACTCACATGTGTGCTTCTCATGTTCATATGTTCGAGCATTTGTATTGTATGCGATGTGAAGGAAAATTTCAGATGAGATGGATTGTTAATTGGAAAAAATAAAATAATACTGGTAGATAAAGAGTTGAAGATAAAAGATTACCATATCGACATGGACATTTGATTTATTTCGATAAAAAGCACATTTGTGAAATAATTTATTAATAATAATCAAACCATCTGCACAGAATATTTTAACTTCGCAAATAAAATGGAAGAAACAGAAGTATTTTTCTAGGGTACCAGTATTTTTGTTCATTTTTAAGTTCAGTTGGAATACAGATGGGATGCATTTTCTTCCTTTATTTGATTCCGTATGGGATGAAATTATTTAATTAAAATCCCGTCAAGTGCACGGTGCTGGTGTCAAAACGTCGCGATTTTGTAATGATTAAAGAGAAAAGTAATTAGCATTAATTGCATCCTGGCCAATGAATATGTAATTAGATAGAGGATGTTTTGTATTCATTAATTAGCATCTTATATGTAGCTGCAAAAGTTTGTTCTCTTATGCGTACAGACTTCGAAGTTAGATGGGAATACGTTTTTGATACTTCACCCCTTGCTTCGCAGGCATTTTTTTCACTGTATTTCATTTAGTATTCTTATTGCCACTTCTTTAGGTGCGAATAAAGGAAGGTTCCTTGTATTTTGTTAACTAAACAAAAACTACATCTTAAATTGTTTTTCTTCAATAGTGCTTTTTCCTGCACATGCACTAGATAAGTTTGGAAAACATGGAAAGTATAGTATGTCCAACAACACAGATTTTGCAGTAACTGGTACACCATTTTCAAACGCCCGATAAGCGTGCTCTCTATTGCACGTATTGGTGTTTATAACGTAAGGAATTAATTAGCCGTGGGAGTTATGCCCATCTTTTCACTGCCACAGGCACAAAAGGTCCTTTGAATGGTATGTGTTCTGCAAATATGTCCAATGCTATGATATAGAGGGGCGTTTATGTTTGTTGGAATGTGGCAAAACTTGCCTTTCCCGTTTCTTCGTGCAATGAACTGATGTTTGTTTTGTGTTTCTTCGCATACTTTATGTATATTTCTGAAATATTTTCAGCACCGGAGCACAGCTGGCTTGTTGGTATTTCTTCCCTATAATCATCTGTAAGCTGGTAGGAATGGTTGGTAAGGTTCTATAAATTTTAATTAGGCTAACGTTAGCAATTATTGGGATAACTTTGGCCATAGTGGGGATTATTGTTGCTGACACTGTCCAACGCAAGACTCAAGAAATGGTTTCGCCTCGGTTTGTTTGCATTGGCCGTGCATAGTGCTTGCTAATTGACTACAAAATGTTTGCTAAAGTGATGACGTAGCAAATTTACTTTCGGGGAAATACAACAGATCGCTACTTTCAGCTCTTAATCTAATGGCGGCTAACAATAGCATTTCTAGCATTATTTTTACATGATAGCTTTAATAGTGAGTGCTTTGTACTCATTTTGTGACATGGCGTAGTTAAATATTTTCATCTATTTTGAAATTAATTTGAGGAAAAAATCGCTTAAATTGTAACTTTCTAGCTGAAACTAAAATAATTATGTCGTGGCGGCTTATACAGACTACATAGACTTCTTAGTACCATGCAATCGAAAAGTCGATTCTTGCCATGAGATGATCCAGTATTGCAGCAGCGGCGCGTGTTTCGATTACCCGGGTGTCTTAATAAGCGTTTAAATATTTTTGTTAAAATAAAGCAATCAAGCAAATGGTATGAAAAACAACAACATCAATTTGTCACTAATGATGCAGGTTCGACACAGTACTTTGTGAGTTTACACTCAGCATAAAAAAGTGCGGCGTTAGCTTCCCTAAAAAATTAGGTTCCTTCGAAAATAGACCGATTCTCTGCATGTTTGTGTTTCGACGAAGGATGAAATCTCGTATGAAATGAAAAGTGCGACAACAGAAAAACTTTATCAGAACTTATTTTCAATCAAATGGCTGCACCGCAGTAGCGTGCCAAGTTTGCAAACGCTCGTTCTGTTGCAATTTGCTGAGCAAACGTGGTACAAACGATCTATTTCATTGGAATAGTAAATGCTTCATATTTTGCACTATATGTGTCTCCTGTATCCTCTGAATATCTCTCCACAATCGAAAAGGATATGCTGCAAAACGACATTCAGAGTATCTTGTGACAAAATGCATGAAGGATAAATGTCACTGTTTAAGGACGCATACTGCAGGATAAAGACAATGGGAAGAAACAAGTAGAACCCATTTGAAGTATCATTTTATTATATGTTCGCTTGTATCTGGATACTTTATGTTCACAGTAACATAGAGCAGAATGTAAGTAACATATAGCTGAGAAACTAAAGAAAATGAATTGATTCATGTTACATGAAAAAGTTTTACAATATACAGCCGAATACAGGATACCCTTAATTTACCACCCAGTTGAGTTACGACGATTCCCAATTACGACGATTTTAATTATGACAGTTTATATTTGTCATTTTGCTAAAAGCGAGTTTTTTTTTAATTTTTTCATTGATATCCGTTACATTCAAATTTATCAGTATTCTCAAACTACTCAAACTTTAATATTTATATCAAGATATTCGACTTATATCTTGCTTTGAAACGCACGGTCGATGGTCTGATGTATTTACAAAGATATCAAATCATACACCGATGTGATCTTCACTTAGAAAGGTTCTGTAATCAGGTGATTTCTATAAAATATAGATGCAGGAGCAAATTGGCTCACATATTTGCCGGTCGCATGAATAAAAATCATCATCTCGTACGACTTAACATTCCCGTCATGGGTTTAAGCCCCATACAGACCGTGGATAGGTAATATGGCCCATTCGAGGAAAAGCAGGTAAATGTAGACCCAAAACAGTTTTTGCGCCAATCATTCTTCTTCAAAAAAAAAATTATAATAAGAAGAAGAAGAAGGAAATACAAATGCTGTTATACTGTTTAAAAAGTATAAAGTGTTTCAATTAGCAGAAGCTACCAAACAAGTCTCGTGAATTGATTGTTATTCTATTGTTGTTCTATTTAGTAGGAACGCTCCAAATTAGCCGTATTGCTTAAGTGAATTAGTTTAAAATAACAAATATTGATATATTTGATGTATTTTTTTTTCAATGATCAATATCTAAAACGACAATATAAATTTAGTCCTTTCTCCGCTGATTGGTGTGAGCGCGCCTGTGATGCAGCTCGTTTTCTAATCAAATTTTTGATAGTTTCGGATTGCGATCGGCGTCTGGTTACCTTTGTATCCTTCTTGTTAATTACAGGTCATTTGGTACTTTCATAACAGCAGTCCAACAACTTGGGAACAGTTTGAAGCCCGGTCAGTAGCAATTATGCTGCTCATTCCATTTATAAACCGCTGTTACTTTTCTTTAATTTGCATCAAACAAACGCGCAACACAAATGGATTCCTCCAACTAATCGTATAACTAGTTATGTTGTTTATTATAGTTATATTGAGGCCCTAAATCCGTTTTTTTGTAATAGGTTGTGTAATAATAGTTTAAAAAATTGGAAATAAACTTGCAAATTCGTAAAATACCAGTGCATACAAAACATACATTAACATGTTTTTATTTATCTCTTCTCAATTTTAAATAAATTGCCAAAAATAGTTGTCTTAGTTATGGTAACTGCTGAATTAAAATAATTAGAATTAAGTACTACGAATAACGTTCGAAGCGTTTTATAGCAGCTAAGCACATTGTATTGTGTGTATGGATAGAATCCAGCTTGACGTAAAATATCTTGAACATAATAAATTACATGATATTTATTAAGTAGATGTATGTGTGCTATTCAATTTAAATATTTTATTTATTTATTTAGGTATCATTTATCAGATATTAGTTTTCAATAACAAGTGGTGGTCCAGTGTTACAGTCGTCAGGTCGAACGACTTAACAACATGCCGGTCGTGGGTTCAAGTCTAGAATGGTCCGTCCCCTCGTAGCAAGGACTGATTATCCGGCTGGGTGTTACGGAATTAGTATTGAAAGCCTGTATAGGTTGGTATGACCGCAGAGCACGTTTGAACACAATATGCTAGATATAACAAAAACACGTCGTGCTATGATCGTGAGCAATCGCGTAATAAAATAAATTATTCACAGGGAAATGTTTTTTAACTCTGATCATATTGAAAACTTGTACTCCAAAGAAAATATAAATTAAAACAAATAAGAGGTCTTGTGTAATTTCGATTTTCACTAGCGCATCTGGCGGCGGCTAACCGAAGCATTTTGCTAAACAATTTGGAGCCGCTCCAGAAAATATGTTATTTTTCCATGTTTTTTACTTTAACTGGACTGGAAAAGCTTTGTAATTGATAGATAAATATATTGTGCAAGTATTTCAGCCATTTTCGCATTAAAAACGATGAAAAAACTACTTAATTTTGAGATCCGGTGCGACCATTCCCTTGATGACCAAAAAAGCTTCCACCAGCCGCCGCCAGATGCGCTAGTGAAAATCAAAATTACACTACGGAGTACGATCAATGTAGCCCGGCATTTAGGCTTTTTCACTCAAGGTAAATTGATAAATGGTCAATGATTTGCTAGTGATTGTTGATTTTATTTATTAATTTGGTTCTTTTGCATGCAGTTTAGTCAACTGGTAATGAATGGCAACTATAGCAAAACTCCTTTTTGTTTATTGACTAATTGATGCATTTTGCGTTAATCTACCGGCTGCAGATTTTAACGTTCATAGTGGAGGTGTGCCCCAACAACCAGAACCGTAAGATTCTTTCGGTTCAGTTCTAATCAAGGTTCATCGGTTCTTTAAAAATCAAATTGTAATGAGGTGTTCATAAAAATAACGTGCTACCCGTCGCAATAAAGAACCAAGGCGTTTACATAAACCAGGTCCATTCATTCCAGGTCGTTCATTCGTTCGTTCGTTCGTTCGTTCGTTCGTTCGAGAGAGAGAGAGAGAGAGAGAGAGAGAGAGAGAGAGAAGAAAGGAGAAAAAGAGAGACAAGGAAGAATAAAGAGTCTATTGAGTTCCGCGTCGTCTGATTCGAAATGCAGATTGCTATGTTTGACAGATACAGGGTGTTCGAGACAAATTTGACACCTGGCCTTTGGGTTTATATCTCAGGGTCTCAGGGTATGTCATTCGATTGCTAAAAGTTGTGCGAACAAGTGAAAAAAATGTCTTCTTCTTCTTCTTTGGCACAACAACCGCTGTCGGTCAAGGCCTGCCTGTACCCACTAGTGAAGTGAGCTTGGCTTTCAGTGACTTATTATTACCATAGCAGGATAGTCGGTCCTACATATGGAGGCACGGTTTATTCAGGGCTTGAACCCATGATGGGCATGTTGTTACATCGTACGAGTTGACGACTGTACCACCAGACCGGCCCAAAAAAATGTCTAGTTCCCTAAATATGTGGAACCCGTCTGAATTGTACAAGCGCGTAACGTGTGTTATGATGGTTCGTGCCGGTCATACGAATGCCACCCAGCTCCCCTGACCTTAATCCTATGGATTACTTTGTGTGGGGCACAGTTGAGCGGGACACCAACAGGGCGTCCTGCAATACCAAAGCGGAGCTGGTGGCCAGAATAAAGGCCGTGTTTGCGGCCATAAAAAAATGCGGCAAACATGGTAAGCTAAACTTTGTAGATTTGTTTTAATATTTAACATAAATTTGATAAAAAATCCTTTCCTATTCCCTCAGAAACTGTCAAATTTATCTCGAAAACCCTGTATGTGCGAAATCGGTGAAATTAGCTACAAAAAGTGTCACACGAGGAATAAACCGCTATTTGCAAAAGTTTAAAAGTCCTTCCTATAACGCGGGGTTACGCGGATGTATTTGGAGCTTAAAAATAACGTACCTCGGTAAAATACTGAATGTTGAACTGAACATCACTGAAACAAATGTTATCTGAAACACACATACACACATACATACATACATACATACATACATACATACATCATACATACATACATACATACATACATACATACACACATACATAAATATATACAGGCGGTCCCCGAGAGACACGGTACCTCTTATACGCGGATTCGGAGATACGCGGTTTTCCAAATCTGACAGATCTTTGAGCAAATTGTACTGATTTGACATATCCATTGTGAAATACCAAATAATTTCCGTATTGATCGAATGTTAAATACCATTTCAAAAGGTTTAAAACTGTTAAATTCATTAGAAACATATCAAATAATTAATTTGGTGGCTAAAACCACCCCTACTTGCAAAATTGCACGAAAATTAGTGATATTTTGGCTGGAAATCACAAGATTCGACTTACGCGGAAATTCGAGATACGCGGTATTTTGCGGCCGGTCCCCATTAACCGTGTATCTCGGGGACCGCCTGTACATCTTGCAAAAATACACAGATACACATTTTTTTGTTCCCACATAGTTTCCATACTTGGTAAATACAGATATGTCGGAGAAGCACCTCTTCATAATCTTCATCGTCGGCTAAAGAGTTTGGCCACTTTTCCACTGCAATGCGAAGCAATCACTGCACATCTTCGTGCGAAGTTGATGCTTAAAATGGGCTCTTATTTTTATGCTTCGTTAAAGGATAGCTCAGGGCGCGTCTTTTGCGTGACTCTTCAACTGTCTCTCTATCTTCTACTCGTAGCTGTTCGTTAGAATGGTATACATTTTCGCAAACAGCAAAAGAAGAAGAATGGACGGTGTACCCGAGGGTATTTTGTTTTAATGAGTTTGACCCTTTGGGAAGAGTTTTCAAAGTTAACTAGCCCCATTAGTAAGTTACCAGTTTGTTATTCATATGAGCATTATTCAGCTTCTCATTACTGTTATTTACTTCAATTATGGCCATTTTTATTTTTAAAGTGTTCAAACGTAAACAAATGCAATGCAAATATCGTTACAAGATGTATGATAAATTCACGTTCTATCCAAATTACTGTGTTTTCTTAAAAAAGAGTGATATTCAGTGTGCGTTGTTCATATTAGCCATTTCCTGAATGATTGCAATGAACATGATTATTTATAGAAACTTTAAGATTCTACATTCAATGATTATCACGGCTGTTGCACACTGCAACATGATTTTTTCTTTCAGCCGAAGTAAATTGTTTTTATTAAAACAAGCGTTTTTTATGCATCGATATTTTTAGTTGCGAAGCTAAAAATCCATCGTTTGTCTCGGGCTTAGGAGAAAGAATGAACTTTGTTCTCTCCTGTAGCTTCGATCGTAAGCGTTCGGGAATACTCGGCCCGATCAGTGTTGAACGTTAACCACACTAAACGCGGGCCGTGTAGCCCTCTATCGATAATTACTGGGAACAACACC
Organism: Anopheles merus; assembly: GCF_017562075.2. Taxonomy (NCBI): domain Eukaryota; kingdom Metazoa; phylum Arthropoda; class Insecta; order Diptera; family Culicidae; genus Anopheles; species Anopheles merus. The sequence continues at coordinate 720,384 of NC_054085.1, read as the reverse complement.
TTGCGAGCGAATAGGTCGTTAATAATAATTAACAACGGCTATTATGTGACTCGATTGTGAGAGAAGAAGTAACAAATCTCATATCGGGTATTACAGGGGTTCCGAGTCAATTTCCAATGTAAATGAAATTTTTCATTGCTTACGACATGTTTTTCAAAAGTTATCTAATAAAGGGTTTTCCAAGTCACTTTCGAATGTAAACATTGTTATACACCGCTAGCAAGATGTTAATCCACATCAATCTGATATTTAATTACCATCACAATAATTTTTAATTTCTCCCGTATGCATTTCAACACGAGCCAAGCTGGATTGAATTTGTCAGTTCTTTATTATGTGTTCGAAATAATGTGTTGAAACTGAAATTTCATTTTGAAACAAATAAACCATTTGACAGCTGTTGAAAAACATCTTGGATGCCGTGAATAATTATGTGCACATTCGAAAGTGACTTGGGAAAGCCTGTATTGCATTAGCATCACAATAGTTCAGTTTCAGTTCTTCCACATTATTTTCAACACGTCTCAAGCTGGATTGAGTTTGATAGTTCTGATGTATTGAAAGTTATGTAGAAGAACTGAAACATTATAGTGATGCCAATACAATGTATGAAAGCTGTTGAAAAACATCTGTGAGGCGGTGAATACAGGGTTTTCCTGGTCACTTGAAGACCAAGTGCAAAAAGATATTTCACATCACTCTGATGTATCGTTTTCATCTTAATAATTTGTAATTTCACCAGCATTTTCAACACTTCAACTGTCAACGGGTGATGCGATCCGACTTCAAACTTCGGTGAAAAACGATGGCAGGCCCGTTAAAGTGTTGAAAATCATGCTCAAGAAAATAAAATTATCATGATGCAAATGACAAATCAAATCAGTGTGCAATAACATTTTACACGCGGTGAATAACAATATTTACATTCAAAACTGACTTGGAAACCCTGTAATAATGTGCACATACGGAAGAGACCTGGAAACCCCAATATGATGCGTGTTTGACATCTCGATTTGTCTCTTGTTTGACATTTATAACTGAACAAAGGGGGTTTCAAACATTTGCATTACCTGACTCAAACGGAGGCCAAGCTTTATCAAGCTTTGTCAAATAGCCTGCCGTCAGATCAGAATTACGGAAAGTGTTATATTTTCTATGACACTCAATGCAAATATTTACATTCCGGAATGAATAATAATCAATTATTGCAGTAAAAAGTGTGGGAATTACAAAATGCATAGGAGCTATAGAAACATTATAAATTAGTTTCACTTCAGGATAGTTTTGGAAAAGCTAGGGCTCTTATAGAAAAGGCCTTCCTAATAAAATGCAGTGGAACTCCACACAACGAGTTTAAACCATTACAGCGCTGTTGCACACTGCAACAGGACTCGTCTGCTGTAAATTATTGTTTCAGTAAAAACAATAATCTCTTGTCATTTTTTTAATTTAGAAACACTACAAAATCCGTCACTTGTCGTGGGATTTGACTATAGAGTAACCTTGTATCTTTCGCTTAGCTTAGATCGAGACCCTTCGGGAATGCTCATCCTGATCAGTGGTAAACGCTGACCACACTAAACACATTCTGTGTCGGCCTCTTTTGGAATCACAAGAAACAACACTGTGTCAGAAAATCGATAGTTAATAATTATTAACAACTGGCTCACTCGTTATGCGAGTGATTATTTTCTGTATTATTTGTTTTAAAAGTGAAATAATTGTTTTCAATATCATAAATGTTTTGGAAAAAAAATTATACAAGTCGCTGAAAAAGTAAAATGTTTTCATAATTTTAGAAAATAATTGACGCTCAGCTACTAATTATTTCCTGCTAGACTTTTTTATTCCAAAATAAACCATGTTCATTACAATTGGTATTCTATTATTAGTATTCTATTCTATTATTGGTGTGTGGTATTCTATTCTTTAGCACGAATTATTTCCAGTACGAATTATTATAGAACTGTGATGATTTCAGTCAAAAACGTATGCCATCGAAACAAAACTGGATGCATAATGTCAACAATTGATGCTATAGATGCTTGTTTTAATATTTAACATAAATTTGATAAAAAATCCTTTCCTATTCCCTCAGAAACTGTCAAATTTATCTCGAAAACCCTGTATGTGCGAAATCGGTGAAATTAGCTACAAAAAGTGTCACACGAGGAATAAACCGCTATTTGCAAAAGTTTAAAAGTCCTTCCTATAACGCGGGGTTACGCGGATGTATTTGGAGCTTAAAAATAACGTACCTCGGTAAAATACTGAATGTTGAACAGAACATCACTGAAACAAATGTTATCTGAAACACACATACACACATACATACATACATACATACATACATACATACATCATACATACATACATACATACATACATACATACACACATACATAAATATATACAGGCGGTCCCCGAGAGACACGGTACCTCTTATACGCGGATTCGGAGATACGCGGTTTTCCAAATCTGACAGATCTTTGAGCAAATTGTACTGATTTGACATATCCATTGTGAAATACCAAATAATTTCCGTATTGATCGAATGTTAAATACCATTTCAAAAGGTTTAAAACTGTTAAATTCATTAGAAACATATCAAATAATTAATTTGGTGGCTAAAACCACCCCTACTTGCAAAATTGCACGAAAATTAGTGATATTTTGGCTGGAAATCACAAGATTCGACTTACGCGGAAATTCGAGATACGCGGTATTTTGCGGCCGGTCCCCATTAACCGTGTATCTCGGGGACCGCCTGTACATCTTGCAAAAATACACAGATACACATTTTTTTGTTCCCACATAGTTTCCATACTTGGTAAATACAGATATGTCGGAGAAGCACCTCTTCATAATCTTCATCGTCGGCTAAAGAGTTTGGCCACTTTTCCACTGCAATGCGAAGCAATCACTGCACATCTTCGTGCGAAGTTGATGCTTAAAATGGGCTCTTATTTTTATGCTTCGTTAAAGGATAGCTCAGGGCGCGTCTTTTGCGTGACTCTTCAACTGTCTCTCTATCTTCTACTCGTAGCTGTTCGTTAGAATGGTATACATTTTCGCAAACAGCAAAAGAACAGAGAAAGTGTTATATTTACGAGAAAGTGTTATATTACGGAAAGTGTTATATTTTCTATGACACTCAATGCAAATATTTACATTCCGGAATGAATAATAATCAATTATTGCAGTAAAAAGTGTGGGAATTACAAAATGCATAGGAGCTATAGAAACATTATAAATTAGTTTCACTTCAGGATAGTTTTGGAAAAGCTAGGGCTCTTATAGAAAAGGCCTTCCTAATAAAATGCAGTGGAACTCCACACAACGAGTTTAAACCATTACAGCGCTGTTGCACACTGCAACAGGACTCGTCTGCTGTAAATTATTGTTTCAGTAAAAACAATAATCTCTTGTCATTTTTTTTAATTTAGAAACACTACAAAATCCGTCACTTGTCGTGGGATTTGACTATAGAGTAACCTTGTATCTTTCGCTTAGCTTAGATCGAGACCCTTCGGGAATGCTCATCCTGATCAGTGGTAAACGCTGACCACACTAAACACATTCTGTGTCGGCCTCTTTTGGAATCACAAGAAACAACACTGTGTCAGAAAATCGATAGTTAATAATTATTAACAACTGGCTCACTCGTTATGCGAGTGATTATTTTCTGTATTATTTGTTTTAAAAGTGAAATAATTGTTTTCAATATCATAAATGTTTTGGAAAAAAAATTATACAAGTCGCTGAAAAAGTAAAATGTTTTCATAATTTTAGAAAATAATTGACGCTCAGCTACTAATTATTTCCTGCTAGACTTTTTTATTCCAAAATAAACCATGTTCATTACAATTGGTATTCTATTATTAGTATTCTATTCTATTATTGGTGTGTGGTATTCTATTCTTTAGCACGAATTATTTCCAGTACGAATTATTATAGAACTGTGATGATTTCAGTCAAAAACGTATGCCATCGAAACAAAACTGGATGCATAATGTCAACAATTGATGCTATAGATGCTTGTTTTAATATTTAACATAAATTTGATAAAAAATCCTTTCCTATTCCCTCAGAAACTGTCAAATTTATCTCGAAAACCCTGTATGTGCGAAATCGGTGAAATTAGCTACAAAAAGTGTCACACGAGGAATAAACCGCTATTTGCAAAAGTTTAAAAGTCCTTCCTATAACGCGGGGTTACGCGGATGTATTTGGAGCTTAAAAATAACGTACCTCGGTAAAATACTGAATGTTGAACAGAACATCACTGAAACAAATGTTATCTGAAACACACATACACACATACATACATACATACATACATACATACATACATCATACATACATACATACATACATACATACATACACACATACATAAATATATACAGGCGGTCCCCGAGAGACACGGTACCTCTTATACGCGGATTCGGAGATACGCGGTTTTCCAAATCTGACAGATCTTTGAGCAAATTGTACTGATTTGACATATCCATTGTGAAATACCAAATAATTTCCGTATTGATCGAATGTTAAATACCATTTCAAAAGGTTTAAAACTGTTAAATTCATTAGAAACATATCAAATAATTAATTTGGTGGCTAAAACCACCCCTACTTGCAAAATTGCACGAAAATTAGTGATATTTTGGCTGGAAATCACAAGATTCGACTTACGCGGAAATTCGAGATACGCGGTATTTTGCGGCCGGTCCCCATTAACCGTGTATCTCGGGGACCGCCTGTACATCTTGCAAAAATACACAGATACACATTTTTTTGTTCCCACATAGTTTCCATACTTGGTAAATACAGATATGTCGGAGAAGCACCTCTTCATAATCTTCATCGTCGGCTAAAGAGTTTGGCCACTTTTCCACTGCAATGCGAAGCAATCACTGCACATCTTCGTGCGAAGTTGATGCTTAAAATGGGCTCTTATTTTTATGCTTCGTTAAAGGATAGCTCAGGGCGCGTCTTTTGCGTGACTCTTCAACTGTCTCTCTATCTTCTACTCGTAGCTGTTCGTTAGAATGGTATACATTTTCGCAAACAGCAAAAGAACAGAGAAAGTGTTATATTTACGAGAAAGTGTTATATTACGGAAAGTGTTATATTTTCTATGACACTCAATGCAAATATTTACATTCCGGAATGAATAATAATCAATTATTGCAGTAAAAAGTGTGGGAATTACAAAATGCATAGGAGCTATAGAAACATTATAAATTAGTTTCACTTCAGGATAGTTTTGGAAAAGCTAGGGCTCTTATAGAAAAGGCCTTCCTAATAAAATGCAGTGGAACTCCACACAACGAGTTTAAACCATTACAGCGCTGTTGCACACTGCAACAGGACTCGTCTGCTGTAAATTATTGTTTCAGTAAAAACAATAATCTCTTGTCATTTTTTTTAATTTAGAAACACTACAAAATCCGTCACTTGTCGTGGGATTTGACTATAGAGTAACCTTGTATCTTTCGCTTAGCTTAGATCGAGACCCTTCGGGAATGCTCATCCTGATCAGTGGTAAACGCTGACCACACTAAACACATTCTGTGTCGGCCTCTTTTGGAATCACAAGAAACAACACTGTGTCAGAAAATCGATAGTTAATAATTATTAACAACTGGCTCACTCGTTATGCGAGTGATTATTTTCTGTATTATTTGTTTTAAAAGTGAAATAATTGTTTTCAATATCATAAATGTTTTGGAAAAAAAATTATACAAGTCGCTGAAAAAGTAAAATGTTTTCATAATTTTAGAAAATAATTGACGCTCAGCTACTAATTATTTCCTGCTAGACTTTTTTATTCCAAAATAAACCATGTTCATTACAATTGGTATTCTATTATTAGTATTCTATTCTATTATTGGTGTGTGGTATTCTATTCTTTAGCACGAATTATTTCGTGCAATAACATTTTACACGCGGTGAATAACAATATTTACATTCAAAACTGACTTGGAAACCCTGTAATAATGTGCACATACGGAAGAGACCTGGAAACCCCAATATGATGCGTGTTTGACATCTCGATTTGTCTCTTGTTTGACATTTATAACTGAACAAAGGGGGTTTTCAAACATTTGCATTACCTGACTCAAACGGAGGCCAAGCTTTATCAAGCTTTACAATTTTATTTAAAAATACAATTTTATTTAAAAAAATCAAAATAACGTAATATTTATTTTAACTCTGGCAAAGTCATCGTGGGCCGCATTATAAGCTATTGGGGCCGCATGCGGCCCGCGGGCCGTAGTTTGAAAACCCCTGCTATAGAGCACCGGTCGGCAAGCTTTTGAAATAGAGGGCCAAATTTTGTACATGATACAGATCTGCGGGTCAGTAAATTTTGCACTTAAATTATTCCATTATCAAAAATTAAAAAACAAAACAATTGTTAAACGATATCAAGTATTACGATTGGTGATATTGTTTTTATGTAATAATATCATCCAAGCAAAGTAAAAGATAGGTAATTCTTATTACTAAAACTAATTGTAATAAAGTTTGGGAAGTTAGATCTCAGTTGCTTCTGATCTCTCAGATTCTCAGATCTCAGATTCTCACTGATCACAACATATTTTTTTCGAACGTAAAAATAATTTCTCAGGAGGTAACTTTGAACAAGCAAAAACTATAATTATGGACGTCTTTATACATCAGCATTTAATGGCTTTATGATATACAAGCAGCCAAACGATATCATAATTCATAATCTGAGATGGTTTGGGAGCTGTACCGACAAAAGGGAAATTGCCATAGTTTCCCATTACCAAAAGCCATTTGAAGCATAACGCTACAATTGTTTGCTTCAACAGGTTGATCAGTTGGATAATCAGCTCGCACAAGGCCCGTCCAGGGTTTTCGAGGATTATGTAGACATGTTCAGCGAGTTGTAGTTTTGTTCAGGCATATAATAAACTCTTTCAGCGAAATATAAATTTGTTCGGAAGTAGGCTTTGACAAGTTCAGCGATTATGTAGTGCTGACATTTGTTTTGTTTACATCCTGTGCGGGGACGTATAATTTTTCATTCTTAAATGTCCTAAAAGTTAAATGTATAAGTTTAATAGATACAGGGTTTCTCAAGCCAGCTCATCATCGTAACATTATTTTTCGAACACGTGAAACGATTGTCAACAACGTACATACAATTCGAATCCGTAAACTCTTTTCAATTTTGTAAAACTAGGTTTTGGACCCGTAAAATCCCAACTAAAATCTGGAAAATGTATGTTGGCTGTCTTGCCACCCATTATACATTTTGCAGATTCAAGTTGGGATTTTACGCGTTCAAAACCTAGTGTTACCAAATCGAAAAGAGTTTACGGATTTGAATTGTACGTACGATGTTGACAATCGTTGAACCTGTTCGAAAAATAGTGTTACCCACGTTACTGGGTGGCACGATTTGTACTTTTATTGCATTTGCATTTTGTACTTTTACTCAATTTTGGGTTTACTACCTGTGAAAGAACATAGTTTCGGTGGTATCTCTTGGTATCAAACTGAAAATACGAATAATTTTGTAAAATTTTTACGTTTTGTTTAGGATAACGCTCGTATCGTGTGGATGCAAAAATAACGATATGTTTTTAGCAGTGAAAGGGGAAAGATTGGCCGGCAAACAATCAAAGAAACATTATGGTAGATTACAGTTCAATCGTGTATTGATTGAATGCAACGACGAAAAAATACGTGTCAGACTATGTATTGTGGCAAAGTAACATCAAAGAGGGTCAGTAAACACCTTAACCTCAATATTCAATGGTTCATTCAAATGAAGGAACAGCTGCATTAAATGTATAATAAAGCGTGTGACTATTTATGTTATATTCCTATTGTACCCTTACATATATCGAGAGGGCTTATGAGGTCCGTCGATCATTTAATAAATATACAAATATACAAATATAATATAAGAAGCAATGGCTAACTAAATTGATGATAATCTCAACTTTTTCACAGTGTTTTCCAAATATTGTGGGCAGATCTCAAGCCAGGGTTAAAATGTTGACGCTGGGATTGGATAGTTAATCTTTCTGAGCACCGAAAAAGTGTTTCAACTAAAAAATTATCATAGTTGGTCTGTCATATTCAGTTCAAAATGGTCAAAAACTCTATAATTTGAAGTCAAACAATTGGTACATTTATGATCGGATGGACAAAAATGCCATTTTTTTTTTTAAACAAACAATTTTTTTTTTGGAAAAAATTAAGCTTGAAGACACGGGTGGAACAGCATACATTATTTTAAACCCTGCTCTAATCTACCATTTTTGCTTCTATGTTATGTGTTGTTAATTAAATTCACATACTAAATGTTCATTTTTGATTGAGTAAATCTACAGATCAATTAACCAAAGCAATCTTAACCTAATTGGCTCAAAAACGACATACATAACTGTTACCATAAATGAAGCGTTGCAGACTGAACAAGTTACTTGACAATACAAATGCATAGAGCTGCATAGGATCTATTATATTTTTGTATTTGTGAGGATTTCTTACATTATTTTTATTTTATTTGCTATGTTTATCAGTAGTAACCATACAATTGAATTCCTTTTCTATATCTGTTTTTTTTTTAATTTGTTTTGCTATGAATTTCATCTTTATTATTGATGACAATTTTGAAACTGTATTAGCAAAGGCGAATGCAAAAGTATGGGAAAAAAAGAAACAAGGATTTTTTAATCCTTTTTCATTCTCTAAATGAGAAACCGAATGAGTGACAGCACACTTCAAACTGTATTCAACTCCTTAGAAACTGCTTTTGGAGCTGACTAAAACTGTGAAGTGAAATTGCTTTTTCTCACTTCTTGATAACACGAGCGTGTCACGTTCGGTAGGGTACCAATAGATTTGCCATTTTTGGAACCTAGATGACGCAGTGTGCGTGCAAGACGTTGAAACCCCAATATGATGCGTGTTTGACATCTCGATTTGTCTCTTGTTTGACATTTATAACTGAACAAAGGGGGTTTTCAAACATTTGCATTACCTGACTCAAACGGAGGCCAAGCTTTATCAAGCTTTGTCAAATAGCCTGCCGTCAGATCAGAATTACGGAAAGTGTTATATTTTCTATGACACTCAATGCAAATATTTACATTCCGGAATGAATAATAATCAATTATTGCAGTAAAAAGTGTGGGAATTACAAAATGCATAGGAGCTATAGAAACATTATAAATTAGTTTCACTTCAGGATAGTTTTGGAAAAGCTAGGGCTCTTATAGAAAAGGCCTTCCTAATAAAATGCAGTGGAACTCCACACAACGAGTTTAAACCATTACAGCGCTGTTGCACACTGCAACAGGACTCGTCTGCTGTAAATTATTGTTTCAGTAAAAACAATAATCTCTTGTCATTTTTTTTAATTTAGAAACACTACAAAATCCGTCACTTGTCGTGGGATTTGACTATAGAGTAACCTTGTATCTTTCGCTTAGCTTAGATCGAGACCCTTCGGGAATGCTCATCCTGATCAGTGGTAAACGCTGACCACACTAAACACATTCTGTGTCGGCCTCTTTTGGAATCACAAGAAACAACACTGTGTCAGAAAATCGATAGTTAATAATTATTAACAACTGGCTCACTCGTTATGCGAGTGATTATTTTCTGTATTATTTGTTTTAAAAGTGAAATAATTGTTTTCAATATCATAAATGTTTTGGAAAAAAAATTATACAAGTCGCTGAAAAAGTAAAATGTTTTCATAATTTTAGAAAATAATTGACGCTCAGCTACTAATTATTTCCTGCTAGACTTTTTTATTCCAAAATAAACCATGTTCATTACAATTGGTATTCTATTATTAGTATTCTATTCTATTATTGGTGTGTGGTATTCTATTCTTTAGCACGAATTATTTCCAGTACGAATTATTATAGAACTGTGATGATTTCAGTCAAAAACGTATGCCATCGAAACAAAACTGGATGCATAATGTCAACAATTGATGCTATAGAGCAGGGGAGTCCAACTTTTCAGCTCTTGGGCCGTATTGCTTCAAAAATAACTATGTTGAGGGCCATTTGACGCTACCTTTAACTGATGAGTGAACGTTTAAATCTCGTTGTTATAACAAAATACCTACAATAATTGTACAGCTTCGTGTTACTAAAGCTTGGTTTTTGTCTAAGAAAAGTAAAAAATACAATTTTATTTAAAAAAATCAAAATAACGTAATATTTATTTTAACTCTGGCAAAGTCATCGTGGGCCGCATTATAAGCTATTGGGGCCGCATGCGGCCCGCGGGCCGTAGTTTGAAAACCCCTGCTATAGAGCACCGGTCGGCAAGCTTTTGAAATAGAGGGCCAAATTTTGTACATGATACAGATCTGCGGGTCAGTAAATTTTGCACTTAAATTATTCCATTATCAAAAATTAAAAAACAAAACAATTGGTAAACGATATCAAGTATTACGATTGGTGATATTGTTTTTATGTAATAATATCATCCAAGCAAAGTAAAAGATAGGTAATTCTTATTACTAAAACTAATTGTAATAAAGTTTGGGAAGTTAGATCTCAGTTGCTTCTGATCTCTCAGATTCTCAGATCTCAGATTCTCACTGATCACAACATATTTTTTTCGAACGTAAAAATAATTTCTCAGGAGGTAACTTTGAACAAGCAAAAACTATAATTATGGACGTCTTTATACATCAGCATTTAATGGCTTTATGATATACAAGCAGCCAAACGATATCATAATTCATAATCTGAGATGGTTTGGGAGCTGTACCGACAAAAGGGAAATTGCCATAGTTTCCCATTACCAAAAGCCATTTGAAGCATAACGCTACAATTGTTTGCTTCAACAGGTTGATCAGTTGGATAATCAGCTCGCACAAGGCCCGTCCAGGGTTTTCGAGGATTATGTAGACATGTTCAGCGAGTTGTAGTTTTGTTCAGGCATATAATAAACTCTTTCAGCGAAATATAAATTTGTTCGGAAGTAGGCTTTGACAAGTTCAGCGATTATGTAGTGCTGACATTTGTTTTGTTTACATCCTGTGCGGGGACGTATAATTTTTCATTCTTAAATGTCCTAAAAGTTAAATGTATAAGTTTAATAGATACAGGGTTTCTCAAGCCAGCTCATCATCGTAACATTATTTTTCGAACACGTGAAACGATTGTCAACAACGTACATACAATTCGAATCCGTAAACTCTTTTCAATTTTGTAAAACTAGGTTTTGGACCCGTAAAATCCCAACTAAAATCTGGAAAATGTATGTTGGCTGTCTTGCCACCCATTATACATTTTGCAGATTCAAGTTGGGATTTTACGCGTTCAAAACCTAGTGTTACCAAATCGAAAAGAGTTTACGGATTTGAATTGTACGTACGATGTTGACAATCGTTGAACCTGTTCGAAAAATAGTGTTACCCACGTTACTGGGTGGCACGATTTGTACTTTTATTGCATTTGCATTTTGTACTTTTACTCAATTTTGGGTTTACTACCTGTGAAAGAACATAGTTTCGGTGGTATCTCTTGGTATCAAACTGAAAATACGAATAATTTTGTAAAATTTTTACGTTTTGTTTAGGATAACGCTCGTATCGTGTGGATGCAAAAATAACGATATGTTTTTAGCAGTGAAAGGGGAAAGATTGGCCGGCAAACAATCAAAGAAACATTATGGTAGATTACAGTTCAATCGTGTATTGATTGAATGCAACGACGAAAAAATACGTGTCAGACTATGTATTGTGGCAAAGTAACATCAAAGAGGGTCAGTAAACACCTTAACCTCAATATTCAATGGTTCATTCAAATGAAGGAACAGCTGCATTAAATGTATAATAAAGCGTGTGACTATTTATGTTATATTCCTATTGTACCCTTACATATATCGAGAGGGCTTATGAGGTCCGTCGATCATTTAATAAATATACAAATATACAAATATAATATAAGAAGCAATGGCTAACTAAATTGATGATAATCTCAACTTTTTCACAGTGTTTTCCAAATATTGTGGGCAGATCTCAAGCCAGGGTTAAAATGTTGACGCTGGGATTGGATAGTTAATCTTTCTGAGCACCGAAAAAGTGTTTCAACTAAAAAATTATCATAGTTGGTCTGTCATATTCAGTTCAAAATGGTCAAAAACTCTATAATTTGAAGTCAAACAATTGGTACATTTATGATCGGATGGACAAAAATGCCATTTTTTTTTTAAACAAACAATTTTTTTTTTGGAAAAAATTAAGCTTGAAGACACGGGTGGAACAGCATACATTATTTTAAACCCTGCTCTAATCTACCATTTTTGCTTCTATGTTATGTGTTGTTAATTAAATTCACATACTAAATGTTCATTTTTGATTGAGTAAATCTACAGATCAATTAACCAAAGCAATCTTAACCTAATTGGCTCAAAAACGACATACATAACTGTTACCATAAATGAAGCGTTGCAGACTGAACAAGTTACTTGACAATACAAATGCATAGAGCTGCATAGGATCTATTATATTTTTGTATTTGTGAGGATTTCTTACATTATTTTTATTTTATTTGCTATGTTTATCAGTAGTAACCATACAATTGAATTCCTTTTCTATATCTGTTTTTTTTTTTAATTTGTTTTGCTATGAATTTCATCTTTATTATTGATGACAATTTTGAAACTGTATTAGCAAAGGCGAATGCAAAAGTATGGGAAAAAAAGAAACAAGGATTTTTTAATCCTTTTTCATTCTCTAAATGAGAAACCGAATGAGTGACAGCACACTTCAAACTGTATTCAACTCCTTAGAAACTGCTTTTGGAGCTGACTAAAACTGTGAAGTGAAATTGCTTTTTCTCACTTCTTGATAACACGAGCGTGTCACGTTCGGTAGGGTACCAATAGATTTGCCATTTTTGGAACCTAGATGACGCAGTGTGCGTGCAAGACGTTGTTCGTTGTTCTTCGGTCAAACTAGAACCAACATCGGATGGACCAACACATCAACCAACAAGGACCAGGAAAACAGTGTGGACGACAGTAAAAGAGAGAACAAGAGAGATTGATTGAAGCTGGAGGAGGAAAGTGAAGGCAAAACTGTCAGGACGCCAAAACAAAGTATGCACATAAATTAAGTTAGATTTCTGGGGCTTGTCGGTAGCAATGGGTATGCGGGTGGATGAGGGTGCGTATAGACGCTTTATGTACGTGTGAGGTGGGAAAGGACGGGATTTTTCCAGCAGTCCACACGAAGGCACCGCAAAGAACAGTGGCAAAGGAAGCGTACCGGAGAAAGGAGTATGTAAGAAATTAATTAAGAAAATTTTCTTGATTACGGTACTCCAACTCCATCGCAACTGCGTCCTCCTTCTGTTTGACCGGGTCTGAAATTACGCGCGCACACTCTCTCAAACACACACATACACACGCATAGATGCAAGGCGTGTGCGTGGTAGGAAAGAAGGCTGCTTTAGTCTGCGGTCCAGCACGAAACCGCCGCTAGAATAATTCGAAAGATGTATGACCGATGGAGGGACGGCTGTCTGGAAGTAGAAACATAAAACCTACAGTTTTCGTCGCTTCTTTTGCCACCTTGCTCGGGACGAGCTCGATAAGGAAGTAGGATGAATCAAAACTGTTGCTACTTTTCGCCCAGAGAGCGTTTTTCCAGAGAACCGAATACATTTTGGGTTGAAGTTTAACATATTCACTGAAATCAAATAAAATTTATAAATACGCCCTTTAATTTGATGAAAGATTAAACCAATTTAACAAACGTTTGATAATAACTAAAACGGTTATATGCGCATTACAGTCGTCAATTAGTTTTGCGCGCCAATTCATGAAAAGTAGTTGTAAAAAATGCAGGGACTTCAAAATTCAGCTCATAACTCATAATACATAACTTGTATAGTTTCCGCTCAGATGAACCACGAATAAATATTGATAAATAGTAGCATACACGTATTAGCTATAAGACTAATGATTTCCTAATTTGATTCGACTAGTAGTTGTTTCATTTAAGCCTATACATTGGCAGTGCAGGATAAGGTAAAGCGGTAAAAAAAAAAACAAAAAAAAACTTTAACCGAAATAAAACTGTGTCTAGGCAAACGGAACACAATAAGTTTTTCTTCGACTTTCGTAAATAAGCAAATGTTCGTAGAAGAAGTTAAAAGAACGTAAATAAAATCAGAGAGCGTCTGTAAGAAACGGGATTAGAGAGACTGATAAGGCATGACTATTTATTATGGTTGTCTTGTACTCTCACTAATGTAAAGCCAATCAAATCAGTCCAACAACAGGGCAGACTATTGTATGATTAAATAAGGGAATTTTCTTGTTCTGTACTAGTTCACAGGATAAATTAATACAATATATCCTACCTATCAATACATTTCATGAACAGACAGTCAATTCTGTATTTCAAGATATTTATCGGCATGCCTTTAGTATGAATCTCAATAAAACTTCTATTAAAATATTATGACAATTTAAAACCGCGTAGATGAAGTATAATTCAGTTGAAGAATTATAGATTTTATATAACATTTAAACCATTTTGCTTTCCCAAATCCTAACACACAAATCTTAACCCGACCAAGAAAATAATAACAAGTGAAATTGTTTAGTCTAACGTCAAAAGACCCATCATATTTGCCGAATTTTCCTCACAGTTCGTACGCCACGTGCCATAGTTTTCAATTTATTCCAATGTGATCTTTGGTGCTTGATAAATGGGTACAAACTTAATAGACTTTCTTACAGCTTGTTTCTGCTGAGGTTCATTCACCATTGTCTGTGTTAAACATGGGAAAGGAAAAATCCCAACTGTTAGAGCCAGGAGCGTACGGATGCTCGAAGATAGGGCGAAGGAGCACCAAACACCAGCTGCTTTAAATGGGGTTGTCGCAACTGTAGGAAGATCCTACAGGGGCGAAGTATAAACCAATCAAAAGCTGAGAGTATATTTTGTGTGGCTATTTTTATCGTCGCAAATGAACCGTATAATTACAATATCAAATTGAAATTCCATTATATGGGGAACTGTCTTGAAATTTGAAGGTAAGCCTTACGTTATTATATAATAATGCTGACGAAGAGATGGTGATGGCGACGATGACTTGTTCCCTTCTGCGCCTGAATCCCGTAACCAGACGTTCTGTTAGTCGGTGCTTTAGCGTGTGCAATGTGGACATAACATGAGTATCTAATAGAATGCTTCCTCAAATGTGATCCGAGGTCGATGATAAGAATGCTGGCCAGTAAAGGAGGGCCAGTACGTAGAGCGAACGGTGGATGTCATTTTATGCCCATTTCAATACTGTAAAACAGTCACTGAAAGGAGAAGAGCTGGGTATGTATCTCTCAACAGAAGCTGGCTATGCAAACGGAAGCACTCTACAGCATTGTCGGATAAAAGTTAACCTCACTGCACCGAATAGAAACGAAACGATTTAAAGGATTTCCTTTTACTGCACATTGTTGCACTATGGCTTTGAATCAGATGAAAAAAAAATTGTAATTTAGGATATGGTATAAAAATTGTTACGTAAAATTTACTGAAAAATAGATTTTTTATTCGGTCGAATTATTTCAACCGAATAATTCAACATTATTTATCCCAAGCATAAGTATAAGTATAAGGGTAGGTATTCAGCTTATAGCCAAATATTGTCCATTCTCATGCCATTTGATTCCTCATGTGCAGTTTAAACAGTACAATGTGGTAGAACATGGAGTCGAAATAAACTCAAGTTCATAAATACGCAGTGACCGAGCAACCGACTATGGCCCCACTCGTGCTGTGAGGGGCAAGAGTGTGAGTTGACAGCAAAAGTAGAAAAGCTTTTAATTGCATTCATTCACTAAAATTACAGACATCCATTCTTCTTGCTTCAGACATCATTAGGAAGCACTTTGCCTGATCGTTTGGTTTTGTTCTGCTGCTTTGGATTATTGACCGTGTGGAGTAGAATGAGAATGGTTTCTGCATTTGCAAAAATACACATTCACAGCAATTGCGTTGAATGTCGGCGAAATTTGGAACTCGGGAATCTTTATCGTTTTTTCAACACTAAAGTTAATTCATTATATGTCGGACAAAAGACATTATTTGTATGTTTCTATAAGCGAGTATTTTTTTAAAATTTGTGTTCAAAGTAAATATGTTGGATTGTATTTATTTGAACCACCATTACTAGAAAAAAAAATCACATGCACATATTAAAAGATCAAAGAAACTATCATTGGGAGATTTTACTTATGTAGACATAAAAACTGACTGTCTGATTTTGACATTAGTATAGAGTCGTGAAAATAAAAAAAATGTGAAAATACGTGAAAAGAATCATCAAAATCATTATCTATTTTTCTATTCAAATGATCAATAAAATTAGACAGCCTATCACACCGCTTTCCGGGGCAGTTTCCAATGCGAACGGCATTATTCACCATTGTGTTTTTTTATAGCCTAGCTGTTACAAGTAATGAACGGTGTTGAAAATCATCTTGCAAGAATTGAATAATGATGTGCTCAGATTTTCAGCCTAGTATACAGACGTCCCCCGAGTTACAACCCCTTCGAGTTACGACGATTTTGCTTTTGACAGTTAAAAGTTGTCATTGACAAGAAATTGATGTATTTTTTTTGAATTTCTGGGCTGATATCCGTTATACACACATTTCCAAAGATTCCACAACTACCCTATCTAGAATATCTATATTGTGTACGGCTTTTAAAATATAATTATTACATTATCGAACATTATTTTAAATAAAATACACGAAATCATAGATTCCAACTCTTCAACTTCGGTTATAAACTTTATATTCATAGATATTCGACATACGACTTTTTCGACTTAAGCCTTGCTTTCGGACATTTTTTTGGTCCCAAATACAGTCGTATCTCGGGGGACATGCCGATTCATCGCATGATTGATCAGGTTGACTCATGCATGATTTAATTTTCCTTCTGTTCTGGCCAGATAGACTACAGGTGGGTATTTTGGATTGAGATTTCTAGGCAGATAGGGAGTTATGGTTGCTAAGGACTTTATATGATTAGCTAAGTAACTTCGGACCAAGGTGTGTTTATTGAGGAGGTGAATTATTAGCACGTTTGCCGGGCGCCATCATTGAGAATTGTTATTTCAAATCACATACAATTTTCTATACCCCCCTCCATCCCTTCCCGATTTTAATACCGGAGCACCCAGTATTGTTATGTCAAGTCGTGAAATGTTAATTTACTCTGAAGCACTTCACCTCCTAATATCCATACACCTAGATGTCAAGTCGCGAAATGTCAATTTATTCTGAAGCACTTCACCTCCTAATATCCTTACACCTTGCTTCGGACTCCTTAACTGTCAAATGAAGATTTGTCAAAGTACACTGGACGGACCAACCAGTAGTAGTTTATAAACCTTGTTACTGACGCATAGTTTATACTAGTTACCGATGTATCTAGTTTATCTATTTCGGTACCACTACGCCCACGTCCACTGCTCGCGATCCCCCATCGTCGCACCAATTACGGATCAGGTGATCCTTAACATCCATGAGCAGATCGTTTTATGAGGTTTACACATTGTTTGACTTTAAAATCTCGGTAGAATCTTTCAAAGGCAGAAGGTGACCTCAAACATAATGCATAATACATTCGATACATCATTCTTCTTCTTCTATTTGGCGTAACGCGGACATGTCGGTCTATACAGCCTTTCGACTTAATTCATTACCACGTAGCCGGATAGTAAAATCCTTGCTACAGGGGGACGGTCTATTCTGGGCTTGAACCCATGATGGGCATGATATTGAGTCATTCGAGTTGACGACTGTACCACGAGACCGCCCCCCGACACATCATTAAAGAACTTATAAATGAGAGTGAATAAAATATGTCTTGGTTTGACATTTATCTCGCTCAGTGTTTTTATTTCAGTTTGTGTGGAATGCTGCATCTAGCTCATAACTTTTGGTTTTTTAATTCGTTTCAAAAAGAATTCTTTAGTGTTTTTGTTGGATTTATATTAAAGTTGTGAGAATAAATGCTCAGGCATTATTCGTTCCCAGCATATTTCAGAGAACTATCGTTCGATCAAGAATTCTTGAATAAATAAATAGTTCCGTCCCAAGAAGAGCTTTACAAGAGCAAACGTTTCTATTATTTGCTGTAAGAAACACACGTCTTGGAGAACACGAACTTATCAGAGCTAAGGGAATCAGTTCAAATATGACCGCTAAATGGTTTGACTTTGATTGCTCGTTGCACATACTTTTGTAACGATTAAATTTTATGTGATTTATCTAGTTCTATAGTTTTTATTAATTATTTGCATTCGTTTTTATTTACGAATGCAGCGGCATAAAATATAATAAATATTAAAATTTCAATAAGATAATCTATGGTTGATCAAGAAATATTCAAACAAATAAACAAATAATCAATTGTTTATCCGACCCAGACACCGCCATACACGACAATTTTCCGCCGAATTGTTATTACGAAGTATAAATTTCAAATTGATCAAAAAAATTATTTTGTTTTAATATAAAAAATAAATGATTACAAGCAATGCGGATGATAAAAAACCGTACTGCTCCAAATTAAATTAAATTAAAACGTTGACTAAGTGGCTAGTCAAGACGAATGCTTAATATATGACAAACATGTTCGGTATTACATATGAATTCTCTATCATTCGTAATTACCCGCTTTTTAAATTTTCACATTTTTACCATCCAACCAATATTTGTTATTTATGGAATAAAAAAAACTGACAACAATTTCATGCGAGAGAAGATTTCAAAAGAATCGCATATCATTAACAAACGAAGAAAGAAACTAACTCGAATGGTTTCTTCAGCGCTACTTAAAATAAATTCAACCATTTTCAACTCTTTTGGAACCGTAGCTCGTTTTTTTAACCAGCAAATTATTTAATTAGGTTTTCATTTAATTATACTCATCTCCCAGTTACTTATGGTGAGTAAAATGGCGTCCCCTCGGTATGTGAAGGCGAAATGAAAAGCTAGAGTCTTACCCGGCTACTTAATTACGAAGAGTGTGCAGAGAGGAAACATTATTACGATGATGTTTACATTACAGATTTATTAAATTAATTTCATTATTCAAGAAAAATGATGGATTTTTGGGCAGGCTGCGTTAACCAACACAGCGTTTTTTCGGTTTTTGCTACCCAAAACAACTAAAAAAATCGCAACAGAAGAAGGATTAGCAAGTCCGAAAGATGGTAAATTTCATCTCAACATTTCAGAAACTCGGTAAAACCTCGGTTCTGCTACTTATAAAAAAACCCGACATAAACATCGCGGCAATTCAAAGGCAACGCAAAATTGGCTGACTTCTTGTATGATTGCGAAATGACTGTTTGGAATCCGAAGCTGCAGCACTTTCTTCTTCGATGTGGTGTGGTTGTTTGTTCGTGGGTGTAACACATTGCCTTTCAGCCTTTTGACAGTAGACCGCATGCAACAAGGATCATTATTCGTCGGAAATTAGTAACATTAGCAGCAACGCTGGAGTGAAGCGGTTTGCGTTGGCGAAATGTAATTTCAATTACGTTCTCTTTTCTTTTCGATGTGAAGATTAGTATTATTCTTGTTCTTATTATTGTTATTATTATATAATTATATTCCTGATGGAACCTCCTAGCATGAAACGGGGTGGCACGATGGCACCTCCACTTCTGACGACTGCTACGTGCGAGCGTAGTGAGTTGAAGGTAGAAGCTATATCCACTGGGAGTATTTACTGAGATCCTATGCTCACAATACGCTCTAATTGGCTGTTATTTCATACTGCTGACACTCATACACACATACTCTATTACTTGCCAAATCAAAGGACTACATTAAATAAACTGCATTACCATAACTTTGTTGATGTATTTCATGCGTGTCTTTAACGAAGTGTTAATCTTATCCGAGAATGTGATTAACGCATGGACGCGGCGCAAAATTAACAAGCTAATTATCTTTCTAGGCTAGTCTTTTTCACTTAGTTATATTGCGCATAAAGTAGCATAAATGTCGTACATATATGTATGAATAACAATAGTAATAGCAAAATATTCAAAAGTTTTCAAAAGAATACATCAAAATATTCATGAAAATTATATTACATTTTCAGTACATGAATTGAATTTACTATTTGTTTACATGTAGCACATTGATGTTGCTCATGTAGTCATCGTATGTAGTCATTTTACATTTAAATTTCATTAGTAAACTACGTGTAAAGGCCCGCGTCGCCATTAAAACTAATGAATGAATTAATAGAGCTCTTTCCGAAACTCAACTATTTAAAAAGAGTGGGTGAGCCTTGAACCACGGAGAAAAGGCTCTGCAGTATTATGTCCGGCTATATGTCACTAATTGAAATCGGTACATAAACGCGTCAAGGCATCAAGCCCTAAGGCAGCCACATGGAAAGGTTTCTGATGCTATTATCGTTTTATGGAGGACCAATACTAACTTACTTCTCCATCGTTGATGATGATAGTGATGATGGTGATGACCGGGGATTGATTCATTGGTCGTTGTAGCCGACTAGAACGACTGCCAATGTCGAGGATACTTTCGCTAAATTCATGCTAGGAAGGATAGGTTACGGATGAGTCTGGTCGAAAACGGCACCGAAAAGTTCAGATGAAAATGGAAATCTTTCAATATAATTCACTTTTCCGGTTCGGTGACAGTTTTGAATTGACTTTCTTCAGGAACCCCCTTTTTTGCCAGGACGTTGATAGTCGAGCATTTTTTCTTCCTTTTTCTTATGTGTCCAATTTTACCCATTTCCCTCACTATAGCCAAACATTGGATATGGCAAGAGGGTTGGCTATACTGGCGAGTTGGAATTGTCGTATGGATAGTTTTCCCTCGCTTTAGAAAGCTAACCTCACAAATGTCTCTCAAGGATCAAGTGGTACAACTGGTTGACCGGAAGGAAAAACTGTGATGGACAGTGAAAATAACGAAGAATTTATCCTATTTCGTCGGCACTCACACACGGCGTAGCTTCATTTCGTTATATACTATTCTACTGTGATTGTCTTTTGCGTTGCCCAGCTGGGTACAATTGGCTGGGTTGCTTGTCCTAGTATTATTTCTCACTCTCTCTCTCTTTTTCTCTCTCTCTATCTTTCTTTCTCTCGCTCTCTTTCACACATACACACACATACAACGGTGGAAGTGGACTTTTGGAATGAATTGTAGTTTAAAATATCACACATTGATCCAGACTACAGTAGTATTTCCCAAATTTTCCAAGTGAATGTTTGAGTTTTTTTTCTTTTTGGCTCTGTTTCGTCCTCTGCCATTTCAGGATGGATCTATAAGTGTTGGACACAATTGCACTGAAAACAATGTTCAGAGAATACCGAATGCCTTGCTATTTACCATGACCGTAGGTGGATAGATCAAGTTGGAGTGCCTTGGAACCGACAAACAATGATAAAGTATCGAAAAAAGATCCCAATAAATAAAACAACAATTTTCAATATCCATTAGCTGGCAAAGAGCACAGCTGTACCGAGCTTTTCTACCGATCAGAGATAGATGTGCCTCAGGAAACAGCAAAACCGTGTTCCATAGTTTTCCACTTTTTATGTCTTTGTTATTTTTTATGTTAGAAGCTATTTTCATTTTATACTGCCCTGTAAGGATGTAAAACTGAATCAGAAAGAGTAGGGAGAGAAAAGTAATTGAAATAGAATGGACCGATGGCAGCTTATCGTAACTAATAGTGTCATTGATGATCACAGCAAATCACAAAACATTTTTATGTGAATTAAATTTCATAAAATTGTGTACACATCGAAAACCTATTCCGTACATTTAATTATAAGTAACATTAGGCACTATTGCTTATTAAGGATTCTATTGTCTTCGCACTCATATCCTCATCTAACTATAAACAGTTTTTTTTTCATAAATTCAGTGCATATTCATGATGTAATACTTTCCTTCTAGCTTTGGTTAATAGTACAGTTGAAAGTTTTATTTTTATGTCCACACGCATGAACTTGTGTCCCGGTGCAGATAAGTTTACAAGCTAGGGACTGGGAGATGATTGCTTTTCCATGTCTTTACATTAACGTGATTTTTTTTAGTAAGAAAATGGAGCATCATTCAGCCAGCCAAATAAATTACGTAATCGATTACGTCCATACTGCAACGAAAACCTTTTAAGAAAATTGATCAATCAGTGAACAAAATTAACACCTGCATGCAGCAATTTCAGAACTAGTTCAGAATTAGAAAATTTACTGACAATATAGTACTCTTTATAAGGTATTTTATTGATTTGTAAAGCAAGCTCAACTAGAAATAATGCTTTAAAGTTTTTTTTTAACTTTCTTTTTTATTGTAAGAAACGTTGTAATTTCTTTATAATTTATTTTTCTTCATATAGCATTTATATCATGCTATATTTTTTATTAAATTTATACATAAATTAAAAAGTCTTACTCGGACGTTAGGTTAACCAATTTGGTCAACATGGAACACACTTTTACTTGCGAATAGGAAATCAAAAAATGATGAAACGAAGACTACATAATTCAACCAAACTGGTTTGTACTATTGTACTGTACTAATCCATTTGAGAAATATGTTAATTAGATTTACAATGAGAATACGTCACAAGATGACAATAATGAACCACATCCCTTCCCACATGGATCCCTGTTCATGTTTTCCCTTCCTGAATGAATGTTCAACATTAAGTGCCATTGGCGAACAGCGCACATGGAGTTGATGTTCCTGTTTGTTTGTGTCTATGAATTAATTGACTGCTCAGAGAAGTAAGATGCTGTGCTGGTATCAGCAGCACAAGATGATAATTGGAATGAAAGTTTTATCAAAACATAGTGAAACTGAACACTTCTCAGTGATTATAATTATTATGCTTCCATAAACAGCTTAGGAAAATAAAAACCACTTTTTCTTTATTATGTTTTTTTTTCAATGTGATACGTTGCGTCAAAATTACTACGATTGCAACCCACTGATATGTTAAAAATATGAAAAAAAAATCTGGCCACTACGGCTGGTTTTTGTTAGTTGAAAACTTACCAGCAACATTTTCAGTGCTGTGCATTCCTGACAATGGCCGATTTATGACTTTGTGCCGCAACGTAATGATTTACACAATCATGATCTAGCTCACAAACCCTTGTTCGTCCATTCATAACAAGTTTTGTAAATTATGCTGCAAAATATTAAAAACAAAAATTAATTAGATTAGTGAAAACGATGTTAGTGAGTACAAATAAAAAAACAAAAAAAAGGTAATTTTTGAAAAATGGATATTTTTAGACTGTCAAAGAGCAAGCTTTACGATTATTCAATTAGCCAGCTGTCACTAACTGAGTATTCTGTTATGGATACATCAGCAAGTCACAGAGCGTCAAACCATAGTGGTCAAGACAATACCTGCGGTTGTAAAACCATATAAGAACAGTTATTATTTAGCTTCTATGGGTTGTAATGAATCAGAATGGATCGTTTGGATAGTTTTGAAGCGTGTTTGGATGTTTGGCCAGGTCATCAACATCATTTGACCCTACAACTGTATTTAAATATGCTATATGTTGTTTAGATATGTTTCATTGCACGCGGTAGTCGCTCATGGCGGATTTTTTTTATTTTTTATTTCATACCAGTAAAACACTTGAAAATAAAGTTTTAATGAAAGCTCTAGCCAATCCTGCTGTATTCTGTTCAGTTGAAGCAAATCATCAGCCATTTACAATTGAGTACAAACAATCATGCATCAAAAATAGTTTTCTTTTAATTTTTACTTTTTGAAATGAGTAAAAATACTTTTTTATTGTTCTTGGGAAGCATCAGCGCGTATGTTATTACAGGGTTTCTCAAGCTAGCTCAGCACTATTTTTCGAACACGTGAAACGATTGTCAACACCGTACATACAATTCGAATCCGTAAACTCTTTTCGATTTGGTAACTCTAGGTTTTGAACGCGTAAAATCTCAACTCGAATCTGGAAAATGTATAATGGGTGACAAGACAACCAATATAATGATGATAATATTTTCTCTAATTCATATTAATTTGGTTGAGTTGCATTGAAGTACATCGGAATGTAATGTAGAAGTAATTATCAACGTGAAAATAACAGTGTGACTATTAATGCCAATGCTATTTTTACTGTGTCCGGAATTCAAAGCATGATTTTGTTTTAAACTCCGGACAGCCTAAGTAAATAGTGTTTAATTCCATAATATTCATAATATTTACAGACCCTCAGAATTGAATGACCGGATCATAAAATAAATAAAAACAAAAAAACAAAAAAGTGTAGTGTGTGTGTGTTAAAGTGAAGATTATTGATGAATTTTGGGACTGTTAGGAATTGGAATCAAAAACATCCGTTTTGATTCCAATTCCTAACAGTCCCAAAATTCATCAATAATCTTCACTTTAACACACACACACTACACTAGAACATGTGCTCAAAACTGTTCAGAATTTGAATCAAAATATCGATGTTATCGAAAAATAATAATAAGTATCAGCTATTTTTTTATTGCAAATTATTGCAATTCGTTAGTTTTGGGTCAAATTATCATGATTGAATTGTGGAGAGATTTTACTGATTAAATTTATATTAGATAGAAAATATAAATTTCCGAAAATATTTTAAGCTAAAAATACGCGTGAACGATTACTTATACTTTAAAACGTCAAATTATCATCATGCCTACAATTCATAAGCCACAGATTCATAAGCCTCATTCGATTTATATCCATCTCCGGGGCGCTCCCGTGATACAGTCCTCATTTTGCGTGACTTGACAACATGACCATCGTAGGCTCAAGTGTAGAATGGACCCCGTAGTAAGGCCTTATTATTCAGCTTTATGGTACTGAATAAAGTCTCGAAATAAGCCAGCATGTTCATGTAGGACGCTAAAGCAAGTAGAAGAAGAAGAAGGATATGCATGTCCATTATGAAGCATATTTGTTATCTATCCTTATAGTAGGACTTTGGTATAACATACCAAAATGAATGGCAACATTATGTATAAAGACAATAATTTTGAATTACATGTTACATTAAAATCGAGGAAAACTTTAATGTAGCAGTCTATTATAAAAGGACTAGCAACTTTTTTTTATGAAAAAAGCGGATTCAAGATATTCATGAACACTGCGAGCCTGTTTATGAGAGAAAATATTCACCTTTTTTATGCCGTTTATATAAAACTTAGAACATTTTTTACGGTACAGACGTTCTTAACAAACAACACATTTTCGTTTTTTTTTAGTTCTACCTAGTGTCAGTAGAATTTTTCTCAGTGTTTCCTCATTGTTTAGGCTTGAGCTGTTCATTATAGAAAAAAGCTGAAAGTATAGTTTATTGTAAACAGTTGTCAAAAACAACATAAGTTTGGCAACAATGACAGTCGATTTTGAATCTTCTGATTCTCCTTGTTGGCGTAACGACCTACGCGGTCATGCCGGTCTAGATAGACTTTCGATACTTATTCAGTACCACGCAGCCGAATAGTCAGTCCTTGCGATGGGGGGACGGTCCATATGAGGCTTGAACCATGAGCGACGGGCATGCTGTTAGGTCGTGCGAGTCGACTATTTTACCACAGAATCGCTTCAAGTGGAAAAAGGTAAATTACTTGTAATTGGATGTTTAAAGGTGATCATATTGATAGTAGTGTCATAATTGGTACATTTACCCTATTTATGACACCACATGAAAGGTAGTTGATGAAAAACAATTCGCGAAAGAGAGGCTCAATTCCGTAATTCTTATAAGACGTAGATATTTTAATATCCAGCCGAGGAACTAGACCTTACAAGTATTTGTTAGCATGGGCAACGATCGACATAAGGAACGTTCCTTATCAAGGAAGTGAGATGCGGCAAACGACGGCTGGTTAATTTATTTTTCTTATTCCATAATAAACTTTGCCAATTAAAGCCATTTTCAACGCAGCCTCGTTTTTGGTATCATGCTGCATGACAACAGAGTGTCAATGATGATGCATCCTTGTGTCATGTATAGGTTTAACATTATATTATAAGAAGAATGGTATTTCTGAGAAAAAGTCAAATTGAGATGTTGAGAGAACGAATGAAATGTAGTGAGAATAAGTACTTCAAAGAAGGAAAGAGAGAGAGAGAGAAAGAGAGAGAGAGAGAGAGAGAGAGAGAGAGAGAGAGAGAGATAACCAGATTCAAATAAATAAAGAGGGAAAGATTGAGAGATTAAAAAAGAGAGTATTTTTTGCGTTGATTGGGATGTTTTAGGTTATTACTTCCGACAGTATCAAAAAAACGAAAAAAAAGTTCTGTTTTATTTCATATTTCAGAGTATGATTAAGTTATTTATAACAATTTCTTTTAAAATAACAGGTTAAGTAGTCTATTTTCAAAACATTTCCACATGCTACATTTTATACAAAGACGTGATTTTTTCAGGAATTCAAATCCTTGAAAACATCACAATTAATATCATGTATTTTACGTGATTTGTATTAACACTTGCTACCCATAATTTTTGGTGGCAACTATTTGCTACCTTACATTCGGTAAGTTAAACCAAGTATTTTGCAATAAAATGTTTTTTTATTAATTTGTTGCACAGCCTCCCTCAATGCTTGATGCTCATTACGCTCATACGCTGGGATGGGGAAGTGCCATGAAGGCAATGCGAATTAATCCAATTTGTGGGAAAGAGGAACAATACTGCAATAACGCTGACCACGGAATTTTGCGGTAGGGACATCGGGATGGTTCCTCCATTCCATTAATGTGTCAGCGAACAGAAAGTCTCTTTTTCGCATTGCATCCGACTCTAAAACATTTGTTCTGTGATCCGCTAGGGTGTATGCACATAGGTGCTCTTGTAGCTCATTTTACTTCTTCTCTGCAAGCAACATATCAATAAAAGCAACATCAAAAACCACATTCGAGTACATAATAATCTCCGCCGCCATGCAGTAATTTGCATTTCCAATCGGTCTCCAAGGACAGGGTTCGCGTCTCTACCGAATCCGATAAACCGTTTGTGTGTTATATGAAATAAAATTCGAAAAAATAAGCAATTTTTACAAACCGTAAATAAGCCAAACAAATAAACTAAACATTCGGAGCTACACAAACTAAAGACAACCAACGAGTGTAATTTAAGCTGTTGCGGGAACCCCTGTATCATCATTATCTGTAGTGCAATATGGCAATGCTAACCCGTCTCTACAATCGCTCCCTCAAGAGTGTGCGGCATTCATGAGACAGGAACTGAATTTTGCACGCGTTAATTAATTTATATTATAATTGCTTGTAAAATGTAATTAATATAATCACATGCAACGCCATGCGGATTTCATCCCTCTTTGCGTGGTGCTGTAGGGAAGGGCTAGAACAAGGGGCGAGAAAATTGTTTGGATATTGCGCAGCCAGAGGAAATCCGAATGGTAGGGAAAGCGCTTAATAGAGTACCGAGAGCAAATGCCGTATATTCATGATGTTTATCCTTTTCTGTTATGGTCTGCTCACATTCGATATCCTTTTCTCTCTTCGTTACGCAAGCACACTGTGTGAGAAGTAAATGATCTGTTTTCTGATTGTATCATTTTTTACTATCTTCTGATTATTACGATCCTTTTCAATGCCTGCATAGAAATACGCAAATGTTCAGGATCATTTACTTGTACGTATACACACTAACACCAGCATAAAGTGGGGACACCCGCGATGCATTCGCTTTTAGCCGAATCAGTAGGTACCAACCTCTAGTTTCCACTCTGCTCTTTTGCTGCGGTTGTCCAACCATTTACAAAACGCAGCAAAGTTCATGGGTACAACATGATTGATCGGGGTAGCTAGCAGTACGGTGATGGGAAGCTGATGAACAAAAACAAGCTGGAAACGATAAATTGCGGGCTGGTTTGGCAACATCCAAAGCACACATTTTCATCGCAATTAATTTGCATTGCCTGTTATTGCTCTACCCTCTGCAATATGACGACCCTCCAACTGAAACCGCGTAGTGAAAGCAACAGTGGGTCTCTTCGTACAACAACACACGTGTCAAGGGGTTTTAAAGTCATATGTAAGGATTTTGAATGGATTTTCAATATACATAACATACTTAAAAATGAAACACTAAAGAAAATTAAACCTACAGTTTGAAACATATTAACTAACATAAAATTAACCACATATATAACACAATTTCATACTTCATAATAATAGGTATATGCTCAACTCAAATACTCGCTCATGCTCGACGAAACAAGACGTGGATTCTTTAAGTTGTAATGCTTAGATCGTTCGATTTCTCCTTTGAAAATAATTTCTAGAATCTTCTTCTTCTTTGGCAACCACCGTTGTCAGTCAAGGTCTGCCTGAACTACTGGTGGGCTTGGCTTTTTAGTGACTTATTGATTACCCCATAGCAGGATAGTCAATCCTACATATGGGGATACGGTTCATTCGCTGCTTGAACGCATGCATGATGTAAATGGTGGTAAGTCATACGAGTTGATTAATGTTCCACGAGGCTGGCTGAATATCTAGCATAAAACTTTTAATTTAACGGTATGAGAACTAACAAATATCAAATATCAAATAAAATCCAATTTTCCTTAAAATATTACTTTATAAGCATGGTGCACATTTTTGGCATGCATTGTAAAATGTTGATGCAATCTCTAGAATCGGTTCGAGTGGGGATGGCTGCGGTAGCATAGGTTTGAGGCAATTTAAATTATCACCTGCCCGACACACTCTTCCCCATAACAATGTGCCCTGTATACATTTTCTGCATGCGCCACCGCAATGACTTTACACTATAATGCACCCTTGCTAGAAACAACGAGTGGATGGTTCAAAATACTCAGAACCCCTCCACACATGCAATGAACACCCAATTCGCCGAGAGGGATTGAAACCGAATGAATATGCAGAGAATTAATGCATAAATTTGCGAATTGCTTTCTGCATTCTCTGTTAATTTAAATTAATTTCGTTTCAATCGAAATTATACCAATAATAATTATGTACTTCGGCCTGTCGCTGCCAAGCAAATTCTCTTCTACCTCGTCGCAGCAACACTCTTATATCCTGTATACGCGAACACAAGCGTGGAGGTTTGTTACTGGAGATCGCTTTATTTATGGATGCAATCATGAAATTGAATGGTTTTAACTGTTGCACTTTCATGCATGTGCATGCACCCGTTTCGATTCCCCCTCGGTGCCCTGAGGTTTTTGGTGGTAGACGAGTTAATTGCTGTGTGCGTGTGTCACAGACTTTTCAAACCACAGCAGGACTTCATCATTAGTATAAATGCAACGTTTGGTATATTCTATGCACTATAATTTTCTTTTTCCGAAATAACGGCTAGATCATGCTGAAAATAGGGCTAAAATCAATGTGTTTTTTTTCGGGATCTGTGTTTGTAATAACGTGGAGATAGTATGGGTTTTCAGCTCTCCGAGATTTCAATGGAAACTATTCTGTGGTTGATATGGGGAGTCTTTTACTTTCAGATAATGCCCATTTTCATAAATGCAATGACGTGATGAGGGTCTTTGTTTTCATACCTATTTTAAATATAAACATTTTCCAAAACTGTTCATTAAAGCTTGTTTAGATTTTGACTATCTAGATATATAATTCTTCTTGTTCTGCTTTATCTACTTTTTTTTCTTATTCTTCTTCCTGATGTTACGTAATTATTTTTTATTCTGTTTCACTGAAGTTTTTTTGAGAATAATTGCTAGTAAACACTTGCATTCGTGTATCAGCATCGTTGTCATTGTGTTACTGATTTTCGGTAAAGCCAATGCATGAAAATGAAATGTGTAATAATTTCATAGAAACTCTACTCTACTCTAGAAATTCTGTGAATAATGTGACGTTACTCAAAAACTAGTAGAAAAAGAAAACTGAACGCATTTCAGCAGTGCTATTTTTTGCCAAATCGACTATTTATTTAAGAATTTTAAATCATACATTGGAGATAAAATTTCAGCTTTCATGATTTTTATTATAAAGTCGAAAGCCTTTTTTAGCTTAAAATACAAAACACAAAATAACGCATTGATGTGGCTGATAAATTCTGCTCTCTCTCTCTCTTTCTCTCTCTCTCTCTCTCTCTTTCTCTCTCTCTCTCTCTGCATAAAAAAAAAACATTTGAATTAGAAAAATATAGAGTTAATTTTTAGGACTATTAATCAATTGTGTCCGATGTCCGAGGCCTATTATATCGTGGAATACATTTTATGTGATTTATTATTCTAACTAGACTAACGTTATTAAGATAACCGACAATTCATTTGTATCTTGTAATCGGCAGGTTACACTAACTTGTCAAAAATTTGCCTGTGCAACCTTAATGCCACTTTAAATCATCCAGTGTCATTAGCAATATAGCAATATACCAATACATCAATAACATATAAAATATTCAATCAAATAATATACTCATGCCGTAAAAACTCTGTTTGCGGATAGCATTTTACCCGCTCTTTGCCGAGACCTCAAATAATAATGAATAAGTTTTGATGGTAAAATAACGCTTTGTGACAATATGGGTTCTGCAAACGTTTTATGATCTTAACAAATAAAATGTGTAACTCCTTTTTCGTTGATTGAAACTGCTTTACAAACTAGAGACTGTAGTGTATTTTTACGTTAAACAAAGTAATAGCATAACTCCATGCAACGACACTGACTGACTGGACTGAAGGAAGACACAATCAATTAGGTTAATTAAAAAGAACCTTTTTCATTCCTTAATTCCCTCGTGAACGTAATGCAAGCGAAACTGAACCTCTTTGGACATTCGAAAGCTACATTGAACGCACGCGCGTAAATTAAAGCTGATGCAAGGTAGAGTGACAAATATTCATTAAATTAAGAACAGTGTTTTGTTTAAAGAATGTACATAATATGTACCGAAGAATGTAAATAATATGTAGAATAATATGTACCTTATTGTATGTAATTCTACGCTAGCGTCATCACTATTTGGTGATGATGATACTAAGAGTATTAATAAAACATATTAAAAATATAATCTAGTCTTCATAATTTCAAGAAACGCGTGCGTGAAATCGGCTTTGTTGGTGTATTACAATGAGGAGCCGACAAGAATTAGCCATCCTGACGCGTACTGATTAGAAAACTACAAAGCGAACACCCAATGTTGTCCAAGAGGGCTCATATTTATTGTAAAAAAAAAATCTAAATCGCAGTACCATCCTTCTCGATCGTAAGCAGGGGTAGAGGTGCGACCATCATCATAAGCATCATCAATACAAGTTTATTATACGTAAATTAAAAAAAAATGTCTTAAATCATACCAACAGAATGCATGCATATCAATTGTGCACAAAAAATTGCTTTTCTCGCAATTTCAGAACATATCTAAATAGTATTCGTATAAATGTAGCCACATGCAATAAATTGTTGAATAGATCCATTAACCTTCATTCTTTTCTTGACATTTCAGAACATATCTAAATAGTATTCCTCCTTTTCCAGCCTATGCAGGGGTAAAGTTGGGACCATCATCATCATCATCAATTCACACATCGTTAGATCAAGGCAATTTCCAAAATTACTGAAAAAATGTTATATAACTATATACTACTATATAAATATAACTTATTTGGAAATTGCACGAAACTCTCGAATTAGTTCAAAAGTTATCTTCTTTGTTTCACTATTTCTTGACATTCATATTGACATAGTATCATAAAAGTAACTTATCCGTTCTAACGCCTTTCATGGAGACCGAAAGGACGACAACAACAAAAATTAAAAACCGTGATAGAAAAGGTCTCCAGTATATGTGTCGTCGAAAGGAAGATTTCTGACCATGCATCATGGCATAGAAAACGCAGCCGGTATATTCTCTTCCATCTCACATTCCGAAATGTATGGTGAAAATGCTTTTAAAGGCGAATGGGTTTTGCTTGTAGTCGATATAAATGTTTCAAAGAGCATTTTAATGTTCTATGAATATCCACGACGCATCTGCAAAGCGCAACAACTCAGCATACACCGAATCTCACACGGACCCCTTCCGCAACTTAGCAGGCGTTACAACGGTGTTACGCGATATATGAAAGAACACCATTAAAAATGAAAAGCGCTCAAAATAAAACGAGGAACGCAATAAGGTGGTGGAAATGGTGCCAACGTTTGAAGGATAAAAGCCTCCAATCGGAGGCTGATGATATTTGGAAATTCTGTTTTAATAAGATCGCTTTTCAATTGATGGTACAATTGTTTGATGTGTGAGCCAAAACAAGTAATTAAAAGGGTTCCTAATAGGTACCTTAAGAACTCTAAAGAAATTATTATGAATTTTATACTTAAACCTTACATAAAAAACGTTAAAACACAATTATTTTTCTAAACGTAAACTAAACACTGTTGGCATACAAATAATTGAAAAAAATGCAAAAAAATTAAGTCAATATTTTAATTTATTTCATTAATAGGTAATACGTCTTTTAAAACAAAAAAACCTTGTTTTTATAATCTGTTCTTAAGATGAAATCAAATGAATATGGAAATTAAAATCACTAATCAAATCGTATGTAAAATATATACTTGTACTTATTAACGGGTAGGGGAATATGAGATATAATTGCCATATTAAAGATCGTGCTCTGTATCTAATTTAGTGCCTACATTTAGCATGTTACATTTTATTTATGAAATATGACTTTGGTACTGGCACTGAACTTGCTGTAGGGAGATTGAACAGTAAACTTGAAATGCCGTCGGGGGACCCCTACGATCATCAGTCACAGGCTCTTAAAATTTTGCGAGGGGGCGGTGAGGGGGGGGGTACAAATGATTCGCTAGCCTCGGGGCCCCAACGTCCATCCTTCCAGGGACCTTTGCCGCTAGTACTCTCTCGATACGGGATACTATAGACTAGCGATCTATGGGGCTTCTAAATCGGCCCCGACCGCCTAGTCCGCCTACTATTAGATCCGCCACTGAGCGAGATTCAAAATGTTGCTTGCTCATTAGAATACGACAAAATAGGGTAGCCCTTTTAAATTTCATTGAAAAAATAATTTTTGTATGCTAAATGATGATTATTATATGGAAAAATGTATAAAATTAAAATAAATGCATCAAAACGTTAATGTGGATTTATTATTTTTCATTCTGGTCGTTCTGGTAGTCCTGTTTTTTTGGTTGATAAATCTCAATCTCTTTTTTGCTTTCCGATTATGTTTGGATTCGTTCAATTATTTATTTACAGTTTGCTGCATATTTTTTACCCATACCCATTACCACAATTAGTTGGCATTATCCTAACCTAATCCTTTATAATCTATTTTTAACAAATAATTCAAAAAAAATTGGAGCCACGTGCAATAAATTGTTGAATAGATCCAATAAATCAATTGTATCCAAATAAATTATGAAAGCTTACAATAAATAGTTTAATGAACCCGAACACAAATCTGAGAGCATTAAAAAAATCTAGGAAAAAACACGCATATCATTGTTATCATTGTTCAAGAGTTCTTAGGGATATACAATCTGTATGGATATATTATAATGAAACAACAAATCTTTCAAAAGTATGTGACTCAAAACCCTGTTATAGGTTATCATTGCCTTGCAGGAATCGGAATAGGATTATCGTGCTGATAACTATATTGTGGTATGCTGTCTTTATCACAGCGTTTGTGGGTGTGTAATCAATTTTACCGCAGATTGGTCTATGACTTATAGCTTCGTTGATATGTATAGTACACTGTATAGAGTAGCTATATATAAGAAATAAAAAATAAAAGTGTAATAGCTTATATTTAAAACATATTTGTAGAGTAGTTGTAGAGAATAATTATACTGAGACTTTAATCACAGTAATTTGGTTCTATTTCGATTACATTCGTACAACAGCAACATTATAGATGGACATTCTAACCATACAATTAGACATACTGTGACAATTCTACTCTATGAAGCGTAAAAACGTCGTGCAACAGATTGTTTTTGTATGGCTTGCTCATCGACTACTCATCGCATATCATCGCAAGTCATCGATTTCAACATCATGGCGCGACGCTATTTGGCGAAAATGGGACAATTGGCTATCATCGGAATAATGATAATCATCGGTACAAAAAAAATCATAATAAATTGTTTATGTTTTTTCAGCGTTAAATAATAACAATTTGAGGGAAGTTTAACGAGTGTTGAATTAAATCTTCAATTATGTTTTCTTTTTAATTCGAAGTTTCTTTTCGTGCTATAGATGTTTACCTTTCACTTCTTTGCCTATCTTAAGTAATGAACAGCCACTCTAAAAGTTGGTTAAATGACATTTTTGTATAGGTATGATGATACTTTTGTTTTTTTCTCTCAGTATGCCTTAACGCCATATTCAGACATCATCACGAATTTACGCCTTGAATATCTAAATCTTAGGGAGGAGAACTTGACTTTAATAAACCATAATAAAATTCAAATAGTATATTCAACCATATTCATGTCATTCATGTAATGCTCGTTATACTATACTAGTAAGCTATTCTCATTTATCATTATCAACATTATTTATATTTATCAAAAGTATTTCTGTTTTGGTAATCAGTAAAACTTCACAGTGCGCTAGTTTTAGGCTGTTCAATTTGAAGATGTTATCATTCCTTGAAAAGTTACTTTTATTTGGGATTTTAAATTATGCTGATTCTTTTTTCGTATTGTAAATTGTTCTAATTCTTTTTGTTTACCTAGCTTGTAAATGATCTGGCCATAACATATTGTTAAAGCAATTACCTAGTATTAGGTATGGTCAGTATGAGAGCATCATTCAAATTCCGGAAGAATGTTTAAAATGCTTAACCTGACATGTTGTTATAATAACCTCCACAACACCAACTTTATTAAAACACATGCATAGGACCTTCTTAACGAGCAATAATATTTGCCTGTATGATACATTATTTTTATCACGAACGCGTTTGTAATGTTTTTAGAATGAAAAGAGAAGTAAGAAAGAAGTAACTTGGGCAAAAGGGGCCCATTCCTGTATTTTAGTTGCTAATGGGAGAAGTGTCGTATAAGCCAATTGTAAGAGTTTTGGCTGAAGCAAACTAGCGCGCTAGCATGACCATGATGAGTTTTTGACCCTGAAACTAATTATTTTAATAGATACTGTTATACTTTCATATGACTGGATAGAAAAATGCAAAATTTAGGAATAATTATGATAACATTCAACGATTATCTACTAAATCGTACAACAATAACACTTCCAATCTATTTTCCCTTTAAATTTTAATTAATTTTGTATTAACACTGTATCAAATGGAAACAAGTATATTAGTAATTAAGTAGGTCACACTTTATTAGTACTTCGGAACTGATGCATCCTTGTTGGCAAATCTTTAAAATTGATTTTGGTGTTGCAGGACAATTCTCTCGTCTATTGAACGCGAAGCAGATTGAACAAAGAAGAAAAAATAACTCAGCGTGGGGTACAGAGATGCAGATTTTGGGACCTAGCATGTGATATCGTTTCGAAATAACAAAGGATTGCTAACGCGTAAGGAACGAAGCACAATCCAACAGAATTGAACAGAGTTAGTAGGTGGACACATACAGAAAATTGAAAATGGAAAAATATTAAATTGATTTCGTCCACCCTTTAGCATCTCTTCTGCTGCTTGCAAAGGTTGGCTCTTCTAATAGACAATGTGTGTGCCCCTACCCCTTCGTTTCTCTACGCGATACTTTCTAGTCAACCAGTGGTCACGTGGTGCTGGCAAATCCAACCAACCACACATAAGACGCTTACAGTTTTGCCGCACACTGGCGGGCCAAACCGGCAAAAGTGCCGGTATAAAGCATTTTAGGCTAGTCGGAGAAGAGTATGATATAAAACGAATCCGATACGGTTATATCCTTCTGAGTATATTGTATGGACAATGCCATGCATTTTGGTACGGAAGTAACTGAATTGTGATTTGGTATGGGACGCTCATGGAGTGTGAAGTGTGGAGGGTTTTATGTGTGAGTGTATTCTGAGTGAATTTTTTCGTTGCTTTACTGATCATCCCTCACTGATAGTCCAATGAGAGTTCGTGATATCCTCTGACTAATTCGCATTTTCTACATGCAGAATGTAACTTAGAGGCATAAAATACAATTTTCATGTTTATTCTACAAATGAATGAATGTAATAATTTGAAGCAACATAAATGAATAACCTGATTTCTTCAACGATTGAAACATTTACTTTTTATTTATAAATATATTTGTTGTATTTTGCGTATGAAGTTAATTAAGTTTTATTCAATGCCCTTGATATTATGAGAAACTGAATTTATTACATAAAAGTTAATGGAATTCTTTTTTCGTAGTGTACTGTAGAAAAAGCATTCATTTATAAGAGCAAGTTTAAGAAATTTATCAAAATTTAACCTACTGAAATAACGCCAAATAAATCGCATATGAGATTTTATCAATCCATACAGAAAATTGAGAAATTTTCTAGGAATGTATTTAAATGAGACTCTCGAGAACTAGAAATGAGACTAAGAGCTGTATTTTCCAATATAGTCGAATGTAAAGTGTTCCTCTAAACATCTTACACGGACATGCCGGCCTACATAGGCTGTTTCGAGATTTATTCAGTACCACGAGGCCTCGTGGATCGGATAATCAGTCCTTGTTACGAGGGGCGGTTCGTTGTAGTCTGGAACCCACGATGGGCATGTTGTTAGGTCGTGCATGTTGAACGCCCCTGGGACTGCTTTTTTTGTTTGTTTTTTTTTTTAATGTAGTAATTATAGTACAACTCTACTTCACACGTTACACACAAGACCAGGTAGTCAGAAATTTTCACGAATATGCATGTAAAGGTTAATTAAAAATCTGACAGTTTGATCAAACTAACAAAGTCAACTCATTCAAAATCGTTGTCTTCGCATGTCCAGAGATTCGTGTAATAAACTAAATACTTCATCAGCTATTGTTATAGCAAATATTCCTATGGAATATTAAATGTAGTTCAATATGCCATAAAATTAATCGAACTACAAAAAAAGTACAACATTGCTTTACATTCGTAATAATTTCGGTAATAATTTTTAAACATATTCTATTGCGTTCATATTCTGATCCCTTTGAATCGATGGGCTATATTGCATGCTTTTAACATATTTGAGGAAATATTTATACAATATATATTGTATACTTATTAGAATATAGACGTTGGGCTGATTGATTTTATTGGCCTCTTATAGCGTGTATAAGCGTGGAAGGCACGGGTGTCAATTATTTTGAATGCTTTTACCTGCTCCATAGATATATTTCAAAATATATTTCACTCCAATTTAGATCAGTTACTCATCAGGCGCCGTAAATATTTCACAAAAGACAGAAAGGAGCGGAATGTTTTGTGAAGGGAATAGTGATCTCCAAAGCATTCACATTTTTATATATTTTGCTGGTTTTTAGATAGATAGTGAGATAGTTAGTCAGTTAGTTCGTGTGCTTGCAACTGTATCCTATTGGAGAGGAAGAAGTCGGACTGGCACTGACACCTATAAAATAAAGTTTTTCGCCAGCTTCCTGCTACTAATCTTGCATATTCATTATATGTGAGTGAACACTACAACGGGTACCTCATTGTTGTTTGTTCTCAAACCTTCAATATGACGACTGAGAGTGGGGATTGTTTATTTGTTAAGAGAGTACGCGAAGTTTATTAGCACGGTGTTTGGTATTTGGAAGCAAAAAATCAAACAGGAAAAACAAACTAATTATGTGTATGTTTATTTACATCCATTCATAATTCACTCCACAATACAGAAAAAGCACAATAAACAGTAAAATATGGTAATCACAAATCACACCACAAAAAAGAATTGATGAATTGAAGTCAAATTCCTTACAGTCAGCAAATGCACATTTATTTGTTGTGAACCTTTCTACCATTCCATTATGAACCAGTGTAAATATATTTTGCTATCCACACGTTATCAATCAATAGTAAATTAAAATAAAAATTATTTTAAAGTATACAGAAGTACATATCTCTTTTAATACTAAACTTACTTGCATCACAGTATATTATTTACCAAGAATTTTTTTGTAGTAAGAACTTTTAAAACATAAAACTTAAAACAAAAAAGATTCTGCATTGCATCCGTCTGATGTTTTCTGGATGATATTAATAAACTAAATTACAAAAGCATGTAACATTTCTTCACACCTCAATGAGTGTATTCTTTTGTTTGGAAATCAATCTGTCGATTGTTTTGTAACACCGTTGTATGAGTGGTTTCTCCATACTTTTTGTCAATCTATCTTATTTTATTGAGAGCTCGTACACGCTCGAAGCAATATCTTCCAACTCTCATGGGAGCTTCCCTTTGAATGCAACTCATTCTAGTCCGGTAAGCCAGATCCAACACCTACACATTCCATTAAACTTATACGTCCATCATTCCATTTCCTTCTTCCTCTCCATGTTTACTCTGTATCGTTAGCTTTGGAAGGACCGCGACCCAATCTGAGAGAGCCTTTTTCGGAAAATGGCAATCAAGTGATTGCAAAAAGTGCCGCAAAAAAAGCATTACTCTTTCACGGCAGCATTTGTTGCTGATGCTTTGTACCGTATCGCGAATCAAAAGAGGAGTCCGGAAATGGGAAAAGTAAAGAAAGACTGTGCACATTTTCCCTTGTTCGCGCTAGAGGATAATTTTACCCTCCAAGGCAAACGTTTTCTAGAGCTTAACATTGTGTGGCACGTGGCATGGAAATATTCACAACACAGTGCGATTAAAATCATACACATCACGAAGTATATAAATTTGTTAAACATTTAACAAATAATGGTGCTAATTAATTTTATTATTATTTCACATTTATTACAAACATTATTTTTATTCTACATACAGTGTAAGGAACTTCTACGATTTTATTTTAGTACGTTACCATGTTTTGCTATGTTCAGAATAGGATTTTTGCGTTCTCTTGAATTACGTATCAAACAATGTCAATCAATCAAAGTTGTTTATGTTTTGCTTTCTTTGCTACCAGACACGTTCAATCTAATAAAAAACCCACAGGTCGTTACTTCGATCGATTTGATTCAGGGTGAAATATAAATGCACAATAACCACAACCTTTAGATGAGATGAACATTCACACATTCAAAACAAATATAAATTGTAATGAATACATGCTTATTACCAGTTGCCTTAATTTTTATGGAAAATAAAACTTATGCACAGGAGTATTTTAGGGTTACTGTTATCTTAAGGCAGCAACGATGTAATCAAACTTTCGCAGTCACATTATGAATGCAAGTGAATTAATTACCAAACCGCATCAACATTCGCCAGTAAATTGTTTATTATGCTTCTCTATTTACACAATATTTCATAGCTTTAAAAGACGCGTAATGAGATTACTATTAGAAATAATAACAACTTTACTTTACATCAGGACCCTCTCCAAATACTTTGCTTGAAAAATGTTTTTTTGAACATTCATTCTGTCCCAGGCGTAATTACTCTTTCTGTGCTGTATCCAAAAGTATGTTCCCTTCTCTGATCATACATTGGTAGATATAGTTTGAATAGATAGGATGGAAAATTAAAAATGAGTTGTAGCAAAACTCTGTCTTAATATCTTGGTACCAAACATGTTTCATGGAACTTTTAAAACTAACATTTTTAATTTGTTTTGTGTTATGATTTTCTTAAAAAAATCCACTTACCGCAATTGATTATTCTGCTTGATGTTGGCAGTTTGGAAGATATATTCTCTTCAGATTTGAGACATGAATTAAGCTTTGATTTTGTTGTATGTACCAACTTTGGAGCCGTACATGTATATTTTAAATTACTTTTTATTTATAGTGCTAGAAACACATACACATTTTGACCTATTTTTGCAGATACTTTTTCACTCAATAACTTTCATACTTCACTCTTTATCAGAGTCGATGTTAAAGATCCACACACATTGCCTTATTTCTCTAAAGGCTATGTTTTCTAGATACTTTCTCATACTACAATAATGCACAGCGAATAAACGTTGCATTTATTGTAATGAATGCTTAGTTACAAAGAAAAACACAAGCATAATTCACAACTACTCATTAAATCTAGTATTATTTACCGTCATGTAGGGAAACGTAAACTTTTAAATAAAATTGACGGATTATAACAAAATTTAAAAAATAGTCGAAAAACATATTAAAATAATTACAGTCTTGACCCAAAGGTTCACCACAGCACTTTCACCTAATTAACAACATTCGATATTATTTTTTTTAACAAGCACATATAACACAGACACTTATAACACTTTGAAATAGTACAAGATCACAAACTTTAGAATGGCCCAACATATATCATGTAGTTCAAAAACCGTCGTTACAGCTAAAATAAATTGTATATTGCCACACAATATAGCATAATACCGATTTTACATTGATATAACGAGATCATTCGCTTACACTTTTCAATCAAGAAGTTTGCATTCCAGAGTTACACGCGTTTCAAAAAGAATGTTGTTATTTTATCGACCACCGAATATCTTTTTTCTCAGCCCTACTACGATGGACAAGAAACACATCCTTGCTGCGTGAGCCTATCTACACAAATGTTGCCGCTAGTCCAAATCATTTCAGCTTCACAAGCATCCTGGATGCAGGAAAATGAGAACAAATTGAGGATCTCGTGGAGCTACGGGTGGAAAAAATCAAAACAGAGCGCAATACTCTCTGAGACTATATTGTCTCTCACACACCGAGTCACTCGTTCTCTTCGAATTTCTCTAACGAAGGGCTCTCACTTCCATTCTGCCTAAGTGTCTTCGACCCTACCCGGCTTCCCGTACAATGGCCACTTTTCTCGATTACGGCACAACCACTAAAGGACGATCTGGCGCCATTACGATAATTGTAATTGAATGAATATCACTGTGTTTATGTGCACGCTTATGGCTACCACCACCGAACATTATTCTGCACTATGTAAGAGTGTGACATTGTATTGGTGTGTACGTGTAAAGGACGGCACGACTAAGGATTCCATATAAATAAACAGAGCTTACCGATACGCAACGCAAGAGGGGAAATAATGTAATTATATCACGAATCCTGTTGTAAGCTACGAACGAAAGGAATCAAAACAAAACTGTATACATTCCCCTGCCGTGTGAGTGAAATGCCAAAGATGAGCGAGTGGTATAGCAAACATCGAGTGTTCGGAAGCACTGCACGAATTTTCCCCGCTTAAACTTCAGCACGAATACGGGCCGAAGCTGAACAAAAAATGCAGCGTTCGCATGCGGCGAACTGGTAGCGTCTGGCAAAATTTCCAATATGATCAAAGCTATTTTCCCACAACACAATCACTTAAACGTACCGTCGTCATTCCACACAATCCTCTCGTCCTCAAGCAGCATTATCAAAGTATGCTAATGGTATCGTACAACAGGCGGAAAATAGGATTGAAACAGCATGATAAAAGGAGATCATAATTGCATACTTTATTTACTCTTTCACTCGTCACATTCCTTTCGCACCTCCATCGCGACCGCTGTCGAATTTTGTCTAAATTTTCCTTGCTTTGCCTCCCACACGTACCCATGCTTCTCTTTCTCTCTCTCTCTCTCTCTCTCTCTCTCTTTCTCTCTCTCTCTCTCTCTCTCCCTCATTCATTTAGCTCACTTTCTTTTCGCTCTTTTGCGCTTAAACACACAGTTTTAGTACCAATTTTCTCTCCCCGTGCCCGTCTCCTTCCTTACCTCCGCTTATGGTACTTTCGTCTCTGTATCAACGAACATTTTCCCACATCCTTCTTCTGGTCCAAAATAAAATGTTGATATACTTGCTCTACAGGGTGCGCGTGCTGCTGTTTTCCACCAAGCTTCTGAACGAACATAAAAAAATCGACCGAGACACGCCAGACAACAGATAAACCGGAAGCAGAACGAATCGTTTCGCTTTCTGACGTATCATTGCTACTGTTATTGTTATTTTATTTCATCATTCAGCGACGATGATGATGCTTATTTAATATCAATTTAAACTCAACCGGAAACCACCGTTACGGTAAGCATATCGTCGAAAGAGATGTTCTTCTTATACCTTCTTTTGGCACGTGTATGAAAATGGCTGATTTTATTATTCGGCAAGAATGTTAAAAATTACACTGTTTCGATCATTTACTATGAACAAAGTGATAGTTGATTCTGGAAACAAAATAATAATGTTGAAAGTTCAAAATTTTTGAAAAAAAAAAAGAATTCAATGATTACAAATCCAGACAACTTCAATATTGTTACACCCATATTGATTATTGCATTTTAACATATTTCTTTGTGTTCTCCATATTTTGCTTATTATTATTTTTATTATGATTTGGCATCTAGGCATTGGAAGAGCTGGTGCGTCCATTTAATAGACCACAAGGCTGCTCCTACATTATTTTGCTCTCAGTTAAATATTTGCGTACTTGTATGTTATTTGCATGTTAAGCAGAAAATAAATTCAATTTGTTTAGCTTGGTTCAACATTATTGTTATATTTGAATGACCAATGCATAAAATAGACGTATATTTTTTCATATGACCGCTACTTGTGCTAACATAATCTAACTTCTTTGCAAATGTGTCTATACGTATGTGATATTCCAAACACAGATTAAATATCTAGACAAGCCAAGTACGTTCCACGTTTCCAAAATCTTAACGCGCAAGAGTTGCTGCTTAGCGACGATAAATTGATTTATTTTCTTCGTTTTACATAGAAAAAAGCTATCAGCTTTTATTTCGCAAGTGGATCTATTTGAGCTCAAGGATGTCCATCGCTTGGTCAGCACAAGAAAGCAGACGGAAAATAGATGCACGATGTACAGAAAACTGATCCCAAAACGAGAAATCTAAAAGTTAGCCAGAATAAATTGAATTTGCAGTGTTCTTTGACGCGATAGTTTTCTTCGTGCTTGGTACAATGTATTGCAAACGTGAAGAAATAAAGATTACATTTTTCACTCAGAGTCACTATACAATATGTGAATGCATTTGCTTGCAGATTAGTTTAAGAAATGTCTTTTGAACTATTCATATGATTGTAAAATACACAATAAAATGAATATTTTATTTGCGTGTTTTGATTTTTTTCTTCGTCTAAGTTTGATTCTTTTAATTTCACTATAGACATTAAATGTATGTAACTCCTTTATTGAGTTCATTATACATTTCGTCGTGTGATATAAATGTTATCCTACGTCGTAACTATCAATATGTGGTTGTATTTTTTTAGTTGTTATTTTTACATATTTTAAGAAAAGTAAAACGGTTTAACGATCTTCGCTTTCTTGGCCTTCTCAATTGCATCTATTGACCAATCTAACAAGAACAGACGGTTCGTGAAAAGATAAATTTCGTTGAGTGCATTCTCGTATTATTTCTACTAAATCTCTATCGATAAAATTTATTTCCAATTCTCGTCCATTCATGGATTTAAATATATCCTTTGGTGGACACATGGACAAAACGCCATACACTGCATTCTAGCGATGCCAAGGGCTTGGGCCACTTCCATTCTTTGGACATGTTTGCGATTCAGATATTTGAAAAAGTTGAACGACAAATAAATCTACTTGAGCGCACTGTGTCATGTAGCATTCCATGTCTTTTCACATTTCGGAAGAGCTGCATTTTGGGAATTGATTCGCCATGGATTTCTTAATATGCTTACCGTCGTATAGTTTACGGAATCGTCCCCGAAACGATATCCCATCGGCTGATTGTGAATTTTGTTGAACGCAAACCTCTAGCAGTTGGATCGTGAACGGGTGCAGTATGGTGAATGATTCACTCGCTTCCTCAATAGATACTTCAAATGGATGTTTCTTTACACTTTCGTTACAGACAACATTCATTGATTACATTTGACGCACTTCTGGTTTAATTAAAAGACATCTAATACATCTAATACAATGAAACATTGCTTAGTTAAAACGGGATAAAAGAGTACAAGACGACGAGTAGCGCATTGCTCGGTAGGTATTTTAAGCTCCTTTATCGCAGTATATGAAAACCAAATGAGCAAGAGCTTGTGCAAAATTGTTATCGATCTTACTATTATAATTTAGTATAATTTAATGTGATTTAATTTAGATCAACTATTCATCTGGCAATTTATATCTACACGATTCTCTGAAATTGTAAAAATTATAATACTTTGATTTCTACCCGTACAATCATACATTCCGCCAAATGATGTCGCACCGTGAACAAAAATTGATAACAATCGATGACATTCAATGAAAAGTCCATACAAAAACAATGTGTTTCAGGTTTACACCAATAACACTTGTTGCTCGCGATTTTACAAAGGCATATAAAATCAATTCGATATTCCTTTAATTTTTTTGTGTAAAATTACATTATGTTACTAACATACAAAAAGATAAATTTCTTATCCATACAGTTATTAAATGAACAATATTAGTGGCCATACACACATACTAGAGCACTGTTAAATGCAGTTAAAATAACTTACTGTATTACAGTTTCAAAAATATTCAATACTAGATGCTGAAAAGATCACATTTTAAAACTGCAATACCTTTTTAACCAGCATGTGCTGCATTCACGGTTTCTGGAATCTTTACAATCGATCTATGTTGGTATCTATAGCTGCTGCAAATATAGAGTTGCTACAGAA
This sequence comes from Anopheles merus, assembly GCF_017562075.2. Taxonomy (NCBI): domain Eukaryota; kingdom Metazoa; phylum Arthropoda; class Insecta; order Diptera; family Culicidae; genus Anopheles; species Anopheles merus. The sequence continues at coordinate 675,619 of NC_054085.1, read as the reverse complement.
ACATAAGTAAAAAACACACAAACCAAAGAAGTGAACAAGGTGTGGTGTGGGATTCGCGTTGAAATATCAATCCCCTTGCTAAAAACTAAGAACGTTTGATTTTTCTCCATTTCACTAACGTGTCGGAGCGGGTGATGTATGTACCCTACGGGTATTTACCAGTCTCACTCTGTTTAAATAAGCTTTTCAATCCATAGGTAATGCATTATTCCGTTGTGCAGTTGTGCTGCTCGGATTGTTTCTTCAATCACGGTACTAGTTTCGAATAAATCCCTGCTAACCTAGGAGCGTTGTGTGGAAGATCTATTCGAAAACAATGCATTCGTTTTCAATGATTTTGTTTATTGTTTGCGCACTAAGCCTTAACAGGACACAGATGAAATGAATAGGAATGAATATATCGCTACATGTCAAACAGTGAAAATACCTAGTCCAATACTTTAACCTTTAAATTGTTTGTACAGTAAAGTTTGTAGGGAAATTTAATTTAAATGTCAAAATCCCATTTTCACGATCTCAAATTTCACTTTATCTGCCCTTTTTCACTGCAAGAACGGTATTTCGAAGGCTCTACATGATTTTTCAAATGTACAAATTTGTTTTCAGAAGTTTGGGTGAAATTATAATAAATTTGTTGAGTAAAGGTAATAGTTTTACGAATTTTCATTAATAAACAGATACACTGAAAGCTCTCTAAAATGTAGTCTCTTCAAGATTAATTGTTTCTTTAAGATGATCATTTTGACGGTTATATTCCATACAGTTTAGGTCTCTTCAAGATTACAGGGTTTTTCAAGCCAGCTCAACATCGTGACACTATTTTTCAAACACGTAAAACGATTGTCAACATCGTACATACAATTCGAATCCGTAAACTCTTTTCGATTTGGTAACACTAGATTTTGAACGCGTAAAATCCCATCTCGAATCTGGAAAATGTATGTTGGCTGTCTTGTCACCCATTATACATTTTCCAGATTCGAGTTGGGACTTTACGCATTCAAAACCTAGTGTTACCAAATCGAAAAGAGTTTACGGATTCGAATTGTACGTACGATGTTGACAATCGTTTAACGTGTTCGAAAAATAGTGTTACGATGTTGAGCTGGCTTGAGAAACCCTGTAATGTCTCCCAAATTCTGTAAGATGAAAATTCATCTTAGACAGTTAACAAAAATATTGGTCCAAGGATGCCATATTTTTCTGGTGGTTTCTTGGATACCTTCATTAGTTTTCTCTAACATTAATATCTCTTTAAGCTGACCTCCCTTGAAGAAACACCTTAGAGATATTTCACTGTATACCTTATATGAATGAGAAAAAACAAAATCTTTCAAAAATAAGTGCAAACCAATTATTCGGTGCAAAAACTATCAGCACTTTTCTAAAAAATTAGCTTGAGGATATAAAAAAATCCTGCACTTGCTAGCATAGCTGCGGTGCAATTTAAAAATCAACGCGTAACAGTGGGCCTGATCGCCAACGAAAGTCGATAAAATTTATCCGATCTGTTAATATGCTCGAATCCACCGGTGGAATTTATTTTCCACCGACGGATAATTTCTCCACTGGTGGATAACTCTTTCCGATTCGAGTAGCCATTGGTTTTGCTTATCTGTCAATCACACTTTTGTTTACATTTAGAGGTGTTGTTTTGCGGAATGAATAGAATAGTAAATTTGGCTTATTTACGGACCATCTAGTGAAAAATCCACACCAGAAGTGACCTTAGGCAGTACCGACTGTTGGCGTGTTCAAACAATACGAGTAAAGTGTAAAACGGGTTGTTGGCTGAACAGGTCTAAATGAAACAAAATCGTATGAACTGGAGGACGAGGTTTGAATCCTTTCTGAACTAGCCGCCTTCGCTGACCCTTGTCCTGTGCCATGTCCAAAGCCGCTCACGGTCTCTTGCCCTCGCCAGTCCATTATCCTGGCCTTAATGACACACGTCTCCAAGTCATCTGGCCACTTAAATTAAAACCTACTACGCCCCCCTCCGCAATGGCGGATTTAACGGTAAGCGGACTGAGTGGCCGCGGGAAGCCCCGTAGATATAAAGTCCAGTATATATGGTGTGCACAGTAGTCTCATCGTGGGCCTCCGTGGACGATAGAGGCTCCATGGACGAAGGGACTCAAAGACTACAGGTTGCCCATATATGAAGGATTCCGACCAAAGCCTCCCACTACCCCAAAACAAAAAAAATTAAAGTGTATTTGATTCACAGCCAAGTGACGAAATCAACCCCCCCCCCCCCCCCCCACCGCAAAACACCTGGGTTGTTAGTTTCCATGCGTTCAACATGGCCTGGCTAGTGAACCCAGCCGAACTTGTTACGACAATGAGTGTGCTTCCACACAAACGATGATGATTTCGTCAGATTTGATAAAAATAAAATAACTACGTTAAAATTGTAATCGATGTGATTCGGTATAGATGCTATCCGAACATTCCCGGGCTGTATCCATCCATAAGCGACCCCGATAGTCCGGAAGGTACAAGTAGGCACAACACCTTCGATAGGTGCAAGACAACGCAAACGATTCCGACCGGAACTCGCCGCTCCAACGGGTATGAGTTGCTTATAATTTCTTGTACCTAGTGATCCTACTGGTCTTCTCAATCTCGTTGCATTTACGTGTCGGAACCGATTCTAAGGCCATAAGGCCATATAATAAGGTTAGATAAAAGAGAAGGATTAGTAGAAAAGGATTTCTTTTGTTGGTTTGTTATTTCTTAGCTTAAACTATAAAAACTAGATACCTGTTATAAACCTAAATTTATGTATTTTGATTGTTTACAAAAAACAGATAAATTTATATTTTCTAAAAAACCATATTTTAACTAAATCGAGTGATAAAACATCTCAAATAGCTCAAACAGCGATAAAACATCCTTTCTTGCGAGCTTTTAAACATGGTTTTTAATATTATTTAGTTTTCCACTGCTATATCAACTGGGGTGGAGCAGTAGATATGGCTAACCGACTGAAAAGGTATTTTTTATATGAAGTTTTCAACTGCATATCCCGCTGCTCGACTTTTTAACCACGTTGCTATGGCGGCAAATACCATTCCACTCCACTGCCAAACCGATCGGTTAGCGAAGATTCTGATTGAGAAAACGCAATTGGATAATATTGGAATTTTGCTAACCGATCGACTAAATTATCCACTCCGTTATCGACTTTCGTTCCCGATCAGGCCCAGTGATAGTAGATCTTGGGCAAAGTGCCCTTGCCCAGTATCTCATTAGGTTTAGTATATTAGTTAGATTTAGTTTATAAGAACATTGTTCAGCCATGTGGCAAACAGTGAGATATATATTGAAATATGAATATTAAAAGGGAAAGGGTATTTTTTATATGAAGTTTTCAACTGCATATCCCTCTGCTTGACTTTTTAACCACGTTGCTATGGCGGCAAACACCATTCCACTCCACTGCCAAACCGATCGGTTAGCGAAGATTCTGATTAAGAAAACGCAATTGGATAACACTGGAATTTTGCTAACCGATCGACTAAATTATCCACTCCGTTATCGACTTTCGTTCCCGATCAGGCCCAGTGATAGTAGATCTTGGGAAAAGTGCCCTTGCCCAGTATTTCATTAGGTTTAGTATATTAGTTAGATTTAGTTTATAAGAACATTGTTCAGCCATGTGGCAAACAGTGAGATATATATTGAAATATGAATATTAAAAGTGAAAGTGGTGTGCTGACATTTTATTCTGGCTTATAAAACCCTGTTTTTTTAGATTTTTTTCGATCTGATTGAAGTTGATGATACCTGAATTTATAAGACGAAATGCTGAAACGTGCTGGACTTTTCTATGTGAGTGCCGGTATTACAGGGTTCACCTAGCCAATCGCGCGTCGTCAAAGCGTTATCGGTCGCCGTAAATACTTTTTCGGGCGACGTAAACCCTCAATTGGGCACTGTCATTTCTATTCGGGCCTTTTGAAGTATGAATCGGGCAAAGTACAGAATGAAAGTGTCCTACTCGTGAAGGTGTCAAATCGGTAGCTCCGGCATGTTTGATCCATTAGGTTGTTTAGAAATACGTAGTTTTCATGTTGTTAAACTTAGTATGTATTATTTTAAAATGTTAACCTAATTTTATCACCAAACATACACTCAAAAATATATAACCAAATTGCATTGTACGGGTTTGAATTAAAAAAATTAAATTAGGAATTTGAATCATTTTTATTTGTAATTCAACTTAAAAATAGTGAATTTTCTTACAGATCAGTTAAACTACTCGCAAAAAAGTATTATTTTACAACTAGAAAGCAAGAAAATATAGAGCAGGTCGCATTCATTCTGCACTATGCCCGATTCATTCTTCACAAGTCCCGAATAGAAATGACAGTGCCCAATTGAGGGTTTACGTCGCCCGAAAAAGTATTTACGGCGACCAATAACGCTTTGACGACGCCCGATTAGCTAGGTAAACCCTGTATATGGGTGCGATATAATTCCAGCTTCGTCTCAGCCTCGCTTTTTCAGGCTATAGAATGACCGGTTTGCAGCCACCATGCTTGCAAGGAACTCAGCATGTGTCGGTGTCTACAATTTATTTCATAACTATAATTTGATTGTACTTTCTTGAATTCAAATCATTCGCCCTTGTATTCGATAGCGACCCGTAGACGCTTTTAAAAGTCATTGCAAACCGCACGCACAACATCATTTGGATTTTCTCCACATATTTTAACCAAATGATGCTTGAATTAATCCTAACGTCCTAAAGCAGTGGTCGGCAATCTTTTAAGGTAAAGAGCCAAATTTAATGAATGATCGAGAGCCGCGGGCCGTAGAAACATAAATTGATCATGGACCTAAATAAACATGGACCTGCATTATTGGAAATGTAAATTTGACGTGTAAATTTTACACGTTTTTAATCAATTATAATGAGTGAAAAACAACAAATAAAATGTTTAAGTCCCATCATGAAGGTTTCATAACATAGAATTCCAAAATAATTGAATAAATTAGCAACTAAAATGATTGCTAAAAACGATATAATTTGCACCGTCTTGAAAATAAGCTGTCGTAAGAATTTAACATATCTTCTTCTTCTATTTGGCGTAACGTCCTACGTGGACATACCGGCCTATACAGGCTTTCAAGACTTAATTCATTACCATGAAGCCGGATAGTCAATCCTTGCTACGGGAGGAAGGTCCATTCTGGGCTTGAACCTATGACGGACATGTTATTGAGTCGTTCAAGCTGACGACTGTACCATGGGTCCCCCCAACATATAATTAGAGCAAAAAAGAATGTGAATCCAGGCACATGATATTTATGTATGATTTACGTAAAAAAGTAACCTTTTTAATCTAATTTAAAGTTTTTAATGTTAAAGTTTGTAAAATGTTTCACTTGAGAAAAAGTCGTTTCAGCTTGGGGAAAAATGGTCGGTATGTTTTGACAGGAGCAACATCATGAGGCTATGGTATAAGCTAAGGTCGCTACAATATACTAGCTTTGCTGTATGTATACAATACAGGGTTTACCTAGCCAATCCGGCATCGTCAAAGCGTTATCAGTTACTTTTTCGGGCGACGTAAACCCCCAATTGGGACCCTCATTCGGGTCTTGTGAAGAATGTGAAGCACCGACCGTTGTCCTAAAGGCTTAACTTCATCGAACTTTTATAGCACATATCCCCTATTACTGAAGTTTAATGGGCTCTAATTCAGAGGTCGGTAATCTTTTACAGAAACGGGCCAGAGATAACCAGTTTATAAGTACTGCGGAGCAGTTGTCATGTCCTACAGAAAGCATTCATTTTGCACTTGCTCTATTCCCAGAACACCTTGTTTTTTTATCTAGTTTTTATTAAGTTTTATTGCTTGGTAGTTAGCGCCCGTTCCTACAAATTTCATCGGCAACTACTAAGCTGGTTTTGTTGGAATCTGTAGTAGGCTATGACTACGAAACAGTGCATTTTGCCTCAGCAGAATTTCGTTTCCTAGGCATAGTAGCCTATGCCTTCTTTAGTAATAAATCAGTTCATAGTTAACCACCAAACGAGCAAGTTGGTTTTTATTTGCTCTCCATTTGAACTGTAACATTTGGCGACGAGGAAAAGTTCAGAAGCATCTCGAAGATCTTTTTAGCGAAAACATCAAATAACGAAAATGTCCCAAGAGGATCTGCGAAACGCCATCGTCCAACTCACGAATCTCGTCGCGAAGCAGCAGCAGCAGATCGAAAATTTAGCAAATCGAACTTTTTCGACGGCGGCTAGCGGAAGCGAGAAGACAATCGAGTCGTTGGCAAATGGAATCCAAGATTTCCTGTACGATCCGGACGCAGGAGTTTTCTTTGATGCATGGTACGCTAGATATGAAGACGTCTTCATTCAGGATGGTCATTCTCTAGACGACGCCGCCCGAGTGAGATTGCTTCTACGCAAATTAAGCACCCCTCTGCACGATAAGTACGTGAACACTATTCTGCCAAAGCATCCTCGCGATTTCTCTTTGGATGAGACCGTTACAAAACTGAAGAAGTTGTTTGGTCGCCAGAAGTCGGTTTTTCACTCCCGTTACCAGTGCCTGCAGTACGCCAAGAGTGACGCGGATGATTTTACTTCGTATGCTGCCATGATCAACAAACACTGCGAAGCATTTCAACTTTCCAAGCTCACGTCGGATCAATTCAAAGCTCTCCGATTTGTCTGTGGACTCCAATCGCCACGGGATGCGGACATCCGAGCTAGATTGATTTCGAAACTGGAAGCTGATGAAACTGCAGTTGTTGAACATGGAGAAGCTGCAAGTAAGGTGACTTTGGAAAACCTGGTGGAAGAATGTCATCGTGTGGCCAACCTCAAGCATGACTCGCAGATGGTGGAAAACAAGGAGGCTTGCTCCGTCAACGCCATTGCGCGCAACCAGAATCATTCCTCTTCGAAGAAGACCAACAAAGTGCCCAAGACACCCTGCTGGAAATGTGGGGAACTGCACTACGTTCGAGAATGTCCGTTTGCATCACACACGTGTACTAGATGCAAGCAGCAAGGACATAAAGAAGGCTACTGTTCAAGCAGTAAGCCCGCTGTATCAAAGCCTTTCAAGCAATGGAAGCCCAAAGAGAACATGAAGACGAATGGCATTTACACTGTTCGCAACGTCGGAAGGAAACGCAAATTCGTCTCGGTCGAGCTCAACGGGGTAGCAGTCAAGCTTCAGCACGACTCGGCGTCCGATATCACCATCATTTCGAACGAAACATGGGTTACCATCGGACGGCCACCCACTCAACCGACCGATGAATCTGCTGTCACAGCGTCTGGTAGTGATTTGAATCTCCTCGCAGAGTTTCAAGCCGAAATCACTATCAATAACGTGACCAAGACAGGGCGCATTTTCATCTCTGATAGCGCCGATCTCAACGTTTTGGGAATCGATACTATTGATCTGTTTGATCTGTGGTCCGTACCGATTAACAGCTTGGTCAACGTCGTACATCAAAACTCTGACCAATACGTTGATCGCCTCAAGCACCAGTTCCCGGAGGTATTTCGAAGCACGCTGGGTAGATGCACAAAAGCGCAAGTGAAATTATACTTGAAGCCTGATGCCCGTCCATGCTACTGCCCGAAGCGACCAGTGGCGTATGCGGCTCTTCCCAAAGTAGATGCGGAACTCGAAAGGCTCGCAACAAACGGTATAATTTCTCCAGTTCAATTCTCGGACTGGGCAGCACCAATAGTCGTCGTACGGAAATCGGACAATGTTTCGGTCCGTGTATGCGGTGATTATTCTACGGGGCTGAACAACGCGCTGGAATGTGACCGTCATCCTCTACCTCATCCTGACGATCTTTTCGCGGAGCTGGCTGGGGCTCGCTATTTCACACATCTTGACTTATCAGACGCCTATCTACAAGTTGAGGTCGAGGTGGAATCGCGCAAGCTGCTTACCGTGAATACACATCGCGGCCTTTTCCAGTACAACCGACTTCCTCCCGGAGTCAAGTCGGCACCTGGCGCTTTCCAACGCATTATCGACAGCATGGTGGCTGGCATTTCTGGAGTGAAACCCTACCTTGATGATATCTTCATTGCTGGTCGCACCAAAGAGGAGCACGATCGTATCCTCTATGCTGTTCTCGAACGCGTCCGTGAGTATGGTTTCCATTTACGTCTTGAAAAATGTCGTTTCGCGCTTCCCCAGATCGGTTTCCTTGGATTGATCGTGGACAAGGACGGTGTTCGGCCTGACCCGTCCAAAACAGAAGCCATTGCCAAGATGCCACCCCCGAAGGACGTGAAGCAACTTCGCTCCTACCTCGGAGCTATCAACTATTATGGTCGATTCGTTCCGCAGATGAAGCACCTCAGGGCTCCCCTGGATGACCTGCTGAAAAAGGATGCTCGCTGGAACTGGACAAAAGAGTGTCAGAAATCTTTTGAGCAGTTCAAGACCATTTTACTCTCCGACCTGCTGCTTACTCACTATGACCCATCTAAGGAGATCATCGTCGCGGCAGACGCATCGAAGTATGGTCTTGGCGCTGTCATCATGCATCGTTTCCCGACCGGTGAGGTGAAGGCAATCGCACATGCTTCTCGCTCACTGACGGCAGCGGAAATGAACTACGGTCAAGTGGAAAAGGAGGCATTAGCGTTGATATTCGCTGTTACCCGTTTCCACAAGATGCTGTACGGACGGCATTTCACTCTCCAAACCGATCATCAACCGCTGCTCAAAGTTTTTGGCTCGAAAAAAGGAATACCAGTTTACACAGCCAATCGTCTGCAACGATGGGCTTTGACACTTCTCCTGTATGACTTCGAGATCAAGCACATCTCGACGATGAATTTCGGCTACGCAGACTTCCTGTCCCGGCTGATGTCATCACAGCGCAGACCAGATGAGGATTATGTCATAGCTGCCGTCTATGTCGAATCCGAAGCAAAGGCGATTCTCGAAGACTCCATCAACAATCTGCCAGTTACACATCAGATGATTGTGGCTGAGACACGTAAGGATGCTGTTCTGCAGCAAGTGATTAGTTACATCAATGAAGGATGGCCAGCAAGCGTGAAGCTAATCACCGATCCTGATGTGAAGAAGTTCTTTGTCAGACGTGAGGGACTTCAAGTCGTCGATAACTGCGTCATGTTCGGCGATCGAATCGTCATTCCATCAAAATTCCGGAAGCAAATTGTCCGCCAGCTACATCGTGGACACCCAGGAATGGAGCGGATGAAGTCTCTGGCTCGCAGCTACATTTACTGGCCGAATGTCGACGATGATGTGGCGCAATTCGTTCGTCAGTGTAATGCATGTGCCGAAGCAGCGAAGGCCCCGACGAAAGCAACTTTGGAATCATGGCCTCTCCCGGACCGGCCGTGGCAACGAGTACACGTCGATTTCGCTGGCCCAATCGACGGACATCACTATTTCGTGATTGTAGATGCCTACTCTAAGTGGCCCGAAATTTTTCGCACTGGATCCATCACCACGACAACAACTTTGGAACTTCTTCGTGAAACATTTTCCCGTTACGGCAATCCAGACACGCTAGTCTCAGATAATGGAACGCAGTTTACGAGCGGACAGTTTCAACAGTTTTGCGGTGAGAATGGCATCAACCATATTCGTACTGCTCCATACCATCCGCAGTCGAATGGCCAAGCTGAACGTTTCGTGGATTCCCTCAAACGCGGCCTTAAGAAGATAGGTAACGGGGAATCACCAACATTACAGCATCTACAGACGTTTCTTTCAGTGTACCGATCAACACCCAACCGGAATACACCTAAGGGAACATCTCCAGCCGAAGCGTTTTTAAAAAGAACGATGCGCACTACTTTGGATCTGTTGAGGAAACCATTCCCTCCAACTGCAGCCGTTAATCACAAACAAAATGAACAATTTAACAAACGGCATGGAGCGGTCAAGCGTTCATTTGTGGAGAATGACTTGGTGTATGTTGAACAACACGTACACAACAAAAAGTCGTGGGTTCCTGGTCGAGTCATTGAACCAAAAGGATCCGTTAACTATGTCGTGTCGCTTGACTTGCATGGAAGACAGAAGCTGGTTAGATCGCATGTCAACCAAATGCGTTCTCGCTATGGTTCCGAAACCCCTGGGCAAGAACAACAACAACTTCCATGGGAAGTTTTATTAGAAGAAGTTGGTACTACTGCTGCAGTGAAACCAGCCGGCAATCATGTTGCTGTTAGTTTGAACTCTACGATGCCAGCTGATGTTCCTGTTTTTGAAAATCCGCCAACCGATTTTAACCCGCCAACAACCAATGAACAAGCATCTGCATCAGCGTCGGAATCCATTGCATCCGAATCCGTCACAGCCGAATCTATCGCATCTGAATCCGTCGCATCCGAATCCATCGGAAGCTTACTACGTCGTTCCGTACGAACACCGAGAATCCCTCGATGGCTCTCATCATACGACCTTTATTAAAAAGGGGGAGATGTAGTAGGCTATGACTACGAAACAGTGCATTTTGCCTCAGCAGAATTTCGTTTCCTAGGCATAGTAGCCTATGCCTTCTTTAGTAATAAATCAGTTCATAGTTAACCACCAAACGAGCAAGTTGGTTTTTATTTGCTCTCCATTTGAACTGTAACAGAATCAAATCCATAACAGACCAAATTTTTACTCTTCGCCAGATCTTCCAGAAATACCAAGAGCGCCTGATTCCTTCGCACCACCTGTTCATCGGGGGCGGATTAACCGACAGGCGGCGAAAACAATATTTTTGTGGATCTATCTAGTGTCTAGTGATATTTTTGAGCTTCATGTTCATTGTTCATGAATAGTAGTTAAAACTATAGGGTAAAAGTAAGACTCAGTCCTCTACGTTACGGTAGCGTTACGCGTAATGCCTGTTTATCTCAAACCCAAGCAGCATTTTTGTTCAACGCTTGATTCAATCGTCGCGGATGGGCAGATTGAAAGATAATTATGACCTACTTATTTTTATGTAATGAAAAAAAAGGTTAAAAAATTGAACAATACATATTGTAGTTCAATAATCGTTAATAAATATGAGGTATTTGATAATTTATGAGTATTTAAAATAGTTATTAAAAATTATTTTATTATCATTTTCATCAAAAAGAGTTATAACAACTTCAATAATTACTCAAATACATAATAAATTTAAATACTACAAATAATTATTTACATATATATTTTTAAGGAAAGTCTGGTGGTACAGTCGTCAACTCGTGTCGTCAACCATGCCCGACATGGCTTCAAACCCCGACTGAACCGTGCCCCCATACGTAGGACTGACTATTCTGCTATGGTAATTAATAAGTCACTGAAAGCCAAACCATCTAGTGGTTCAGACTGGCCTTGACCAACAACAGTTGTTGTGCCAAAGAAGAAAGAAATAAATATTTTCTTATTTATTAAGTTGCCCACTTCTTGGTAAAACCAGGATATTTAAAAAAATGTCAATGTAAAAATGTATGTTTAAACAAAGAAGATATAATGCTCTTGCAGTAGATGTAATTATGTCGTTTAATGAATGTATCACATTTATTCAATAGATTAAATATATTCAAAACATGCTATATTGACTGCATATTAAAAATGTTCTTTAAATTTAATTTCATCTAGTCAGTTTGGCACGGTTATAGAGTTATGCTAGATAATTTCAGGAAATTGTGTAACTTTAGGATGCCTGCAGAGCATTTTTAAAAATTTTACGCCATTTCCTGGTGACTTTTGAGGGACACATGAATAGAAACTGATTCAGAGCCCATACCGATCCTGCGATTGATCACGAACGCATGTTAATCCTGGAATTTTATATATCTCATACTGATGAAGGTACTTACTCCAATCCCATCCCATTTGAGCTTGATTCTATACCAGTCCTGGACCTGCTTCCATCGCATCCGCATCGACCCTTGAATTGATTACGAACCCATACCAGAACTTACACTAAACCCATACCGGTTCTGGAACTAATGCTGACCCCATACCGATCGTGCAACATGTACTTACCGGTACTGGAACTGATTCCAAACACATAATAACTGATTTCAATAGTTTAATACCATGCCCGTTCCGGGTTCAATACTCGAATGGACCGACGCCCTAAGCAAGGCTTGACTATCCGGCTGCGTGGTAGTTAGTAAATCCCGAAAGCCTGAATACGCCGGTATGACCCAGTACCCCTAAAAGAAATTTATTTGTTGCAGTAGCGTTTTTGTTGAAATTTTTACACAACATTTCCATATATTTTTACCAGTGGCGGACACCTAAGGTAGGACACCTATATTCTGACTTTGAGGCTTCCTGAACAGTTCTTTGGAGCACTTTCAAAAATAAAAAATCAGGAAAAATTTAGGGCCCATATACGGAAAAATCTAGAAAATCACTGGAAACGTAAATCTATCACCAAACCGTTTGTTAACTCAATAAAAAGCATCCAAGCTTCCGCTGGAAGTAACGTTTTACTAGAAAAAAAAAATTTCGCCTTCACTAGAATTTAATTACTGAGATTTTTAAAAAATCAGGAAAAATGTCAGGAAAAATTTAGGGCCCGTATACGGAAAAATCTAGAAAAACACTGGAAACGTAAATCTATGCAATTTTGACTGTAATTTTTATCATTCTTCTCCTTACCTTTAAAAACGCCAAAAACTAAGTCGGCGTTGCGTTTTCCACAACCAAACCGTTTGTTAACTCAATAAAAAGCATCCAAGCTTCCGCTGGAAAGTAACGTTTTACTAGAAAAAAAATTCGCCTTCACTAGAATTTAATTATTGAGATTTTTAGGTTGTTTTTACATTTTTATGGCTATTGCTCGTGAATCTCAGTGTAATGATGGACAAAAATAAAACTTGTTGGTACTTATAATGTGACTGTTAGCTTATGCAGTCAGAATTCAATTATAATTTATAAAATTATAATTGAACCGATTTATAAAAAATCAATAAAATACCATGGCTTGCCGAGAAAATTTTCAGATTTTTTTTTGTTCCCACCAAAGTGAGTGTATATATCAGGTGGGCTTATGGTGGTGCTTCCTCACTAATACATCGACACACAATTCGACAGTTAGTTCCATAACAAAATCTAGTATGCATTGAAGTTTAAATGGTATCTCGCAGAAATGGTATGTGATTTTACTCAGGCGTAGCACGAAAAAAGAAGCCAAAAAAATGTACGTGACGGCCAGTTCTTGGATTAAAACGACGATCTGAAGATTACTGGATTCCAACAGAACATTTCCTTCGCCAAAACTGATATTTAGGAAACAATTATTGAATCCGTCCAGCCAGCAAGCAAGTAGTAGTGTACCAACCAAACCAAATACGCTATCATTCTTAAAGTGAGGAACTTATAAGAGTACCTGTGCATATGTCCATTTGTTTCATTCAACAGACCTCCGATTGTTTTCAAATATCGTGTAAAATTGTGAAAATTTAGGATTGATTTAGAAAAAAAGCATATAGAACAATCATCAAAGCACTCAGTTTGTTATGGATCTAACTGTCAAACCAGGTTTTCTTCCTATTTTCGTTTTTAGACGTCAAATTGCACTGGATAAGCCCACCTGATATATCAACTCACTTTGGTTCCAACTAAAAAACACATGCCGCTAGGATGACAAATTACCATAAAAATGTTGCTTGAGATTATTATATGGTATGTAACGCTTCTGCAATGTAACGTAGAGCCTACTTTTACCACAGTAGTAATGGTAAAAATCAACAAACTCATAGTTTTGATTTCAATTGCAGCGGATATGTCAAACATATGGCATACGAAGGCTTTCAATCGGGCCTTTGAACTTTGGCAGTTATTTGAATGAAACTCAATTTTTGTGTGCTAAATTATATGTTATCGTTATTAGTCATTAACAGCAAAAATTCTGCATTTGTACTGTAGCATATCTGCTAAACAGAACTTATTATAAACCACACTATCAGCTATAGACTCAATGTAACATACTTCGGAAAGCCAAACCACACTATTGCAACACATTTTTTATAACACATCAGCAAATCAATCCACACCCAGACTATACCGTCCATAGAAAAAACCATTGAGACACACTTATCGAAAACAACCGAAACGCGCAGCATAAGCAAATCAAGCGTTACAGCAGCAAAGCAAACAAATAGAGAACGCACAGCAACTTATCGCTAAAAGCGCAACGTACGCAAAGATCGACGAACGCACCTGTTGTCAGGTGAAACTTTCCAGAACTTTAGTAAAAACACTAAAAGCGCAGCATAGGCACAACAGGACATACACCTCACTAGGGTACAATATATAAACATATAAATTACATCTCATATCAATTACCTTTAATTGGGACAAAACACACATTCCATGACATCTTTTGAGTATAAATAAAACCAACTCTGACCGTGGCAAGACAGATTCATTCGGACTGTCAAGATAAGAGGTTACGGTGCCTAAAAACTTCGCCATCCAATTTATTTCAAGCGTTTAGTTATGACGTCCTACCCAAGCTAAGGCTTCTAAACTCCAACGTTTACAGTAAGGGAAACCACTTCTGGGTTTCTATGATCGCCTGGACGATCAAGTGTTGGAAAGATATCTTCGAACAAAGTTTTATTGTACATCGATACATGTCAGCGAAACACTGATCTACCGCGACGGTACTCGATTATCAGTTGTGCCGTTTCTACGATCATCGCATTACATGGCGACCGTATCCAAAATCAAACTTAATGCTTGGTGACCGTAGCTAAAATCGAACATACTACAGTACTTCGTGTAGTTATTAAAAGACCTAAGTTTAGAACACTTGTTCTGAAAATTCATAGAATGGCTATGCTTGGTCTCCATTATAGTTTTTAGGTAATGGTCTCATTTTTATAAATGGTCTCATTTACACCTTGATGCACCATTGATTATGGGGTAATAAGAGATCATGGAATTTAAAATAAAAAACACCCGTGGTGGTCTCCCTAACTCACATTTTTTTTTATTCTTATGCATTACTCCCGATATGTGCTAATTTTCAAAAAATCTTGAAATATGCTTTAACCTCGTATGTTGTCTTCACACACCGATGAAGATACTCTTCGGCTATGCGAGTTACAAATAATAGGTTCAGTAATATTTCTGGTATGAGTTCCTAGACCGGTAAGAAATTAAGATCAGCTCCAGGGCAATTATGAGATCGAGATCAATTCCATGACCCATATGGACCGTGATGGGTTCATGATTGGATACAGGACCAGTAAGGGTTTCTGATTGATTTTAGAACCGATATGGGTTCACCATCTGGTCCTAGACTTTTATGAGTTCAGTATTGGTTCCAGAACCGGTCTGAATCACTATAGACACTGTATCGACTTCAGCACTAGGTTTGGTATGCCAGTACCCAGTTTCATTCCGAATCCGACCAAACAAAAACCGGTCCAGATACCGACCAATGATCATAATCAAATCATAAGCTATTTCAGGACCGGTATGAGTTCAGCATCAGTTCCAGCAACGATAAAGGTTAATTAACGATTCCTGGATTTTATTGAGTTCATTACACTGCTTTCCGGATCAGTTTCTTGTGTGAACGGCTTTACTCAACAATCGCCCGAAGTTTTTTTCTAACAGCACAACTGTCAAAAATAATGACAAAAAACTCTTGAAAAATATATTGAAGTGGTGAATAATGCTGTTCACATTGAAAACTGAGCCGGAAAAAAGTGTATCAACTCTGGGACATGTATGGGTTTATGACAGCTTAAAGGACCGATTTGGGTTGATGAATGGTTTCAGGGAAGGTATGGATTCATTATTAGTTCCGTGACCGGTATGGGTTAATAATCGGTTTCAGGACTGGTATGAGTTCATTTTGGGTTCTAGGTATGGGTTCAAGCTTGGTTCTGCGACATATAAGCATTCATCGCATCGGTTCGGATAGAAGCTTCGGATAGAAGCATCGGTTCAACGACCATTATGGTTTCATGATCGATTCCAAGACCGGCATAAGTTCATGATAGGTTCCAAGACCGGTATGGATTCATGAAAAGTTCCAGGACCGGTATGGGTTCATGATCGGTTCTAGGATCGGTATGATCCCATGATGAGTTCCAGGACCGTTGTCGGTTCATGATCAGTTCCAGGACCGGTATGGGTTCATAATCAGTTCAAGAACCGGTATGGGTTCATTATCAATCCTAGGACAGAAATGAGTCCATGATCGGTTACAAGACCAATATGGGTTCATGATTAATTACAGGATGGGTATGGATGAGCGGTTCCTGAATTGGTATGGGTTTAATATCGGTTTCAGGACTGGTTTTGGTTGTATGTCTTTGGATGGGTTCTATTAAAACAGTTCTATTTAAACAAATGATAAAAAAAAATCATTGATCAGCATTTGTCAAGTAGAAAACATACGGATTAGCTTGTTGGTGGGTGTTTTTTAAGAATTTTAGTGAGCAAATGTAAATGTAAAATATATAAGTCTTCTTCTTCTTCTGGCACAACAATGCCTGTCGGTCAAGGCCTGCCCGTACCCACCACTGAAGTGAGCTTGGCTTTCAGTGACTTATTGTTACCATAGCAGGAAAGTCAGTCCTGCGTATGGGGGCACGGTCTATTCGGGACTTGAACCCATGACGGGCATGTTGTTAAGGCGTTCGAGTTGACGACTGTACCACAAGACCGGCAAAAAAAAATAAAAAGTTTGAAAAAAATATATATAAGTAGGTTTGGGATAAATGTCTAACTAAAAATGGGACAAAATCATAGTACTATTTCAGTTGGTTTTGAAAAGAAAAAAAAAAACAATTTCTCTAGACAACAACAAAACAGGGGTCTCTAGGCTAGTGGTATGTAGTGCTATAGTCTATAGTAACGATTGGATCAGATCGATCGTTCCAAATAGCAAGTAAAAGGTTTTTTTTTCAAGAATTCCTTTAAAATGTATCGTCTTGCACACAAACCAGTCGGCAAAGCTTTACCGTACATTTGATATTCTAACGTAAAAATTCTGGAGGTATCTTTGTGACCAGTATTGAATGCCGATCTCATTCTCCTCTATGTTCGGGAATGCATTTGTAATCATTTTAAAAATAGAGAACAGATTGAATTTGCTTTCCACCTGTGAACCATTTCAGAAAAGAAAACTCTCGACTGTAGACTTCGATTTTTCACCTAGCAGCATCTATTACCAAATGCATTGCGTGAGCATGTGGGTGAAGCGTAAATCTAGTTCAGTGGAAGGATGAGACAGCGCTGCAGTGATAAGAGTGCACTAGAAGCAGAAAAAGAGTCAAAGGTGTAAGTGAAAAGCGTATAGCTCAATTCTCCAAGCGGGAACGTTTTATTCTGGGTAAGCTGCTTGCGATACGTTTCGAATTGAAGCCTTTCTTTTTAATTTCTTAAATTGATTTAATTTTTTTGATGGAATTTCCTATCACAGCATGGGTAATGTCATTGGTTATAACCTCTTTGAAAGAAGGGGTTTCGGAACATTCTATTTCGAGCGATCGAACAGAGTTTTTCCATTTTTTTAACCTCTAAATTTCAATGCACTCTTGTTTCATCTGGATGGAAATTCAATATATCAATTGAGAAAATGGACTCCAGGGATTGTGAACTCTAAATAATCTGATTGTAGTATTAAGTGAAACAAAAAATAGAACCAACTATGTCAATGCAGTTTTGATTGCACCTATGAAATGTGATAAACTTAAATTATTTTATTGATATTGAGAATTCTGGTAGTTTTGGTAAAATATATTTTTCGTAACTTCTATACACTATAAATTATTCTATATTCTATAAATGTATGTATTTTTTAATCACACTCACGCCAACTTTTGACAGGTTTGATGATTTCTTTGCATGGATAAGTCTTACCGCGCGAACACATGAGGTGAAATATACAGCGAAATGAACTATTTGACAGGTGAAATATTTGTCAGATAACGCATCACAGCAACCAGGTGATGTTTAATGTAAACAAATAACGTGTACAAAATCGCAACTGAATCTATTAAATAACCTCAATATCAAGTATTTTGTCAATTTTAAGTCAACAATTCATCATTTCTTCCATTTAGGGAATGTTCTGCTTTAAAAGATATTTATTTTAAGTGTATTTCGAAAGCGGATGTTGTATCTCCCCTAACCCTTCAGCTGTATCTGTCAGATATTTTACCTGTCAGAATAGTTCATTTCGCGGTATATTTCACCTCATGTGGCCGCGCGGTGAAACTATTTAGGGCAAGTAGGATCCAATGCAGATATAATTGTCAATTAGAAAATAACAACCCGTTATTTTACCACCGACAAACCGACGTGACACTGGCGTTACAAAACTATCCCAAAGTAAAGTACTGTCATTTACCAGTGAGGCGATCACTTCTGTCAAAGTAAGCTCTGTTCACTGCTGCTTCGATGTAAACTCTTCTTCTTCTTGTTTGGCTCAACAACCGATGCCGGTCAAGGCCTGCCAACCCACTTGTGGGGTTGGCTTTCAGTGACTTATTGATTTCCCCCCATAGCAGGATAGTCAGTCCTACGTATGGCGGCACGGTCTATTTGGGGCTTGAACCCATTCGATGTAAACAACTTTTCTAAATACAAATTTCGAAGGAAGTGTGAGGCAAGATTTTGTGAGAATTATTGGACAAAACACCCAGGAAAATAATTTTATAAGTTTCCAAATCAATGCAAAAGATGTGAGAAGTACATAAACTTAAAGAGGATTTAGCAGTTTCTTCTGTGCCATTGTAGTAAGCGAATCATTATAAAGATGGCGCTAGTGTTTAACTTATTCTTATTTGAAATAAATAGACAACTTTTGAAGCTCATTTTGTTCGAAGTGTCACGTCGATTTGTCGGTGATTTCACTTCAACAAATAATTTTTTGATAGCGAATGCTTTTCCTTTCATCGTCAAAAAAAATATTGCGTTTCCATAGCACGATTGTTTTGTGAATTTTAAAATTGCAATTTTATTTATACATTAACCAAAGTGTGTTTATATATCAGCTGGGTTTATTCTGTATAATTTTAACGTCGAAAAAACGAACGAAGAACACCTGATTTGACAGTTAGGTCCATAACAAACTGGATGCTTTAATGATTTCACTATTCACTCCTTAGTCTCATAGCGTTCACATAGAGCATATTCAGCACAGAAAATAACTGCCAATGGGGGCCTTCACGATTCTAGTTAGTTTTTTGTATGAAGTTTGACAGTTAGAGGCTGAAATCATGTAAACAATTCATACAAAACCACACAAAAAAACTAACCTGCAATTTTCAGTCTAGATAATTCTAGCCACAAAGCTAGAATTAGATTCGAGTACCTGCTCGAAAACATGGTGTTGTTTACATTTATCCCAAGGAGCATTAAAGAGATCACGTGGTGGAATCTAGAATCAAAGTGTATGTTGTCCATGTGGTCTCAAAGCATTTTTTTATAACCAATTTTGAACATCACTTTTTGACAGAACGAGTGAAAACTTTTGCTCCAAAAAAACGAAAAAACCATTATAGATATTTATATAAACCTGTCAAAAGATTGAAAGCAAATATTTTTGTTATCCATCCAGCGATGGATAGCATGGATTGCTCGAAAAAGATTCGCCACAGACTGCTAGACTTCCCCTATATCAGTGAAAATGTGTCATTGGGGCTTGCTTTCTGGAGGCTTGACGAATACTCAAAACACTCTTAAAATCTTCATTCAGAAGCAGAAGCGATAAAAATCAGCCTTCTAAATTCATACACCTTGGGATAAGCCCACCTGTATATTATACTCACATAGATAGCTGCTAGAAAACTGCTGTACAATGCAAACAGCTAACAGGCTGAAATTTCAGCCTACGAACTTCAAACGGAAAGGGCCCCAATGACACATTTTCACTAATATAGGGGAAGTCTGTGGCGAATCTTTTTCGAGCAATCCAAGCTATCCATCGCTGGATGGATAACAAAAATATTTGCTTTCAATCTTTTGACAGGTTTATATAAATATCTATAATGGTTTTTTCGTTTTTTTTAATATTTTTTCGATCGTACCGCAACCCTTAGTGCCACATTTTTATTCAAATGTTGATAGTTTTCTTTAGTAAATGGTGTTATACAAACGTTTGAGCAATTAAAATTGAATAAGTAAGAAAATATTAAATGACCTAAAACGCCTTAAGTGTCCGTAATTCGAAGCAGTACAGTATATGCACCGTCACTCTGATAAGTTCCTCACTTTAAGTATGATATCGAATTTGGTTCTATTGGTACACTGCTCCTTACATGCTGGCTGAACGGATTCAATAATTGTCGCCAATGTATTGCCACGTTTTTACAAGGCATGTTCTGATAGAAAATATCGGCCAAACGCACTTTTCACTAACCCGTGAAACATTGCGAGGTTTCAAGTAGTATATTTTCGAGCTCGAATATTGTTTTAATTTTTGGTAATCTCCTCATTACAATGATTAAATTTATTTAATTCAACGTTGCCTGCAAAAAATGATGTTGATTAGCGTTTGAATACATCTATTTCTGATCTTGCAAACAACATGCTCATTTAACTTATTTTACCTGTCTTTTAGTTAATTGTTACACTTTTTAGCATTTTTTAATGTCAAAGAAAAATGAATCAGATTCACCAACATCGCGCTAAAACCAGCTCCCAACAAATGTAACCATTCGCCAGCCTCGGGGCCCCAACGGCCATCCTTCCGGGGGGCCCTTGTCGCTAGTACTCTGTCCATACTATAGAATGGCGATCTACGGGGCCCCTAAATCGGCTACCCTAGTCCGCCTACCGTTAGATCCGCCACTGCTCACTGGTTGAACTTCGATTCCCTGCCAACTATTAAATATATGCTTTTTAGTTGACATGTTTTTCCATGCAAACAAAATCTGAAATTTTTCTCAGCATGAGATTTTTGTGATTTTGAACATTGAATTCTGACTGTATTTACAAAAGTTGTTTACATCTAAGCAGCCTCGAGCACAGCTCATTTTGACAGAAGTGATCGCCTCAATAGTAAATTACAGTGCTTGCGTGTGGGACACTTTTGTTACTCAAGTGTCACGTCGGTTCGTCGGTGGAAACACCATCTACCATTTCTGCGAAACACCATTTCATATTCTAGGTATACTAGGTCCTTTAGTGGTGGTAATACCGATAGTGGTGGTATTGCACTAAAATGCGCTCTATGTGATTATTTAAGAGTAATTTATTTATGTTATTGTGAAATGTGCTCTGGTATTTTACAAAGCGTTTGAAAGTTAAATGGGACCATTCCGTTACATAGTGACAGAAAAATCCATTATTGGGAGAAAAATTTCACATTTTTCCAAAATCTTTAGGATTTCATAATGAAACTCATATTTTTGCTGACGCTATAAATCAGGGGTCTCCAAACTACGGCCCGCGGGCCGCATGCGGCCCTCGAGAACCTATTATACGGCCCATGGCAACTTTGTGAAGGTTAAAATAAATAGTTTATTATTGTGACTATTTTTAAAAGAAAATGTAATTGTTGCTTTTTAAAGACGAAAACCAAGCTTAAATAATAGAATGCTGTAGGAGTTTTGTATATTATGCTAGTATTTTCTTATAAAGACGAAATTGAAACGTTCGCATTAGATACAGGCAACGGAAATATGGCCCTCAACACAATTATTTCTATTTCACCATTCTTTTCAACATACATTTTTTGAAATGTTATTGATTTACTAAGATTTGTTGCCTTTTGACCATATTTTTGAGTTTTTACTTTTTATTACTTTAGTGCCATTATAGGTACTATAGTGCCCATACGTAGGACTGACTATCCTGCTATGGTAACAATAAGTCACTGAAAGCCAAGCTCACTTCACTAGTGGGTACAGGCAGGCCTTGACCGACATCGGCTGTTGTGCCAGAGAAGAAGCCATTATAGGTACACAAAACAGGCATGTTCTTATAGTGGTAATAGTTATAAAACAGTGAAAACAGGACATTTTAAATTTTAGCCAGACTACAGCCGTTATCGAGTATTGTAGTCAATATTTTTATCACTCAAACTTATGAATTTTTTTACGATAAAATTATGAAACAAGTCAATATTATGGCAGTAGTTCTAGCTATTCATAAGAAAATAGCTTCAAAACTAAGCTTAATTTATATTATAGTCTTTGATGCATCTTTGTTTACCACCGTTATAGGAACACAATACGACGACTATGAGGCGTTTTCAAGCAGCAAACGTTCCGTGGAATCGGATGTATTTACTGTTTTATCAATCTACTCCCGATTTTCTTCAAAACGCGAAGAAAACGAGCGTTCAAATAGTTATGGTAACCGCTACTCTTCTTTTTGGAGATCGTCTCTATTCGTCTCGTCTCCCTTGTCTGTATGCAAACGTGAGTCTCATGTGCTATTTGTTTTCAGTGTATTTGATTTTCACTTTCCTTATTTTGTTTGTTTGTGTCTTTTTGTTTGGTTTTGATCTCGGTTATGTGTAGTCTGTTTATTGACTGGACGTTGTAGATGTAGAGTATGGATAGCTTTAAAGATAGTCTCTAAAAATATTTGCTTTACATAAGCTGTTAAACAAACCATTAAATGTTAATTAACATTCTACTTAAATACATCTACAATTACAAATAGCCCGCAATCAAGAGCATACTAGCAAATTGATTGATTTATGTTGATACTGTAGTTTTTATCTTTTTTGAGGGTAGCATTTTGCGTATACTCTAACAGAAAAACAACAAGGATATAGGAAACAAATGATATAAATTCGCTTTAAGTCACAAGAGTCATTATCAAAACGCAATTAGTTTTTCGTTCTTGTATTTCTAACCTACACTTTCTTCTCTAAACAATATTTTCCAGCCAGTGAAACAAAGTCCATGTTAACGTCACTAATTTTTAGCCAACCGTATGCACCCATACGTTCTGACAATTGCATTCATACAAGTTATAGGAAAGTTTCACCACATACTGTTAAATCGCATCTCCTTTCCTGGCATGCAGAGTCCAAGCCCAATAATCAAATGACTGTAAACTTTGCCAACAAATCCTAATTGCTTGAGAAAGGTTCCTAAAACAGGAAGAATGGGTAAGATGTCATGCATTCTACACTTCAGGAGCATAAATAGAGCTTAAGCTTGTTTTGCGGTGTATGAATGATGCTTCAAGCAGTTTTACTTTTCTCTGTTTTAATGACTATGAAGACAAAGCACCCTAATAAAGCCGTTTATCTACAAGCATTCTGGTCATGATGTTGCTTATACTTTAGAAAAAAAAATATTCTTAATACTAAACATCCGTTACGGTGTGCTTCTATTAATTTAATGTTCAATAAAACATATTTTCTTATTCAAAATGTTGGGATTGAGCGTCAAGATGCTCTATAAGTTTTGGATTTCTGCATACAAAAAGTCTTGCTTGCTGAACTAGCTTTACCTCAATCCAAAATGTCTATCCCAGCGATTGAAACTTTCAACGTTTCTTTAGAATTCACAAAACTCGTAACCGCTATCAGAATGATGTTTGTGGCCTACGTGCAAGTGTTCTTAGAGGTATGAGCACAAACAAACTTCGAATTTTAACTATACACTAAATCTACCAGCATAACCAAACAATCTCAAGAAATTGGTTTACGATCAATTTACTCTTAACATTTATAAATAGAAATATTTAAATTTTTAAACAAAACGTGGATACAATATTATTACAGATGAATTTAATAAATAATCGATGTCTTCTTGCAAACACTACGTATATGTACGTACGTTCATCACAAATTATTTTAAAACCACATTTTAAATTGATTATGAATTGTAGAATTGATTAAATATTATATAAGAGAAAATTGGGATTTTGTTGCTCATAATCAAGCGGTAATTTTTCTACCAACGGCTTCAATAGCATCAACTTACATAAACAGTACTTGTCACAAAAGTAACGAAATTGGGTGCGTTTGTGATAGGACACTTGCTCTCAACAATAAATCAATTCTATCGGTAGTTTGTTTAACTAAGCAGCACTTAGTTCAATTGTCAAAAGTAAACGATAAGCAACGAATAGGTACACCCTTTTGTTGCTCTAGCAAACGTGCGATCTCAAATCCATGATTGGCACATCTACAAGAGAATCCATTTCAGTACACCCTTCAGCAGTGCAGTATCAGATTGAAACAGTGCTGTAAGCGGTGGACAAAATTATATTTCTTTTAAATCAATTTCATAAACCGTACGGGGGCAACCAATTTCCTAAATAAAAAATTTTACTGTTTAAGCAATAGATATGTTAACAGTAAAGGAATTGAAATACAGTAGGTGACCGCTTACTGGATGTTTTTTCTGTAGTTTTTTTAACTGGAAGTTCGCTAACTGGAGTGATTCTCAGTTAAAAAACACATAAATATCAAAACATGAAACTTCCGGAATCTTACGAAGAGAAATTCATTGCAAATGTGCATTTTTCTCACAAACTTCTCAGTTAGCGGTCACCTACTGTATCAATTTAATATGCACTTAACTGTCCAGTCTATACACTATTTGCGACAATTGTCACGAGCTGCATCTCTGAAAGACTACTGACGAATGATTAGTTATTCCGTGTTAACTTCAAAGTGCATTTCGTCTACATGAATTTTACTGCGTTAGTAGATCATATAAATCTTCATTCAACCCCTTTATAAGATATAACCTAATTATTTTTCTAATTGTTTATAACTAATAATTCTAATTATTATAACAATAAATTAAATACACTATAGCATCAGTTTAAAAATATTTGGACATGGATTTTCACATATCGTATCGTGGATGCAAGTAAATAGTTGCAAATTATGTTTACACATATACCTCACATGACGAGTTTAATCCGTTCCAATGACTCAGCTGTCATACGAAAAAGTCATTATGTGAAAAACTATTTGCCTTGTATTTTTTATGAGAAGCAAAATAATTCAGAATGCTAAACAACACTTCTCCATCTGCTGCCGCAAAGGATGAATCTAGTCGAAATATTAAAACTTTGCCTTTTTGAACGAATAGCAAGTATAAAAAATAATGTACTGCTAAAACAATGTGGAAGGTAATTTGCGGATGGTGCATTCAGTTTTCCGGTTTAGACATAATATTTTTTTATATAAGGTTATATAATAGGTGAAATATAGTTAATTGACTTAATGGCTTGACACAATGAAATAAAATTGTTACACCCGTCGGAAAAAAAAAACAATACAATAAATTGTTCTGTTAAAAAATAATAATATGGACATGAATCAATGCCCCTATCTCATTTTATTATAAATTTGCTTATGATAGTTACAGCCTACGTGGAGATTGTATTGCTAAATTTTATACATAAAATAAATCAATCCGTCTTCCCCTGCTTCTCATTGTTTGATGCAATTGTTTGATAAATTATACGTATGAGGCTAGGTCCATAAGGGGAATGAACTCTGTATCGCTATGTTGTTAGTGTCAGTCAGTGGTTTTCAACCTTTGCAAGCCTAGGAAGAACGTGGGATCTGATTCCCCGTCTCAAGTCTATGAGCACGGGGCGGAATTGCATCTTCTTCATTTTCAATGGATTGTTGGATATGTATACTATATGGATATTTACGTATATGTTTACTTTAACTTATGGGTTTGAAAACTTTTACTTTATGAATATTTTTGTATCTATGTATATAATTGTGGCGTAGCCGTTGTATTCATCAGCGCAATTTAAATTTTCATTATGATAGGACTGCAAATAACACGTCAACCGATTTCATGTCCAATTAAAATGTGTTATTCGTTTCATGTCACTTTTCCTTACTTAAGACATTATTACGAATTATACGATACAAAGATATATCATAACTTGATTTTTTACCCGATAATGAATTTCTCCTTCTAGACAACTTCAGTCGTTTATCGTATAAATAACGACATAATTTATCAAAGTATTAACTGTTGTTGCTGCATTGTGTGAGCAATGCTCTTAATGAGAACAACAATTCACCTTACCGATAACCTCGAAGAAGCTTCTAGAAACTACTGTACAGTGATAACTGCATACCTTCTCAGATCCGCTGCAGTCATACAACACACCATTTCGACACTGTAGGGCTACATCCTGTCTCTGTGCCTCCAATTTGCTTATGCCTTTCTCTTTTCGTTATCTATTTTCATCCATGCTCAGTATGCATTTGTGCACTAATTGCCGGTACACGTAGAGCGATGTAATTAGAAAATTCCTTTCGAAATGATTGATGTTGCCATTAAGAAGGACATGAAAATTTCTTTATACAGTTTATTGATCATCCTTTCCGACGAAATAGTACTTGGAATACCACATCCTACTTTGTTGGCGCACTAGTAGTATAAAGTCATAGCATGTAGGTGAGCGAGACGAAGGGAGCTAAAATTTATGTACTCATTTGTCTTTGGTTTGATTAACGGTTGCCGGATGTGATACGTTGTCCTTGAATGACTGAAAAGTTCCGGAAATGCTCGCGATAGTGTGCATTTTTTGTTTTACCCAGATGATACATCAGAAGCTTACTAAGGTATCCATTCTGTGGATCTTCTAAAATCTGCCTTAACTGCTGAGAACCGTAAGCGACCATTATGCCTTGCATCAAGGCTTCTGCAGCAAAATAATCCCGAAATAAACGGTGCTCGAACCTCAGCAAATTGTCCTCAAGCACCACTAATCCTATATCAAGCAGGAATCCAAATTTCGACATGTCGATCGTTTGCTCAGGGTGAAAGGTGAGTAATGCAGCAACTTCACAATGCCCATCGTGAGCCGCTTGTTTCAACGTTTCGGCAGCCATCCGTTGTTGCCCGATGCCCATTACCTGTATGGCACGTTGGTTTGATTCATAAAACTGTTTCTCCAAATAACGTTCTAGTAGAGCACCAAAATTGGCTATTATTGTTTTATCTTCTTCGTATATTTCAGCTAAAAGTTTTATCTGAAATGGATTTCCCACGATCCAATCAGTGTATCTAGAACGCAAGTACTGAAGTAAGTTCACGGCGGCTGAATAACTATCGAAGTTCCACCATCTGGTTAAAAAAGCAACGCACTGTGGTTCGTCGAAAGGTAGTAACGACACGATTTGTGCTTGAGGTAGCGCTGCTCGTAAATGATCTGTTTCATGAGGTCGTGTTGCGATCAATAGATTTCGCATGCGAAAAGGATGTTGGAGAAACAGCTGAGATGCCTTTTCGACAGAAATTCTGTAGCGATTAATGACACTGTCATATCCGTCAACCAATACGATCAATTTCCCAGTATTTAGGATGGCATTACGAAACAGTACTTGTCCAAAACGAGTACTCGCGGCAAAAAAACACTTAGTAACGTGTTTTACGGCATCTTCCACACTGAGTGTACTGGCGTTCAATTTTGTAATTTCTTCTAGAGTTTCGGTGTAAAACTTTAAATGCATAAGACATATGACATGATCTGGTAGGGTGGTAAATAAACGATCGATGAACTTTTGCAGGAAGGTAGTTTTTCCCATGCCTGGAACATTCGATAATATCACTGCCCTATTGTTAGTTAAAAGCTGATCAAATTCTGTTTCATCTACTACGCTGTTATTACTAGCCAGTTTTCGAGCAAAGTATTGCCCCTTAAGTTGACACTGATACTTAAAACTGTACGCTATAGGATCCACCTGATTCATTAGCAACTGAGAAATGAACTCCATGTCGAAAAGACGTAGTGCATTCTCCTCGGACAACAAATCACTTAAACGAACTTCACGATGTTGTAGTACAATTTTCTTTTCAAGCAACTTTTGACGCGATTGTTGGCTCATGTCGCGTAGCTCAAACCGATCGCAATGTACATACTTGAAGTTATCAGAAAAAAACTCCTTCTGTACATCACAAGCAATGTAGATAGCTTTCAAATTGGTCAGTACATCAAACTTACGCCATACATTTCTAATAGCTGAACGACAACACTTTTCATTAGACACGATCACTATTACCTTACGAGACATGTTTTTCAAAAATAGTGTACAGCATTCAAGTTCTTCAAAATCGTGAAAATGTGCATCAAATACTACAAACTGTTCTTGCAACGTCATCAATGCTTGTAGCACTCTGGAAGCGCTCACTTCAGCATTATATGCAGCTATTACTAGCATATTATGATTTTTCGATGTAGCCAAAAACTGTTCTATAGGAGCAAGAAGGGTATTTCGTTCAAACACGTACCCTGTTGCCGGATTTGATTTTTGATACTCTTCCGATTTGAGTAACCACTTTTTACCCGCAATACGAGCACGTGAATTACTACAAATTCGTTCCCAGTCTTCGCCATTAAGAAACTGTCCCTCCGTATCTCGTATCCACCGATCCACTTGATCGAACACTGCGCGCATATACTCATCCACTTGTTCTTTTAACCCAAACACTTCCACTTTTGTTATTGCTTCCAGCTCAATAAAGTTTGGCTGGTCTGTGGCTAGTAGGAGATGGTCGAAAAAATGTATCACTTCTTCTCTTTGCACTCTGTAGTCTCTCCAATCCTTTACTGCTATGCCTTGGTTCATGGGTTTGCATAAGAACCCTGGTTCAAAGAGTAGCTTCAGCTTTCCACTGACTATTGTTCTATTAAGATCACTAATGCAAAAATCATCGCATTTCAAAATAGATCGTAGCGTTCGCTCAAGCAAAAATCTAAACTTTTTTACGTACGGACAAATGCTTTTATCATCCGCAAGAAACGTTTCTCGAAACAATTGCCGTTCTATGTCAAATACGTCGCGTACAAGTAATGTATGAAATTCGTGAAATATACCATTGGGATTTATCGATATTTTTTTACGCTGAATCAACTGTTCGGCTAATTTTCGCGCAACCTCACAGATTGGCGAAATGCGATCAATTAACTGCTCAATAAAGTCAGTGCACTCAGTATTGAAGCGATAGAGCGACGATTCTTTGCCTCTGCAGCGTACGTTTAGCGTGCGAAGAAACTCGTCCGTTGCTGGTTCAACGGGATTGATTACTTTCATGACGTTTTCGTCCAGCTTGAGGTTGGTGTAGATAACAATGTACTTAAGGCGTTCACCCTGGAACATTTCTTCTTGCTTCAGCCCGAGAAACGAATCAAAATATTTCGGCAAACTATATTCGGTAGTCGTTTTCAGTAGATCATCCATAATGATGCGCTTCGATTCGTCTTGCTTATGTTTAGCCTGCACCAAGCAATACTGATCCACATCTAACAGATGCATTACTATATCGTCGAATTTTCCAGCCAATGCTACTTCCACACCTATCTCAAATCGATTGCCACTAGCAGCTAGGCGAGAGAAATACAACGTCGAAAGTCGAAGCTGGTTTAAGTATCCTTCAGTACCAGATCCAGGGTTTTTCTTGTAACGCCGCTACGAGAAAAAAAGATATTATTAGTGTATTAACATCACACATTACATTTTTTACTAAACAAGAAGATATTTTTACCCTTTGTGTATCCATTGCTAACTTTCGTATGTCGTATTTACATTTTAAACATATTAGTAAATAATCATCAATCCGTTTACAGAAACATTGTTTGAAGTATTCTCTCTAACACCAACCTACAATGATTGTGTTTTACTATTAATATAGAAGGGTAACAATCATTGTTTCAACGATAAAAACTAAATTCTTCAGTAAAGCACTGTACAAATTTCGGTCTATTCTTCACTTACAATCAAGATCGCATTATCTTCTCAAATCGAACAACTGATGGGTTAGGGAAAACAATGTTTACAAGGTATACACGCCAAGTGTGATCAATTGCAAATCGTCAAGTTAACTGCCCTGCGGTACTGGGATAAATGACATGAGCCAATTTGGTTGCTCAAAAATCAATGCCCATCGTTATCGCCAATTCTAATCGCTTTTTCTTATCTGTTTCACGTCTACTCCCAAAGCCAATGTATACTGATAAACTCACAGACACCAAGCTACCGATAGAATTGAATTGTGTTGACCGTTTATAGGAAGTAAAGTTTATTTATGTATTTGTATGCGATGTTTTTGTTTGTTAGATATTGGTTTTGTCCATAAATTGCACTAAAGCATAAATATTTGAAGTACGAGTTCACACCTTTCCGTCATTTAATACACAACTTGATGTAAAAAGATAGCATAAGTAATTATTTCTTTTCAACTTCATTGATGATTTTGAAAGAAAAGACACTTGTTCTGATTGTGTTGTGACAACAACATGTGAATTGCAAAGCTGGAGACAATATTTTTCAAATTCTCATTTTTTTCTAATATTATGTGTATGTTTATTTTTCTTCTCTCTTTTTGACATAACGATCTACGGTTTTCGAAACTTATTCAGAACTTCTTCTTCTTTTTCTTTGGCACAACAACCGCTGTCGGTCAAGGCCTGCCTGTACCCACTAGTGAAGTGAGCATTTGCTTTCAGTGACTTATTGTTACCATAGCAGGATAGTCAGTCCTACGTATGGGGGCACGGTCTATTCGCGACTTGAACCCATGACGAGCATGTTGTTACGTCGTACGAGTTGACGACTGTACCACCAGACCGGCCCTCAGTATTCAGTACTACACAGTTGAAAAGTCTGTCCTTGCTACGGGCCGACGACGAGATTTGAACCCGCGAAGGAAATGTTGTAAAGTCGTTTGAGTTAACGACTGTACTACGGACCGCATTTTATGTGAATTACAGACGGTTGATGCATGACATAAACAGTGCTTTTGGTTACGTTCACGTAAATGACATTTGTTCGAAATATTTGTAAACGAGATGAATTCAAAACAACAGTTGTAAAATACCTATTCGAACATGTTGATTAAAAGACATAAATATTAGAGCATTTTTTATATAGAACAACTTAACCCAATAAAACAAATAATAAGATGATATACAACGTCCTAATAGAGCTATTCTTCTTTAAACTTATATTGATAATGCCATATAACATTATCACTCTTAATCGATACATCACCAAGTTATACTTATAGCTTAACATTGATTACATAAAAACAAGTACAAATCTTCCTTTGCAGTTTCTATCAATAACATTTTAAAATTTATGGCTTCTGCAGTTTAATTTTCTCGCAAAACTCCTAGCTAAATTTATTACCTTGCTTCTCTCTAAGAAACCATGCGGTGAGCCACAGTCGATGACGCTAACAGTTTTGACCAAAACGATATCCATATACTTTGATGTAGGCAATAAAGACACTGTTTCTGTATGACTTTTTTTCGTACCGAACGATATATTTCAAAACATTCCCAAAAATACAAGCTTAAATCCAAGTCGTAAAACAAACGATAGAGAAAAAAGAAGCGATATAATTTGTATAATGTTAATAATTGAATGAAAAAACTTATAAGTTCTTCAAATATTTTCACATTGATTATTCACTCAGTGAAATTGCAACATGTATTTCAACGTCATTAAATTTATATCTAACATGTCATCAATGCGATGTAATGTTTATTAACGCAGATTTAACTGATTCAATGTATTTTCAATACCAGTTTTCAAGGTATAGGGCTTTATTTGAATAAATTCAGTCAGTATTAACGAATTACTCTATGCATATGTTCTACGCAAATAAGAAACCATCTTATTCAGATTAATTCAGAATATCCTTTATAATAAACTATATCAATCCAAAAGTAGTATATTTACACATGGAAAATAGTATGGATAAGCAATAGTAAAGCTGCGGAAACCTATTAAGTAATCGGTGATCATAAAACATTTTCCAAGATGTTGGGCAGATGTAACGAACGGTTTAACAATAACCTAAGCAAAGACTTTTATGGGAATAATTAATATCTATTCCGAAGGGTTCAAAAAGGAGCAATGCAGAAGTGTTTGGTCAGCAGAAAGCATATGTTCTTAAGAAAGTGAAAATCCTAGAGGGCTTAACTAGGTTTGTGCTTGGTTAAATATTTACAAAGCATTTTCTTCATAATTAATGCAGAAACTGAAGGCATGTGCAAACGTACTGGTATGTTTGAAATAACCGCCTTGGAATCCTTTACTTCCGTCTGTACGACTGCAAAACAGCCGTGGGCATTTAATGATAGACAGCATACAGCCTGGTGCAAACAACCAAAGCGGTTTGATAATGCCACAAATCTTATTTGTTTCGGTTTTTATACACACTGCATCATGAAATAGTATACAACACTGGACTGGAGTCCATTTGCAATAAACAAACCAAATTAAGATATATTTTAATTTACTAAGCAAAAGTGTATTTCATATTGGTATGCTCTCTAGTCTTATGCTGTTTTCTTTACAGTTCATCGTATGAAGCCATCTTCAGAGACTTCAAAAATGTATTTCATTAAAGTGTATGTTTTATTGTATATCTACTTGTAGACATTGCATGGCAATTTAAATTAGGTATGAATCGCTAGTCTAGATGCCACATTGACTGTTACAGAATAAAACATATTGGACTAATATATTGTTTTTCACTGCTCACTCTCTTTCAGAAAATAAACATTGCTGTACACACACATGACAAAAAACCTTGCACATCCATGACATTAATAATATACCATTTCAAATTTGCACAAGGTGAAACTTCTTCTTCTTTTAGATTCATTTGTACAAAATAATGCTTACCAAAAATTTAAAATGGATAGCCAAATGAGTGCATGCTCAAGGGGCATACGTGTTGGAAAGTTTCTACTTTGAAAGCATTTGGTTTCAGTTTCAAGAGCTCGCCTAGTGTCTAAATGTTTTAAAAATCCTAAATCCAACACCGTACATTTTCCATATAAAGTCGGACCCGAAGTACTGTTTACTCTTCCCAAAGGCACAATAATTTATATCTACTTATTCCAACCCGTTCTGGCCTAATTTGCCACCATACGAGCTTGGTACTAAAAGGCTTATAAGCGCCTCGTACGGTCTGCAATGTATATTCAAACTATAAAGTTTTTAAAACACTTTCAAACCACGCTTCATGTAACTGAAGTTATACACTTCGTTCAGTCACTGAACAAACAAGGTGATTATAGAAAAGTGAACAAAACACCACAAATATTTTGTCATAAGCAAAATGTTCTTCGTAATATAACGTTACACTAATAATTCCAATTTCAATAGCAGAAAATTAATTTCCTCTCGAAACCACGACTTAATTAAATTTTAATGAATGAAATCTTCGATACTTCTAACCGATTATACATTCACTTCTTTTCCTACTCAAAGTCACTTCCGATGGCTTATTGTTTTCTAATATCCGGTATAACATATAGCATCGAAGAAAAGGTTTCTTTCCATTGCTCTCTTGTTTCAACCTTTGTTTCTTAACTGACATGTTCCTTAATATGGGATATCGTGCTCATACGAACGAGCAGAACCCATCAGAAGGTTGCTCATTAGAAATATCGAAATCTTGTAGTGTTAATACAATTTTTCGCTATAAACAATACGGCCAAAGCCGTTCTTTCTGAATAAAACAAAATTTAAAAAATCGCTTGAATTTTGAAAAATATAGCAACTTATTAAACATTCGTAAAATTCCTTTTCGGACATTATTCATGGTTGCAAACAGCATAGTAAATATTTGTAAATATTTTGTTTATCGACATAGTAAATTATATTTAATTTGTCAAAACATTTTGTCGTATCATTCTTTAGACGAATTACATTTCAACAAGCTGCAGGCACCGCAGCCAATTGGAAATACCCCAATGCCGTAATGCGCGAAACATTCTTCTTCTTCTTCTTTGGCTCAACAACCGATGCCGGTCAAGGCCTGCCAACACACTTGTGGGGTTGGCTTTCAGTGACTTATTGATTTCCCCCCATAGCAGGATAGTCAGTCCTACGTATGGCGGCACAGTCTATTTGGGGCTTCAACCCATGACGGGCATGTTGTTAAGTCGTACGAGTTGACGACTGTACCATGAGACCGGCGCGAAACATTAGAATCAATTAAACACATTTACAATTATGCTCGATTTTCATTTTCTTTTCTTTTCGCCATTATATTCGACCATTCTGTTCAACTGTTCTTAGATGTTCGGTACATCTAGTACATTGTTAAAACAAGCACAGCTGAGAAGCCTTGTTATTATAGTAATTTCGATGAGAGCTCATATGTACCAGTGGTTGTACTAATCATTATGAAACCACTGTGCTCTATTTCGCTGCTCATATGTAGTTAGTCATTAGACACTGACTTGGAATTTCCTTTTCCAGTTGCTGTTTTCTTCTAGTGCGTGTGAGTGATAGGTATCTGTTATTGATATTGTTTAATTATATCAATGATAAAGCCCAGCACAGAAACAAAGGAGTTAATTAGATTAAATTATCCCGCAGGCAGTGCTTTGATTTATAAATACCGGTGACTGGGGGATTTTCTTGCTGTATGTATTGGTGTTCTTGCTCTGTCTCTACGCTGTATTTACGTCACTATCTGTCCAGTTTACTTCCGCCAGCTCATTCCACTAAATACCCTGACGAATGTTGCATTCAGGTAATGCCTGATGCCTCAATGCCTTCATTGAAGTGAACCGCAATGCGGTCTTCAATTATTAATATTATTGATAATTATGTGTACCGATAAGACGGCCGGAATCGGTCTAATGCTTCTAATACCCTGCAGGGGAAAGTTTGAGCACAGTATGATAGAGAGAGCATAGCCCGTATGATCTGTTTTGTTGTGATGTCCATGGAACGTCTCTTTTACTCAACCGTTGTTAACCTAACCAGCAATTCACCAGCACAGTCGCATCATGGAATAATGCAAGTAGAATAAACCGGAAATGCAGCTTACGGTTTCTTGACAAGCAGGAGGTTCCTTTTGCATCGTAATTTTGCATCTGAAAAGCCGTTATATTCATACGGTGACATCGTTTTTGACAAGCTTACTAATTAGTTTGCATTCCGCATATGCTATCTCATTCGTTTCACCGCCATTCTTTTCTAATCAGCTTCCCCAGAATAGCAAACCGATCACTTAATAGTGTCCTCACATGTGCTCACTACTTCTAAGAAGAAAAAAAACAACCATTATGTTTGTTAGCTTAATTTTCTATGCGGGAAACGGATATTTCTGTTTATTTATTCTCTTGCGAGGTTTTATCAATTAAAAAAACGCATTGTTTTAAAATAGGCACAAGCATTTCATATATGAAATTAATTAATCAAAAATTGATACAATATAATCCGTATTTTCGAGGCAATATATAAAATATGCCATCGCGCAATACTCGCGCAACACACAAATTTACCACACCTGTACGTACAGTTGTATCTCTGTTTGCAACGTGATTCTAGAATGAACGAAACAGGTTCTACATCAAGAGTGATTCACTTTAGCTTATAAATCATCATAACGATCTAATAAAACAATTGCTCATGACACAAGTTACTCGTATAGTGCGTATTTACAATATATTTCAAGATAAACTCATAAAATGTTTATGGTTTAAGCATTCCAATCAAATGGTCATCATTGATGTAATAAATCTGAACTTTTTAAAAAATATATACCAAAGTGTCTAACAAAAATAAAATCAATCATTTTGTTATTGGTGTTACAACCTTCGTGGTCATGCCAACGTTAAATCATTTTGCGATTCATCACAATACCACGGGAAACTTACCCGAGCATATAGACGTATAGCGAAATTGTTTGCGGAATTTCACGCTGGTTTCCAATAAAATATGATGAGTTTTCGATGAATTGCAATGACGAATTTCACATCGCATATATTGTAGTGGATGAATTTTCTGAATTGAATTCATAGAGGCAGGTTCTCTTTTGTTTATACACATAAACAAAAAAATAGTGTAAGTTTAACTTTTAGAGTTTGGCTTTTTTTAACATACTCTAACACTCTGGCTTTTTAACAAACTGGATAATTCGACTGTTCTTAATGAAGTAGTAATTTCGCGCATGAAATTTACCTCTGTTTACAAAATAGAGCTACTTTTGATTATTTTACTAAGCGAAATATCGGTTTACGTCTTTGCATATAAGGACTCGCTGAGTCCCGTGGTACAATCATCACCTCGCACGACTTAACAACATGCGCTTCTTGGGGTCAAGTCTAGAATGTACCGTCCCCCAATGTAAGTGCGTCATGAGTCATGACAAGCCGAACGCGATGTGCGAGTGCTTAAGTCAAATCTGACTGACAAGCTGGGCTTAATGCCGGTGCAAGCATAATCATGATTTTTTCTGGCTGTGAACAGTGCTGCTAAAATTCATAGCCCGTTTTTATTAGAAAATACTAACAGATATTTTCATGTTAGTGAAAACCAATGAAATTGTTGCTATGAAGTAAACAACAAACCATGTA
Source organism: Anopheles merus (assembly GCF_017562075.2). Lineage (NCBI taxonomy): Eukaryota > Metazoa > Arthropoda > Insecta > Diptera > Culicidae > Anopheles > Anopheles merus. The sequence goes on along the minus strand of NC_054085.1, from coordinate 639,323 downwards.
AAAAACCTAGCGTCATTGGACCAATATTTTTGTAAACTGTCATTCAAACAATCATCTTAGAGAATTCAAACCGGCAAGTTTCATATGCGACTCAGAGAATATTCACCTTAGGAAGACATTCATCTTGAGAAGACATTACATGTATGGTATATGACAGGACCGTCAAAATGTTCATCTAAAAGAAACAACTCATCTAGAAGATACCACATCTTAGAGAGATTAAAAAAAATATATCAAGCATCAACTGTTGTTATTCGTCAAATTTTACTCGTTAAAAGAAGTATTCGTGGAGTATTCCAACTTGCGAAAAACTCCCCGCCATAAATACATCAATCAGTTACCCCGTGGAAGTCTTTTAAGGCCGTCCACATGGACAGAGGAGGCATGGTAGGCAAAAACTGAGGTGGCAAGAAGGCGTAGAGGCGTTCGCCATTTAGGCCGGGATAACGGACTGGCAGACGAAGGCGTGAGACCGTGAGCGGTTTCGGACACTCCTGAGGCAGGCAGAGACTGCAAAGCTGTTGTAGCGCCGGATAAGTAAATAAGTTAGCCAACAGGTAATTGGCATATAGCGACCTAGGATAATTGTTGACAATTTATTATAGCTGATTTATTTTTGAAACAATGCTTCAAGCGAAAAATATTTTTACTGTTTTATTTAACCATTAAATCACAAAAAATATCGCACTGGCCTCTGCTTACTATTCCTCACTGTTCCGTACATAAACAATATTGAAATATCTTCACAATAAATAAAGCAACAACATCCCACAGAAATCAGTAGGATTTTCTATGAACCTTTACAGTTAAGAATGAATGAAGACCAAACCAGTTGGAAAATGTTAAAAGGAATGCAACAATCGAATAAATTGACTAAAATTATCCGGGCAATTACACAAATCAAATCGACCTCTCCTTATTTTCTGAGATTTGTCTGTGTGCTTTGTATCACAGACTTCTAAAGGCCGGTAGTTCGTCTGAAGGAGTTTTTTTTATCCGCAATTTGAAGAGTCAACTAACGAGCTTGAGATGGATTCTGAAGTTTTTAAAAAATAAAAAAAATCCACCAATCTGCATGTTGGCAATACAAGCAAAGATTTTGTATTTTACCATATCCAGGATAGGTTCGAGAAAAATCAATCCATTCAATGTAAGCATCAGCTCTAAACATTAGTAAACAAATGATCATTCATATCAAAACAGTGTACTCTACCATTCTATGATTTGGAATGTTTGTAGAATATGTATTTTCTTTTAAAGCAACTACAATACATATTCTACAAACATTCCAAATCATAAAATGGTAGAGTACACTGTTTTGATATGAATGACTATTTGTTTACGTGCGAGCGCTGTTAAATAATGGTGGAACATATAATTCAATTAGTAACAAACAATACTAATTTGTCCAGAAAGTATAACAAATTTGGACCGAAACAGATGTAAAGCTTCAGTTTTATTATCAAATGTATGTATTTACCTATACCGATGTATTTTCAAAATAGTGAAGATAATTCAATAATTCAAAAATGCCGTTTATCTTTTACATCAAACACATTTGTTAGTGACGCCGCTCTGATTTTTATGAATTTACAGGACAATCAAAAACAAGACGATAGACACAATAACAGCCAGCTCAAGAAAAACCTTTTATCTAACCCCAAATTCTTCAGCGTGTGGTTCTCTAGTCAAGCCAAAGTTCCTAGACAAATATTCTTGCTCTGAGCTTATAAAATAAAATTGTCTGCCAATGAAAAGATGTTCATGTTCTGCACAACGCTTCCACTACATGCTGGGAATCCTGTTGTACGGATATAATTATGATAAACTTGACAATCATTCAATGTACTTTATTTTCTAAACCGATCCCAAGACAGGAAAATCCTTTTGCAGAATCATTCACTATCCACCTAACGGCCACAAGGTGAAGAAGCTTTTAGCTACAATGAAGATTAATTAAAACGACCATCCAAAGAAAGATGCAGATGTAGTGAAAGATGTTATCTCCAAAAGGAATACATTGCAGAAAGTTAAACTGAGGAAGATAGTTCTGGATGTATAACCTGATATCTGAATGATATCTAAACGGTATTTCACTGCACTTTCAATGCATACTGAAACGGTCTGTTTGATTTTAATAAATGGCTAAACGGGATTATTTACGGGTCACGGTAACTAAATGAATAAAATGCCTTGTAAAGGAGATTATATTCGATATTAAATGTATATTCACATAAAGGAAATTGTTTTCGATAATAATATATCCACTCACGTGGAAGGATATTTGTAGTAGAACTACTTACCTTTAGACAAATACATATTTAAATGTATAAAAACGTAACTGCTATAAATCGAAATCAACCCATATTGGGAAATATTTGTTAGTTACATGCAAGTTTTTTTTAAGGAATCAATTTTTAGCACTTTCACCCCATTAATTTCACGCCGTTGTAGACATTCATTCAGGCTTTTTTAGATATCCTTTTTTGTCAAAATCATAGCTTTAAAGTATCTTCATAAATGCTTGAAGAAAGTATTCTGATTAATAGTAGAAGGAACTTTCCAGGACAGAAAAATAGATGCAAATATGATGTGCCCAGCATTAAGTGACCGCACACATGGATAAACTCGTTTTACGCGCTGGACGTAAGTCTGGACGCAATCAATTCTCATCATTGAGACCGTTTCTCTATTGCAACGCACTATTTGATTGTGTGATATTAATAAGTCGTTACACTAACTAAAAATATTTTTTTACTTACATATATACTATACTAAACTGTATTTTCCATACAAAGTAAAATTTAATTTTGGTATGAAACTGTTTGAGAAAGAAACCTTTTGACTTAACAAACAGATTACAGCTATTATGAAATTTGAATAAACACAAATACATAATTACAAACAAGTATAAAAATATCCAGCGAAACAAAAGACTTAACAAGTGCTAGGTAAAACATGCTGTAAATCAAGATATGAAATGACAAATGAGTCATCGTGCAAAATGACATAGAATAAGAAGTACAAATTGGTTTTACTACTTACCAGCTAATATCACTTGTATCGTGCAGTTTAAACTAACGTCATTTATCAATGTGGTTCAAATAATATTTGAGATGCAATCTCTGTTTAGACAGACATGTTGCTGTTGTAAAATGATATCACTTGCGTGCATCGTTAACGGTCGTCGTTTTCTCAGGTTAGACACGCATTATTCAAGCGGAAAAGTCTGTCTTAGTGAAGGAAGAATATATATTTCTGGAAATAATAAGAACATCGTAGGAACGACGAGACCTTATGTTGGGTAATGAAGTGCTCTCTAACCTTGTTAGGATCACGAACCGCATACCATTTCATATACAGTTTCATCGGCCAAATTAAAGACATATATTTCGTACACTTTTTTCAAAGCTGCTTGATTGGTTTTGCTCTTATTCTAGACAAGTATATTGAAAATGTAATCTTGATTATTGGAAAAAATGTAGTACATGTTGTTATAAGCTTTCCTTTTCAAAACATCAATTATTTTTCGCACCACATTTTTGCATGCCACAGACCACAGATTGGAGATCATTGAGGTAATGCAAGCAGTCTCTGTCCATTAGCTAGTCAGATAGCTCTGCAAATTAACAACTACAACTACAACTACTATCCTTACCTTATGTCGTAAACATATAATCCGTGGTTCTGTAAATTTCTTGGGAGCTAGCCGACGTATGTTTTATTTTTGGTTACTCTGTCTCTTTAAGCGCCACAAGTCTGCTAGCACCGATGGGTATGGTATGAGGGATGAGCTCTTTTACATGGGGTCGGAGATGCACATGAAGTCACACTTGTTCGAATCTCGCAGAGTTCGGACGCAAGGACACAATACACTCTTCTGTCTACTCTTCGATATCGCCTTGAAAACTGTTACATGAAACGCGAGGATATACAAGTGGTAGGCTTCTCTACCAGTCTCTCAAATTTCTTGGCTACACGAGAAACATTGATGTCGGAGAAACGACAGCGACAGTATAAGGTGCACACTTCAAGACGAAACAGCAATAATTGGTTTGACGATCAATGCAATCAAGAAGAAATACCAGTTCCAAGTGGTTCAGTCAGTCAGGCACAACTGAGATGTAGCATATTAGTTGACGGCAACAACCTCGAGGACGACTCGGAACGACTCCGGACGACTCCGAACGACTTCGGGCAACTCCAGGCGACTCCGAACGACTCCGGGAGACTCCGGGCCTTTTCATGTTCATGTCAGGGCGACACCCATCTTGCTTTACCAGCACCTATTGTGAGCAGGCCAACTAGAGGGAGAGAGAGAGAGGAGAGAAAACTTACAGGGCTTTACACTTTATCTCAAGACCGTGGGACACTTTGCTAAACTGTCTTTAAACAATGCCAAGACTACGGCATGATGCTTGACGTTAATGATACCTGAATTCATAGGATGCAATGCTGAATATGTGGCACATTTCTTACACCCAGTTACACACCGGTTGACCAGTACATGTTGATGAACCTTCTTCCATTGAACAATGTAGCTCAAGGATTATTTCAGCTGAATATCTTTCCCGAAATCCCATGTTTCATCTTAGAGAGACTTCATCAATTTTGTATATCTGTTCAACAAGTGCGTCTATGACTCAACATTTAGTTTCATTGGTGTAAAATGTCATTTAGGAAGATTTTGCAATCAGCCTGATTCCTTGCCGATAAGAGTTCATATAAATCAGTTATAATGGTAACTTTTACAGATGTTTGGTAGACGATTGTACATCATTCATGTAACAAATGATTCAAAGGTGGTACAAAAATGAAGATCACTCTTTAAATTATTTAAGCTTGTCGATTTACCGGATCATTTCCTAAAAAGCAATACTCCAAACCATCACCAGCTACGGTACGAATAACAAAAAGCTTTAAACACAAACATTCAGACAATCAGAAGCAATACCACCCATGCTGGTACAAGCTAAGACATTTCTTACCGCCAAATAGTATTGGACGGCAGTGGATGGTTATAAAAATTCACCGTTAAATAATGCATGACCAATTCCATTTGGTATTTTGCTTTCTGGATACTACGAGCTTTTACAAGCTGGTGTTCATACGTAGAAAACCCCTTCGACCATCGGACACAACAGACTGTGCTCACTTGGGGCTCACCATTTCTTTTGTCTATTATGATTATACACGTTTACTCATCCAAACAATCGAAAAAATGTTTCAAGGATCCTGTACAGTATAAGCTAATACCAGCAAAGTCTTACCACAAAAGCACCCTCACCAATGCTCGTGCATCATTCGCAAGCCGCATGATTTTATTTCATTTTAGATTTTTATTACTTATGTTACTGCTTGTTCTGCTAACATCACGCTATGTTTTTCTTTTTCCATATATACCAAAGACTTGGTTAGGATAGTTGAGCGCAGACATCAAACTATCATCCTAGCCACCGTACAGATGCAACCAAAACATAAAAAAACTATGGTGGTCAATTAGATTTATTGAAATCTTTTACATTATTTATAGAAGCAGCAGGTCTGTAAATCAGAACGCCTTTCTTTCGATTCGGCCACGTTCAAGATGTAGGTAATATATTCCGCTGACCCCTCGTTCCATCGTGAATTCGATTATGATTACAACATTGCTCTGTGACCGGCCGTGCTAGGAAGGTGGATCCTTCCAGGTTGTATTCTTATTTTATGACTGTAGTGTTTTGCTTTGGTGACCCAACCAGGTGCTATAACCTATAGAGATGCCATAAATAACGCGCTAGCACATTCACATTTCTCGTACATCTATCAGCAATAGAATAACTTTCATTACAAGCTTAATATTAACGCTGTTTCTATCAACGCTAAACCTAAAAAGAGACAAACATAAAATTTTTAGTTTATAAACGTTTTCGTTCCAAAGTATGAACGTCATGCAACATGTAGCGTTTGTAAAAGCCATCACTCGACTAAGCGAATTAAGTATAAACTGATGTATCATAAGGAATTCCATCATTGACACTTTTATTCCACACAGCATACTGTATGATTCTGTCTCTCGATTTAATGTAAAAATGCCATAAATTGGCTTACGGAAATGATGTTATCCCTTTCTTTTCTACTGTTATATGCTGCATGTTTTTCTTATTGTTTTAGGGTAGTAAAAGCCTTATTTTTTATAAATAACTGTTGATACAATCGATTTTTTGAGAAAGCTATGGGTTCCTTTTTCTAACTCCACTCAATAGTTAGACATACCATTGCTTCTATCGTTTGTTTAAATTTCACTGATCTAAACATACACTATAACCTATTACTTTTCGCAAGCTTTCGAAAATGACCAAGTTTCTTCTTTTTACATTTATGGTCTTTAGGCGTCTATTTGCAGAAATTCTAAAAGGCTAAGGTAATTTGAGAACGTGCTTTGAAACAGTTTAATACAAACATACTTTGTATAGCTGCAGGTACTTTTACTTAATAATTAAATCTTCTTCTTCTTGTTTGGCTCAACAACCGATGCCGGTCAAGGCCTGCCAACCCACTTGTGGGGTTGGCTTTCAGTGACTTATTGATTTCCCCCCCCCCCCCCATAGCAGGATAGTCAGTCCTACGTATGGCGGCACGGTCTATTTGGGGCTTGAACCCATGACGGGCATGTTGTTACGTCGTACGAGTTGACGACTGTACCATGAGACCGGCTTAAAATAATTAAATATATGCTTTAATTTTCCAGTTATTTGAAATAAATGTATGGTTATGGTATTTTTATTTCTTTTTTACATACCAAAAACCATAGCAAGCACATTTTAAACCATACACTCAGACATTTTATATAACAAAGAAATCAACCAATATTTTTGGTTAAGTGGTAAAAAATAATCAAATGGATTCAAAACAATGAGAGAAAAATGTAGATCAGTGTATCCAGCCTGTGGTATGTAGTGTCAGCAGGGGTGGTCCGCGAAAGAAATTATTTTTTAAAGAAAAGGTTGTAACAATACATATCATGTTTATTTCCCCACAATCAAGATTTAATTGCCGATAAGAGTTCATATCAGGCATGTCTCAAATACGTAATAATATATATGTTTACGTTTACATTTACATTTGACATTTTATATGTAATAACAATCTATTTTCATTATCTTGTTTAACTTACACGAAAACTTTTTCTCGTTGTTGCTCCACTTTTTTTGGTTGCCAACTGTTGCATTCAGAGAAGTGTCCAAAATTAATTCTATGTAATCAGTCATACATATTCAAATTTCATTCTTGCTTTCCAGTGAAATGTTACATCGTTAACATCATACTACTTCATCATCGTAATTCAAATTTTAAACTTTTATCAATAACCCGGAAATACATTGTGTAATGTGCTCGTTTAATGTTTACCTGTGCTATGTGCAGATGGAAAAGCTACGCAAGGAAACAAGACGAGCTGAAGCACCTGTTACAGATGGTACATTATCGCGTAAAAAAGCTGTTAGTGGCGCAACATTCTCATTCTTCAATCTGGATAAATTATTTAGCCCAGCATTTTTTACAAAGGTATCCGAATATTTGTTTATGAACAAATATCAACAAGGTCGATAAAAGTTGTAGCTTATTATTTTAAAAATTTGCTAGTAACGTCTTGAATGACATGAGTAACGTAGATACTTCTTAATGCACGGCATCTTTATTTTCAATTGATTACAGACACAAATAGATTGTATCGCAAATCTATCAGCAAACATGTAAGCGTATTTGAATAAACAAGTTAAACAATCATTATACAGCAATAACTTCATAAGGAAAAATAAACTAATACTATTTATGGCTATTTTTCATTGCACTACACTTCCACCATTATACGATGACTTTGTAAAATGCAAAATGTTGCATGCATGTAAATGTTATACATCAAGAACAACATATGCATAGAATATAACATGATCGAGTAAAAATCGTGAAGTAACCGTGTCACATTTATTATGCATGAAACGGAGCTATATGCATCAATGGACAAATGTATCATCCACAAGCCGTGAATCAAAAGAAATTATTCATAGCTTAGTCTTTTCAGATGTCAGACCCAGCAACTCGCCCAGCATCCTTCCAAACATACATTTGCTTTCTTTACCCGGATACTTCACGGCTATTCAGCGTTTTACTGATGTCCTACTGTTTTGCGCAATGATATATGGCAATGAAACTACAATAAAATAATGTTCCTGTCGTTAGTTAGTTGCTGCGCTAAACACGCTTACTGAAATATACCAAAAGAACAATGCTATTCTTGCAGCTTTTCTTGCAGCCCCAAGCAAGAGAATCACAATGAACAACCATAATTACACACTCTGCCGGGGCTTTTCAGTGACAGATATAATCATAATAAGTACATGTTGATGATGTCTACAGATATGTGTACAGATACAGTATGTGCATATCTCACTTGAGAATCGGTGGAAACCAATACATATCCATGAATCCATGAATATGGACAGACAAAATGAACTTGATAGCTAGTTTTTGAAATAATCAAATCAGACTTTTGTTACTGTGTCAATTGATTATTGTTTATCTCCTTAAGGACACGTTTGCTTGTTTTTTTTTTGTGGGGCAACGTAAAATCGTAACGATCTAATTACATACCCGTCACGGGCTCAAAGCCCGCTCAGAAGGACCAAGCAGAACTGACTACCCTGCATTGACTTATACAATCAAGTCAATGATAGTATCCAAGCCCAATAGTGGCTAAATAACTTTCAGACAGAGAATTTCTACGAACTAAAAACATATATTTATAAACAGGCCGGTCTGGTGGTACAGTCGTCAATTCGCACAACTTAACAACATGTTCATCGTAGGTTCAAGTCCCGGATGGACCGTACCCCCATACGTAGGACTGCTTATTCTGCTATGGGTTATCAAAGAGCGACTGAAAGCCAAGCCCACTAATTGTACAGGCAGTTCTTGACAAACAACGGTTGTTGTGCCAAAGAAGAAGATTACTAAAACAAAGTTGCTTTTCGCCTAATTTGTAATATATATATGTATAAATAGATATATTACAATGGCCAACTTAAGTTATTGATAATTAGCTTATTTCTATTTCTAGTAAGGTTCGTCTAGTTAAGTTCCTTCATGAAAATATTTACATTCAATAGAAATAAATTTACACCATCGCTCGTTTCACTTCGTAAATTCGACAAATACATACCATTTGATTAGCTTGGATAGAACGTCAATTGCTGCTAACATAAAAACAAAATATAACACTAGTGCATACCATACATATCCAACAAGCTGCTTCTTCAGTTATCGATGGCGGTAAAGAATCTGGTTTTCCAGTGTTCACTTGAACCTCCAAGTACTTGGCGGGTTGAGACCTTTTAAGAAAACGGAAAGGAGAGTGCTAATGTTTTATTCACCAATTTTAAGAACACAGCAAAACAGCTCATAAATATCGTATCAAACGTTTGCCCGGTCAAGCGAAAATCTACAAAGCGTGAATACTTAATAAGGCTTCTGCAGCATGCATATGTTTCCTCGCTCAAGCACGATGAAAACGCCGACAGCAAGGCACTGGCGACAATGCTTCGAAAAGCATCGAATGCGGAATTGAATTGCGATTGCGGTATGCAGCATCTCCCAGCACGAAATTTAGCAACTGGTGACCACTGCATTGCCGAATGACTACCAACTTGAAACATTCTCTGCCAAAAGTCATTCAAAACCTGCATAAGAAATTACTCACCAATGTTAAACATCATAATGTATGAACAAGATAGATACACCCAATACTCTGCGAATGATTCAAAGCTACTTCTCTAGCAAATTATAGTATTATCTAAGTTCATTATCTAGTATTAACTAAGTTTCAATCAAAATTGCTTTATACAATATACAAAATTGCAAAATACAACACCAAAATCTCCTAGCGGTTGAAATTAATATAAAACTTTTGAATTATAAAACTCTCACTTTATTTTTATGAAAGAATTGTGGCCGTAATGGGTTCAAACCAACGCATTAAACGTGCTCCCAATACGTAGGACCGGATATTATGCTATGGGTAGCTCAATAAATCGCTGATAGTTAAACTCACTAGTGTTGATGTTGCTAGGAAAACTGAATCCACTTCAACAGCCTCACAACTCAGAAACATAAATTATGCGCGCGAGTCTCAATTGAGTGATTTCGTATACATTTACTATTATTTTTACTATGATTAAACTTTTCATTGAAGTCCCTTACTCTTGGCTTTTTTGAAACGTACAAAACTAATTATTAAAATTTAAAATCAAAGTTAATTCAAAAGCCATGAGTATGTTTTTGATTATATCATTTAACACGTATGGTTAGACCATGAATTCTATCCAAGAATTGAAAATTGAAAATCATTATCAACTGTCATTAAAGATTATTGCATGGGGAAAATGGTAAGAGCTGAGGTTTAAATGATCATACAACAAAACATGGAATGTCAATGCAAAGAGGCAAAATCAGCATTTACATCAATAAAAAAGTTAAGGTCCTAACTACAGAATCTGAATAGAGTACAAATAGACTAGCTCTAAAGGCTTGGTGCATTGATCTTACTCGCTAGTGTAATATTGATTTTCACTAGCGCATCTGGTGGTGGTTTTCAAAGCATGTTGCCGCAAAATGCTGGGCCGCTTCGGAAAATATGGTAATTTTCTATGCTTTTTTTTTACTTAATCCGGACTGGAAAAGTTTTGTAATAGTTAGATGTTGTGCAGGTATTTCAGCCGCTTTCGCGTCAAAAAACGATGATCTTATCGTATCGTATTAATTTTGTTCGTGCTTTGCTTCTGAATGTTTAGCGCCCTTGTAATTGTTGTGCGTAAGTGAGAGACTATATAAACAAAATATTGTAATATTTAAATCTGTGAAGCCTGCATATATCGAGTGGGCTTATGAGGTCCGTCGATTTAGTGATAATTATACAAATATTCAAAAAACAAAACTACTTAAATTTGACATACGGCACGGCCATTCCCTTAGCGACTCGGAATAGTTTCCACTAACCGCCACCAGATGCGCTAGTGAAAATTTAAATTACAATATGCTTAGGACTTCAATTGATTCAAATGATTCAATTATTTAAAAATCTTCGACTAAGAAACATTTGTGGTGTTTTAATACACACCACACATTGTATTTGATTTTGTTTTAATCATTAGAAGCAAGGGTGAATTAAGCACTACGCAAACTAAGTAACCGCGTGGTACCCCGAGGTATCGAAGGGGCTCAGAGAAAAGGATTTACTGAATCATCAGCTAAAATATTTAAATTGCAAGTCAACACATTTTTCATGTCATTGATTTACATAATAAGTAGTATTAAACCAAGCACTCTCTCTTGAGTAACTTCATTATAATTGGAACTTGATTGATTGATACTGTTAACATATTTCCCTGCACAATTTTCCAACCCCTTACACGTTTAGATAACACGTTAAAATAATATGAATTATGTTTGCATGGTTGTTAACTAATTCGTACCATTTGAGCTTTATTATTTAAAATACTTAAAAAGGTGATTGATACTGCTACGACAGTATATATATATATATATATATATATATATATATATATATATATATATATATATAAGGGGACGGTCTGATGGTACAGTCGTCAACTTGCACGACATAACAACATGGCCGTCATGGGTTCAAGCTCCGAATAGACCATGCTCCCATAAGTGTAGGACTGACTATCCTGCTATGGTAACAATAAGTCACTGAAAGCCAAGCTCACTTCACTAGTGGGTACAGGCAGGCCTTGACCGGCAGCGGTTGTTGTGCCAGAAGAAGAAGAAGAATAAGATATATATATATATATATATATATATATATATATATATATATATATATATATATATATATATATATATATATTATATATATATATATATATATATATATATATATATATATATATATATAGTATATACAGTTTTTCCCGCGATTCGCGATTTTATTTTATTTTTGACAGTATAGATTTCAAATCAGTAAAATTTTATTTACCAATTGTCAAAATAAAAATAATTTGTATTTTTTCCAAAAGTTTTAAAACACAAAAAAACAGAAATAACCCATTTTTCTTCACTAATCACATGAAATACGTAATAAATTGCATAAATAAACTAAATGTATTCAATAATCATTATTAATCAAGTATATTTTAGCTGTAAAACATGTTATTCGACTTACGCGAATGTCTCCGGAACGCATTATTCGCGTAACTCGCAGAAAGACTGTACTGAACACGTTTCATATTTTACTTCCGCTTCGCCACTTTGCGTAAATAACTCTCAAATGTTTATCGCTGACAGCTGGAACTCGATACAAACCTAATTAGTGGTCAAAAACAAAATCCACATACAAGCACACTTTCCACCTAAAATGAGCAACTAGTGAAAAAAAATACTCACACACGTAGCTTACTGAATCGCCCTACGCTATAGTTCCTAATGCAACCGGAAGTACACCCATAACACAGTCACGAACTCGACATCAACCCAATAAGCCATGTGTAGCGCACACATTCACCAGCGCAACAAGCTTTCTTTTGTTCTGAACAGATCCCCAATTTGAGCTCTCTTTTGCATGCTTGAACTAAGGCCCCAGATGAGTGCGCGCACTACTCGTCATGAAAGTGAACGCTATTTATTTGTTCATGTCGACCCTCACCACATGAGGAAAAATGCCATGTAACTATATTTGTTGAGCTTGAAGGGTCAGTTTCATTCTGCAAGTCCATCAGTTAAGTTGGACTGTCTGATGACGTCCGGAAAATATTTTGAAATATAATGGATACATTTTTACCATATTTTGATATAGCGCCGGTTCGTTCTTGTCTAGTACTGCTAGCAGCCAAAAGAGTAAATTTAAAACTAATTTGTTTTTGTTATGTTCCCTAAATTTATATCAGTGCGAAATTGTATCCTGGTCGAACAAATCTGATGAGTGCTGCAAAGATATACGCGATAGTCATTAGAGCAGAACGATTTTCAATATTACAGTGCAACCAGTGGAAACTGTTGACTATTGTAAATTATTGTGAATTTCTTCTACACAAAGTGTGAGCTAAACTTTATTTTAAAATAAAGATGAAGAAGGCAAGTGATTAATGTGTAATTAATGTAATACTGATAATTGTGTAACAATTATGTTATGTTGTTGTTATGTTTTTATGTTATGTTGTTTAACAATCATTATTTAAAGAAATCATTCGAATTTCAATTTGAGCAATTTTATTTGCAAAGTTTTTTTAAAATATAAAATTTATTACAATAATCATACAACGCTACAGCTTCAACGTGATTGTCACCCCTTTGACCATAACAATGGTTAAAAAAAAGTCAGAATCACTCAACCGAACGAACCATTGCGTCAGGGACATTCATTGTCACGCTGTAGCTATAAAATGGACCAAAACTGAAAACAGAGCTAAACTTATCTTGGTTCAAAACATGTTTTCTGGTTTCTTCCTACCCAATCGAGGAATAGCCGATTATTTTCATGCTAATGATTAATCCGGAATTGCCTTGCTTCAATGTATTTGTGTGAACATGCAATACTTTTCACACATGTAGAGCTAATGCGTAGAAGTGTCATTATATTAAATACTGATGTCACCATACGCTGACCAGTGGAACGTTAAACCACTAGTTCGAACATATATAATACATTTTCCTTTTCTTTTTCTCTTGAAAACTTATTTCTTGTTTTCTTGTTTTATTTAAAATCATTGGATTTAGATTTTGTTGTTTTGTGATCAAATAGTAAGATAATAAAATGGCAACAATTAAAAAGCTTCTTAACAACGTACTATTGTTTTGGATTCTATCAATTCGACTATCTGGAAGCCAAATGCAAGATGCAACCATCGTACTAAGCCAAGGAACTCTTATTGGGGTAAGATTGCATGTTTAAAATATGTCAAGAACATTCCTAACCTTTTTTTTTATTCAACAACAGCTCAAAGTCTTTCCCGAGACATCACGCATACCCATATATGCGTACCTTGGGATTCCATATGCAAAGCCTCCCGTCAATGAGCTACGATTTGCTCCCCCCGTACCGAGTCCAGGATGGAATAGAACTTTGTATGCTCGTGACTTTAAACCGATTTGTCCACAAATCGAAAACAGCAGCTACGAAGATTTGGGAATTGAAAATCAGTTTCGATCACGTGAAACTAACGAAGATTGTCTGTACTTGAACATATGGATTCCCGAAACATCAATACGTTACGGAGGCTTCCCGGTGTTGGTAATGATAACAGGCGAGGAAATGGCATTCGACTGGAACACTAATCGGGCAAGCGGTCTCGATCTTGCGGCAGATGGTATTATCGTAGTAACTGTACAGTACCGAAGCAATGTGTTTGGGTGGTTATCGCTCGGTCAAAAATATGCTCCAGGAAACCTTGGTCTACTGGATCAACAATTGGCACTTGTCTGGATAAAGGATAATATACAAAAATTTGGTGGTGATACGAATCGATTAACACTACTTGGACATGGTACCACCGGTGGACCAAATGTAATGATCCACATGGTTAGCCCGCAAGCAAGAGGCCTATTTGCGCGGGCTATCATAATGTCTGGCACAATCTATTCTCCGTATTCGGCGGTGAACGCCGACACCAAACTTTCTCAAGAAATCATTAAAATACTGGCCTGCAACTATGACGTTGGAAAAAATGTATTGAAATGCCTACAGCAGAAGAGCATTCACGATCTTCTACGTGCTTATGAGTACATCTATCGTAACGGAAACTACACTATCAATCTCGGACCAATTATAGACCACTACCTACCTTTCGAAAAACGGTATATTGTTGATGATCCTCAAAAATTGTTCACAGCGAAGGCTCTCATCAGAGAAGACATGCCCATTCTTTTTGGTATAACTAGCAACGAAGGCGGATTTTTGTACAGCAAATGGATTGAGTTAGCACGTCAAAGTATTGATTCGCTAAAGAAGTATATTAATGAAACGCTTCTACCTAATATCATCGAACGGTACAAGTTTCAAGGAGCGGGCCAAGATCAAGTATGTTACAATCTTGGCAACATATCATATGCTATACTCTTTTAACCGGTTATTATACTTTCTTTTAGATACGTGAAACCATACATTGGCGTTACTTTGAACAAATACCCCAGACAACAGCGCATCATATACACGCTATTATTAAAATTATTTCGGAAACACGACACGAAATACCTTTCTATAAAACTCTCAAAGCCCTCGGAACCAAAAAACAATCTAATAGACAACTGTCCGTCGGAACGATAGAGGACGATATAGCAAATATACAGGGCGAGAGCAAAGCTGCAATGCAACATAACGCCAGTTACGTTTATGCATATCTTTTCCATCACCCCAATTCGATGGACATGAGGGGTAGAATTAACTTTTTCGGAGGAGCATCTCATTCATCGGATTTACCTTTCCTCATGGGACCAAGCCTTTACAGAGAAATTGGGCGCAGGCGCTTATCGCTGGTTGAAGACAAATTGTGCAAGAAAATGCGATCTTTATTTACGGAATTCATTAAAGACGGGTAAGTTTATTGCTTTGATGAATGTTAACTGCAAATTGTACATTTCAAAACATGTTGTTTTCAGCAATCCAACACCTGGTCGGCAATTTGATTCCTGGACACCATATAGCGTTGAACTCAAATACATCAAGTTGATCTCCGCAAAACCGGAGTCTTTTCATCGAAATGATCACTCATCATTAGAAAATACATTTGAAGATAATTTACAAGAAATTGAAGAAAACGTTATTGGTATAACAGGATTGGAAGAACAATCTTCCAGCATAAATAACTCCAAAAACCCTTACAATCTTAATCCTAACATTCAGGCAGACCAAGAAAACGCGAGAACGTCTAAAAATGCTATTTATCTAGCTGGCGCAAGAGATTCTGAGTATTTTTACTATCTGCAGAGAATGGACAGTTTCTGGGACCAATTTCTTCCAAAGCTCAGCCAAATTATGAATGAAACAAACCAAGAGAAACTTCGTAATCGCCGAATTGATTTAACACTTGAGGAAGAGCAAGATATATTCCGAGAAACAGCAGCTGCTTCCAAATATAAGCATGCCTTTTTTTCTATGCTTACATTAGTATGTATGCTGTTGGGAGTTCTTTGTATTTGCGTCTACATTTTAAAGAAAAACACGAACACCAGTTTGTCGAGCATATTATGACACCAACTTTTCTTCCGAACAAATCTATTTGATCGGAAGAATCGACGTAAAAAACCTGACGTAAGCAGCATGGGTGATGAGGAAGAAATTAACGTAACAGCTATCAGCCATCATCGAATCAAAACAGCGGAGCGTGTAGTGAGGACTAACCCACTCTATGGAGACAATTTTCGCAAACTTAGCGAAACCCTTAGCTCAAGCACAGGAGATAGCACAGGTGTCAGTGCAAGCAATCGAAATGTATTAGGGAAACATCGATCTTCTTACACGATGACAACTGAGCGTCCTATTGCTATTTTGACCGATTTAGATGAAGATCTTGAAGTCAGTAATTGGCGTTATCAATTGTCTGCAAGTCATTTTACACCAAATATCAACAGTCGGCGACAGAGGCAACAACAGCAACTATGAGCAAATCAAGAGCGTACAGCTGTAGAATAGTGAAAATGTAGTAAAAGTATTAAAAAGTACTTAAATAGTATAAAAGGAAGTCGATAGTTCCTAATACGATCACAGTTCGAATGGTTAGATATTTAAATACGTTTGATTAAGTTGGGACGGTTTTAAACACAGCACTTTACAAATGCGAAGCATGCATTAAATACCAGATATAATAAAATTAAAGGTTTCCAATAATTGGACGAAAACATAATGATCATATCTATTCTCTAATTAAGTGGATTTTTTAGGGATTTTGGCTTGCAATATTGTTTTTATAAGCTAAAAGCATGGCAATTTTGATAGCAAAAAGTGTATTTTTGGGTGTGTCATTATTGACAATATGGAGGAATCGTAAACCATAAACCATCGTTATGTAATCAAAGATTCTGGTTTTCTGGGTCTAGCTGTAGCGACTATTCAAAAGTGGTTTGCAAGGTTTAAAAGACGGTAGTTTTTATTCAATGGCGAAGATAATTCCACAATGCCACGAAAATTTCAAGGATGTTCGATGAAGATCATGCATTAACACATTACATGACAGTTGTATTTATTTTAAAAAAATCGTATTTGCTCTTGTATTGATTTGTTAAATCAAAGTGAATAAAATAGTTGATGGTTTATTTTAAATACATAGAGCAGCAGAATATTGATTTTGAAGTGACTTTCCCTAAACAGAACGTTCAATATACCTACATTAGCCCAAGGGAAGTACCAATTCGATATGAATATGCTACTTTTTTTTGCAGCATTAAAATTGATAGGGGCTCTCAACTAAAGTAAATGATCTTCAGTTGAGATCCCTTATTCCAGTTCCAGTAAACACAATGAGAACCATTTTTTCTTATTTTGTATGTGAAAAGTTGTTCTGTATACGGAAAGTGTATCTGTTTCCAATATATTGCATTAGCTTATGTTTAAAGTCATGGGTCTGACCGTGAATCACTTGTTAATTATTTTTAGTATTATCCTTTTAGGCTTTTATTCATTTTATCAATCAAAATCCCATTGAAGTAACACTAGACGTGTATGTGATGTGATGATGCAGGGTTTCCCATGATGTATTAGTTGGTTCCCATAATTGTTTGGTTGTTTTCCATATTTTTGGTGTGTTCCCACGAATTTTTGGGCATTTCCCAGATTTTTTTGGTTCAATTGTATTGATATTCAATCAGACGATACCAATAAATTATGGGAATGAACCAAAAATCTATAAGATACGATGAATAAATCGTACGACGAGCCCAAAAAATTATGAGAACCGACCAATAAATCGTAGGAAAACCTGTAACGAATAGATGTCTAGAATCGTGTGTGAAATGGTTTACTAAAAATATGGAGATTTTCCGTATAATGTCTATTAATCAATAAGCACAATATGCTTTAATGATTTCTGACCTAAAGTTTAAAGTCTAATAATTTCGGTTCAGTTAACATTCATTTTTCTTTGGTTTTTGGCAATGAATAAAGACCCCAAAAAAGACCAAAATCAGATCAAGTAAGTCGTTATACACGGGTAGTCACTTTTGAATTGTAATAAAATGTAATTTATGTAGAAAGGAATGACAAGGATGATATAATTGATGATTCGTCTGAAACCAGCTCATTTTAATAAATAATAATCGCAATGTTAGCGGGAAAATTTTCAAATTTAAAACTGCTCGATTTGCTCTTCGGGATGCTAGCCCAGCATTCATAAAATAGCGCCATCTATGAATGAGATGATGCAGTATTATAAATTTGAAAACTTGACGAAAAATACAGGTACTTCCTGATAAACGCTATTAATGCGGACCGGAAGCAAGCGTATCTCGGATATTAGCGTAAGCCGAAGGTTTTCAGAGGTTTTGCTAAATTGAAATGCTAAGTTTCGTTTATTTTTTTCTTGAAGTGGTAATTTTAATGGCTGTGGCTAAGTAGCCACTAAATTAGTTCATTGATCTGAATTTAACTGAATATTGCAGTTTTGTAAGTTTCAAAATGGTATTTATAATTCGACCAAAATGGAATTTATTTGGCAGTTGACAATTGACATTCCAAATCAGTACAATTTGCTAAAATAATTGTCAAATGTAGAAAATCGTGTATAGCGAAATTGCGTAGATCACGTATAGCGTATATCGGGGAATACCTCTATAACACAATTTAATATAGGGCAAGTTTTCAAAAAAATCTAATACAGTACAACGTCGATTACCCGGGCAGCTTGGGTCTGAACGGTTGCCGGTTAATCGATTTCCACGGATAATATTCCCAGAAATACCAAATTTGTATAAAAATTATAAAATTCACCGTTTTTACGGACAATTCACTTTGAATCAATCGATTGATCATTAGTAGTATTTAGTATTTAGTAGTATTAATAGTATTTAAATCAACTAGTTTATTTGAACCGGCAAACCGGCTCATCAATACAAAGAGAGTAGAATGTCGTGCGTTCTAGGCCGGATCGCAAAGAGCACAGAGAGCAACCGGCCCAGCACAGATCGCCGAGAACGCTGAGAGCGGCCGGTTCAGATCGGATCGATAAGATCGTTGATAACAGTCGGTTCAGGTCGGATCGCAAAGAACGGTGGGAGCAACAGGTTCAGTTTGAACCTGCTTGGGTTAAAAATAAGGATCGCGGTCCGGATGCATGCTGGAACGGATCGCACCTGGCAGGTTCGGAACGCAACGCGCATCACTAATATGCATACACCAAGGCATGCGATATTTTTCTTTCATATAGATCAGGGGTCTCCAAACTTTTCAAAGCGCGGGTCGCATTGTTTCATAATTAACTTTGTTGGGGGCCGTTGTTTTGACGCTACCTTTAGAATGAGTGAAATATCAAATCTCGTTTTAATTAAAAAATGTTAACTGAATATATCAAATTGCTACAGATTTATTCTATTGAATCTTGACTTTCAAATTTCAAAAGAAAAAAATAGATTTTGATCAATTGGTCCGAAAAATATAATATTTATTTTAAGCTTTACAAAGACATCGCGGGCCGCATTAAAGGCTTTTGAGGGGTGCATCCAGCCCGTGGGCCGTAGGTTGGAGATCCCTGTTATAGAATATAATTCATACTTGTGCCTCGCACAAATCCTCGCAAAAAATAACAAAAACAACTCTTTCTTTATCCCGTTTCAATAGTAGCAAACGCAAATGTGACCGGACATGTTCTAAATATAGAAAATTGTATCTATGTTTAAGATCATTTTCTTATTACATAACAACCAGAAATTTTTTTTACCGAAGTAACACTACTAATAATATAAAACTTTGATCTCGTTGATTTCGATTTATTTATTAATGGGATAGTCAAATTGCAAATAGATCCAATTGCGTTTTCTCAATAATAAATTTAGCTTCTCAATCCTATCCCATAGCAGTGTTGATAGTTTGCAGTCATGACAACGTAGTAGAAGTTGAAAGCTTCTTGCAAAAAACTAATAATAAGAAAAACTATCATCACAGCAGATAAAATTAATGGTTTATCACTGAATGAATTATATTATATGAATTTATCAATGAATTTAACTAGAAACATTAATGTACATTTAACATTTTTTCCATTGTTATTAACAAGTAAATAGAACCAAATTTAAGATTTATATCTGAAGAGAGTAGCTATGTATAGGTTCATTCGATGTCGGGTGCAAGTCTATCGGAATCGAAGCCGACCCGTAGGTGTAACGAGTTCAGTATAACCAATAGTATCAGTTCGTTCAAGAAGGCATACGAGATTCTGACCCTTTGGAGCGACATGTTCGGCATGAATATTTTATGCTTTCTTTCACCTACCCCGATCGTTGATCCTATTGAATCTTCTTGTACATTACGGGCTGACCCAAAAGACTCTGGTTTGCTTACAGAAGGCTCCGATCCGGGAATGTTCGGGTGGAATCGCACATCACTATCGCAAATCACGCAAATCACACCTCATGGATCACACAATAAATATTTTGTTCATATTCAAAAACATGCCCGTCGTAGTTTTACGTTTAGAATTTACTCCCTATTTATGCCTAGACTATCTCCCGGTAGCAAGGACTGTTGAGCTGAGTGCGTGGTACTCCCGAGGTCTCGAAAGCCTGTATATGCCAGCATGTCCGTGTAGGACGTTAGGCCAAGTAGTAAATGCTTACGTCTTAAAAATGATGTTGTAAATAAGGATATCACGAGTAAATGTCCAAGATACTCAACTCACTGCTAACACGGATTTTAAAACTGATATTTTTCTATATTTTATATATATTTGATAGAATAACAAAAATGGCTGAATAATTGGATACAAGAGTTTCGCTAATTTACTTTCACAAAGATTTACTTTCACAGAAAAAATATTTTAACTTTCAAAAACACGATGATTTTTTCTCAATCTTGAACTACATTTCTAGATAATTGCTGTACAGACATATTTTAAACTCTTAAAAAATATTTTAATTGTCAGACACAATAAATTGAATGGATAATGCATACGCATATATAAATATATATAGAATTCCATTTATGTCTTAGTGTCGATTTTTGTTCAGAAAATATTATCATAACTCATACTATAAATCAGAAATGCATAGCTGGAAGCGGTAGAATACGATCGAGAAGCTATTGTTTTTGCTGCTAGTTATTTTTGCATAAACCAAACATCAATAGGACTGATTTTTAAAAGTTGTTTTAACAGTTTTGTTTTAAACAATGCATAGTTTTAATAAATTTTTTTGCAGTTACACACTTTCCTTCAATGCGTTAAACCGTGTTGTGTTGAGAAATAGTAGAGCTCTTTAGAGAGTTTGCTTTTAAACAACGATACTCAAGAGCTTGACACATGTGCATTCTCTTCTTTAGGGTGCAATTGATACGTTTGTTTCTCTGGCTTCTTTATTCCTTCATATGGCTTCTACGCAAGCGCACATTTTCGGGCGACCATTTCTCTGCCAACAACCTGCGGTGCACATGTACGCTCTCTTGCTCCATTATCGGTCTCTGTTTAATTCATTCTTGCCACTGATCCGAGTCTCGGTAAACAAACGCACAGTAATCACCAAACAGCTGAGACAAAAGTATACCTAACCTATCGCGGCCAGTTCGTCATTTGCGATGCAAGTCGGCATGGAATTTCCTTTGTGACTTTGAGACATCCTCCAGTGCGGTGTGTGATCAATGAACGTGTGTTATACAAATAATTATGTAGTAAAGTTAGAGCAAACAAATGCTACAACTCATGTTGTTAAGTTTTGGCATAAGTTCAATCGTGCAAGGGCCGGACATCGGGAATATTATTTCATCGCCGGCAGTATAACCGTTTATACATTCAAAGGTAAACTAGGACTGGTGAACACATTTTTTCATCTAGATACTACATTCTTATGATTATGTAACATACCAGACAAGGTACATCGTATCATATTATAAGTATTGCTCGTTTATTCCTTATCTATTACCTGTTGCCTTATACCATATCACAAAACTGTCATTTTTTGTCAACTGTCAACTCAGTTCAGGTTGACACTTGTCGTCATTTAATTTGAACGTTGGTGTTGATTGCTTTAATACCTTTTGCGTCATATTTTATTTACTAATTTTTGGAGATTAGATAACAACCCATTAGATAACGACTCAAAAAATAATCCACATTGTCACTCGTTCGAATTAATTTTTCTCGTATCACATTATGATTACTGCTCGTTTATTCCTTATCTATCACTTGTTGCCTTATACCATATCGCAAAACTGTCACTTTTTGTCAACTGTCAACTCAGTTCAGGTTGACACTTGTCGTCATTTAATTTGAATGTTGGTGTTGATTTCTTCAATATCTTTTGCGTCATATTTTATTTACTAATTTTTGGAGATTAGATAACAACAACCCATTAGATAACGACTCATAAAATAATCCACATTGCCACTCGTTCAAATTAATTTACCTCACATCTTCTGAAGCAGATTTTGGTCATAGTCTACAATGACCAAACACATCATATTTTCTTGTAGCACTTATCAACATAACCCTTTCAATGTCATACCATAAAGAATTTTACCTTGCCTTACACATCTAATGTTTAAATTTCCTTTATGCATCTGTTGATACATATTGTAATAAACAGTTTCCTGTTTGATAACCACTTTAAACACAAAACTGCACATATAACAATAAGTCACTCGTTTCTGTTAGGTATTTTAACAGAACAATTGGACTTTGATTTGAGTTTGATTATTTGCTTTGAACAGATCTGTAAAACACACGAAATACTTCATGTTGTAAACCTTACACGCTCACATTTTTCACGAAAATCATATCAATTGTGGAGCTTCAAGGTTGTCTACATGGCATCATACAATTTAATTCAATTGACTATTGATTAGAACCAATAGCAGTCTGTTTTTGTTTTCGTCATATTTGAATACAAAAAGATATAGTAACAGAATCATGTTTGGCCTTCATTCATACGATCTTCGGAGATTGACAATTGATTAAGGTCAATTAATATACGGCAGTTTCGTCTAGCTGTGTGATAGGGTGCAGTAATTGTTTAGAGTTTTGAAAGAAAGTTACCAAAATGTCAAAAATTTTACCCAAACTGCTTTACATTCACCAGTTATTTGTTTGTCAATTATTAGTTGGTATAAATTTTAGAGCCGATGGTTTTAAGAGCAAATAAAATAGCTGATAAACTAACTTTTATAGCCTCATCGTATTATCTTTCAAATTTTTGTATTGCATCAGTATTAGAAGCTGCCACTTATGAAATTCGCATTTTGCTATTCTGAAATTATGAAGAAAGCATCAATTTTATCATTTTCCATCATAAAGACAAATATTTTAACTACGTGATTCATGATAACGCATAACACAACAGTATTTTGCACTTGCTGATGGATGAAATTGGCCAGTCTCGTGGTACAGTCGTCAATTCGTACGATTTAACAACATGTCCGTCATGGGTTCAAGTCCCGATTGGACCGTATCTCGATACGTACGTTTAAAAAATAATACCTCATCATGGTTGATTTTGAAACATACAAATAATGCCATTTACATTTAATCCCAACAATCTTTTTAAGATAAATATATTAATGAATAAAATAAAACATTTATTATTGAAAATAATTAACATTGACGATGTACACTTTTAGAGCTTTTTACTTTTACTGCGATTTTTTTTTTAATTTTTAGTGCTAATATTTTTCATTGCTAAGTATACTGATTTTTTAACTTTGTTTCTCTGAATTTCTGGTTTCTTAAACTGTTTTCCTAAAATTTAGTTTTACTTTAAAAATCATCTAGGACTCTGAACTACTTATAAGGTATTGTCTATTGTGTAGCAATCCATTTCAAACATTTATAACACACACAAACCTTGTACTACCATACAATTTCTATAACTGTAAATGTAAAATTTAAAGAATAAGTCGTGTGAAAAACGTTCCAGCTACTGCTTTTTTTGTTATATAATTGTTCAAATATCATTAATACGTTTAGCATTTTATTACAATTATCCGATTGAACAATATTTTTTGTCCAGTAAAACTATCATATTATGCAGAACTAATTGAAGAAAACTTTCGTTATTGTTTGTTCAAACGAATGGTTCTAGAGTTTAATTAAATATTAAAATAATAATTTTATAGATATTCGATACATGTAGGTTTTTTCCAGTCTTATTATTAACCATGCTATCCAAAATACTGTGCTATTTATTCATATTTTCATTGTTAAAATTAGCCACAAAACACATGATAGTAAGCGGTACAACAGCATGTTACTAAATGCCATGCAATAGCTACACCATATCGTATCACCTCATAAAAGAATTTATTGTTTCAAAATCGAAGATCTTATCACGCAGCATACGTAAATCTTTGAATTTGCATGGTTATTTGCAAAGGACAAACCAGACTGTTTACAGCTTAACTATCCACTCAAGTGTTTCCCATTAGCAAGCAACAAGAACAAAACTTCAGCATCAATGGCTGCAAACGATGAATGCCTTGAGCGTGAAGGAAGTTCGTTACACTGTTTCGTTGCCTATACGTACTGTGTATACGTCGATTTGAAGGATTATCAATAATTTCATCGACAGCCCAACTAAGTGACCATCAAAATAAAAAAAACGATTAATACGAGAAGTTATTTCTCTGTGACTTTTATAAGCAGGAACCTATTAAAGTAACACGACAAAGCGTTTCGTATCATCCGTTAAATTTCTTTGATTGTCGGTTCTATCGGAGCTCGAATGTACCGGAGCGTCTAATCATTGACCTGTGTGTGGTGAAGCGGTTCGCACTGAAAAGCGGCTACTGAGAGAAGAGTGGTGAGATCAGTTAATAGATTCAAGCACCAGCACGATCTCTTTCCGTCCTGGCTCAGCGATGTCAAATCTTAAAATTTTTAACCATCCTTTTTTTAAACACTTAATGCTGCAAATGACAAATAAATGAGATGTTAAAAGCTTTTGAACACTTATCATCATTTAATTCATTATAGAGAGAATGTGAATCTGATGAAATATAAACCCTTTTTAAAAAATACGTAAACAAGTGAAGAAATCATATTTTTGCTATTATACTATCGCATTGCCTGGCAGGTGTAACGGCTATACAAGATATGGCTACAATAGGACTCTATTCGAAAGAGATTTGACTAGAAGGTGGACATGTTTTCAAGCCTAGTTGCACGGCGTTCGAGAGATCATAGTAGAAGAAAGAAGTAGAGGAACATACAACATAGACGTTGCAGCATTGATGTTTTCTAACATAAAATAGCTTTAGCATTTGAATGAGCATACATGTCTAGCGTCCATGTGCGACATGTGCAGATGACATGCAATAGTTAAACTCTTCCCAAAGAGCAAGGTTTCTCGTATGAAACAATAAGCCAATAAAAAAAATTAAAATTTGGTAGGCTTTCAATGTTCAATTAGTGATAACAAAATTTGTTAATAAATATGGCCCGTCCAAACAGATTTTTTACAGACGTGGCCCGCAGTTTGGAAGCGTTGCTCGTTCTTGCTCTAAATGTAACATTAAATAGGTTCGCCACCACTGTATTCCGTTGTAGCACTATCTTTTAGCACGTTATCGCATACAGAGAGAGAGCTGGGGAGAGAGATTGGTGACCTCACTGTGCCTCTCGACATGGGCCTCTCCACAAATGATTGTATACAACGCGATTTCATTTCGTTTTTCAGAACGTTTCTAACAGTTGCTGTGTCAGTAGCCAGCTGATCGTCGTCAGAAATCAGAATTTTAACTGGAACATCGCTACCTCGCCGGCTGAGCAAGAACTGCTCAGTTTGGCTCCAATTAACCGCCATCGCATTTTAATTGATAAAGTTCAATCACATCTCTTGCTGGACCGAAATGTGTGACACAAAGCGAGTATAAACGAAGTCGAAATCAAAGTAGTACTGAAACCAAACTCGATCGAACCTTCATTATCAACATCTAATCGTGTGGATGATGATCGCATCGGCTTGACGAACTACAAGCGTTACTTCTCTTCGAAAGGTTATGCAAGTGTGAAAAAGTGAAGCATTTTTCGTTGTTGATTTCGACTGGCTTGCGTGACGCTAGTGAAAAGAAAATCGTTGCCAATCGAGGTCGCGTCATCACTGACGGATATCGTGCAGCGGTGGTGCGGTTGATTTCTGTCGTGAAAAAAAAATCGCCAACACCAAACAGCTACAGTACATCGCGACCAGTTGGCAACAGTATGATCAATCAAAAAGCCCCGCTGGAAGATGGCAGGTTTGTAGAACATTTTGTTAACTCTCAGCGACTGCCAGTGCTTATCGAAGTAAAAACTCTCGTACGAAAACAACATGTGTCCGGTGCGCGAATGTGATGTATTAATTGTTTACTTTCTTTTCGTTCTTCTGCATGTATCCGCCAAACAATCGTGGTTTCGAAAGAACATCCAAAGAAAAGCCGCAATACAGTGAGCTGTCGTATCTCGTCACTCGGCAATGTCTTCAGCGAGAAGACTTTAATCAGCTTTCACAGTACGAAAGGCTAAAGCCCACTGGTAAGTCTACTTTTAACCGTGTGGCCTAAGATAAGAGCAAATAAACAGTTTCTTAATGACATATTCCTGGTGCGCATAAAGATGTTTGGTCATGGCAGGGTATACATAATTGCTGGCGTAATAGAAATATCCAAAACCTTAAGGACATACCATAACAAGATTTGTTTACAATTATTTGCATACTGAAATGACTTCAATTTGGCCGATGGCACAACACGCTCAATACCATGAAAACGTAAATGAAACTGTGTTACGATCGTGCTGGATGATGATAGCAACACATGATAAAGTACATTTTGACTCGCCTTTTGTTAACACTCAAACTTTAGCGTTACATCTCACAGCTCAACGGAGCCTAGTTAAAATTAAATTATATTTTGTGGCGCATAACACTTCCACAATCAATGCCAAACGCACAGCAGCGGTCGATGCTGCTACACGTTCACGATAGCTTGAAGTGAAGCAGCAGCACAATCTAAATGGATTACCAACAAATTATTGCATTCTCCAGTATTTCAAAAAGAGTTTTGTTAAGTTGTATTGATTTATTGTATTGCATGATATTGTTCAACCATTACCAAAGGTGTGTGAGAATTCTCACTTTAATAACACCGAAGATTGCTTTCTGATCGCCAGCCATTTTTGCTAGGGTGTTATGTTCTGTTATTTTTCTACCATTTTCCTTTAAGCTTAATATTTTATTCCACATTTTCTTCATATTTAGTTTGCTGCTATATCGGCCTTAGTAGGCCTTTTCTATCCATTATATGCTTATGTGTAACAAACCACCATGGAAACATTTTTTTGAAAAACATGGATTTTGAGTAAAAACATTTCCTAATTTTTACAAACGATAATGTAGATTAACTCGTTACTAAAATCAATACAATACAGCGTTGCAAGTGCATGGTACATAGATGAACTTTTATATTTTTATTATGAATTTTTGTTATTAATTAACTTATTGAGTTATCTTGCTTAAGGTTGAAAACAAGAAAAACATTATCGAAGACAGCAAAAAGTACAGAAAAATTAAAACATATCATAGAAATATGAGCAAAAAACACAAACTGGTTTGATGTAGCCTGTGGAATGCACCAGCAAAATGGTTGAATTAAGGATAATTTGCTTATAGCGTAACGATTCGACCATTAAACGATTTAATGACATGTTTAATATTTTTCGAATTCTAAAATAGCATAAACGATCGATTAGTACTACCGTTATAAGTGAAATTGCCACTGTTTCACATTTCATAGAAATTGTATGGCAACAGATACTAACATTTTTGAATTTTTCGAATAATTAGAATGTCGTACATGATTGAAGTGGTATAGTCTCTCCATCCGATCCCTGGTCGGGACATTATATACATTTATATTGTAGAGTTTTGTCGCTGATTCAGTCGCTCTTATAAACGTTTAGTAAGAGCGATAGAGCATAATTAACACAATAATGATAAAAACCACTTTAGTTTGTAATCAGAAAAATCGTTACGTGTTTCTTGAAATTACTATGATCTTTTAGTAAAATGAAGGGGCAATTTTTTCAATGGCAAATCATGAACTGCTCAAACGCTTCTTCATGTATCAAAACACATGAGCTATTATTTCAATTTCCAACTGATTAGAATTATAGGCCAAACACCAGTTTTTTTTAAATAATCAGTAGGGACGGCTTTGCCTTACTGCTTAATCCAAGCAGCAGTAATGATAAATACACTAATGCACTAGTTTCATTTTATTTCACAGCTTTTGATTCAATAGGAGCCTCAGTACGAAACGTAAAATGCCTTGCGTCCGTCAAAGGATTTTTTCCCATCTTACAATGGCTTCCTAAGTATTCGATCAAGAACGATCTTCTAAGCGATATGACAGCGGGTCTTACGGTCGCTGTACTTCAAATACCTCAGGGAATGGCGTATGGAATCTTGGCTGGCGTTGCCGCTAATGTAGGACTCTACATGGCTTTCTTTCACAGTCTTGTTTATGCTGTATTCGGCACGTCGCGTCATATATCGATGGGAACGTTCGCAGTCACCAGTTTAATGACTGCCAAAATTGTAGCGACCTACTCAACCGTTATACCAACGCTGGCTGTACGTATATCATTCAATGCGAGCAATGTTTTTGTGTACCAATTAATCAACCAATGTAACTTTAATTCTAGTCAAATGGAACTGATGTAACAGTGCCAGATCTAATTCCGACGGAGCTTGGTGCTGTATATACACCGATACAAGTAGCAACAGCCACATCTTTCGTGGCAGGTATATTTTATGTAAGTATTTTTACTGTGAAATATTTGAACTACCATAACTAAATCGTCATCGTTTTATCTTCTACTAGTTTATCATGAGTGCAGCTCGGTTGGGAATGCTGTCGTCGCTCTTGAGTGAACCATTGGTCAGTGGTTTCACAACGGCTGCTGCTGTCCATGTGATGGTTAGCCAGTTGAAGGATCTGCTTGGTGTTTCTATACCACGATATAAAGGTACCTTCAAAGTTATACTTTCCGTACGCGACATCATCGATCAAACACCGAACGCAAACCTTACGGCCGTTTATACTTCTTTGGTTGTTATTCTGTTCATGATATTTATGAACGAATATTTCAAACCGTGGCTTTCTACCAAGTGTCGATTCCCGGTGCCAGCGGAATTGATGGCCGTGGTCGGTGGCACAGTGGCATCATACTTTATTGGGCTTGGTCCGAACTTCGATGTTGGTTTAGTTGGTTCCATACCGACCGGGTAATTAAAATTCTCTTTGCATACAATTGCACCACTGGTAGCATTGGATATTTGCTAACTTTTATGCCATTATTTGCAGCCTTCCAGCACCGGAATTTCCGCCACTCGCGCTTATAAAAGCCGTCGCAGTTGATAGTATAGCAGTAACTATCGTCGGTTACTCGATCGTCATGTCAATGGGGATGATCTTTGCACAAAAGGACAACTATGAAGTACGCCCCAATCAGGAGCTAGTTGCACTCGGTTTTACCAACATTGTGGGATCCATATTCTCCTGCATACCTACCGCTTGCTCGCTGTCTCGATCGCTGATCCAGCACCAAACAGGAGGCAAGACGCAAATAGCAGCCGTCTTTTCTTCAATGATAATACTTGTAGTCTTACTTTGGGTTGGCCCGTATTTCGAAAGTTTGCCAAGATGTGTATTGGCAGGAATTATTGTCGTTGCCCTGAAAGGCATGCTAGTACAGGTGTACCACATCAAGAAATTCCATCGTGAAGGTAGCCTTGAGCTATTCGTTTGGTGTGTGACCTTTCTTTCCGTGGTCATTATCGACATTGACATTGGTTTACTGATAGGGGTAGTGATTTCTCTGATTTCTTTATACGTCAAAGGCTGGAAAACGTACTACAGCCTCCTCGGTACTGTTCCAGATACTGCCATCTATGTTGACATTGGAAGCCACCAAAAAGCGGAAGAGCTTCCACATATAAAAATATTCAAATACACTGGTTCGATTAACTTTGCCAACAAGACTAATTTCAAGAAAGCTCTATACAAGGAAACCAAAGTTCATCAACGTGCCAATGTTTCTCTGGTCCCTCGATATAACGGCGAAACCACAGGTCTACAGTCCACCAAAACAGTCATTATCGATCTGAGTAGCGTACCACATGTTGATACTGCTGCGTGTAAAATGTTAACAGAAGTTAAAACCAACTTGGAAAATTTGTCCATTATGCTGCTTTTGGCCACTCCAGCCGACTGCGTATATGATGCATTGCTGCATGCGGAATCGATAGGAGAAGGAGGCTTTAACATTTTCCCCACCATACATGACGCTGTTATCTTCGCTCGGGGAAATGATTCATCTGTGTAGCGTATTTGTAAAAATGACTTAATATAATGTAATACAACATTTCATGTGCCTTCTACGAACAAATCGAAGCACTAAGCGATTGGAATTAGTGACTTAGGTATCAAACAAATCATGTGATAAGTTTGCACCAACACCACCGTTACTCAGATTCCTTCAAACAGAGAATACTTATCTTTGCTCCTAGGTTTACGAACAAGCAACAAGTACTTCATTCTGGTGTTTCGAATATTGATTACATAGGCAATATTCTTGATGAATGAGGATAAGCAATCCCCTTACGAACAGGTAAAACCTCACGGGCTTTCTAGAGTCTCGACTATTTTGGCCGGGTATAAGCATCGTTTTTTTGACGGTATAAATGAGTTATTAACGTGTATTGATTGTACAAAAGCTAGCCAGAAAGTAAGGACAAACATTACACGAAGACATGAAGCTCGCAATAAACAGGTAGCCTTTTTTTAAATATTGCTTTAATGTAATCAATTTCATACCATTCCGTAGAACAATTTAACACGTAAGTATCCTTTGTCCTTTCACGTAATTCTGTTTCATTTCGATTCGCGTAATTCTATTCAATTCGTTTATCAAATCGATATACAGGTATTCCCCGATGTACGCTATCAATGCGGACCGGATTAATAATGTGCGCACCTAGAATATTAGCGTAAGTCGATTTTCGAGGTTTTCAGTCAAATTATAGCTATATTTCATTTAATTTTGCTTCAAGTGGTAGGTTTTAGACACTAAATTAGTTATTTGTTCTGATTTCAAATGAAGATTACAATTTTATACCTTTTGAAATGGTTTTTTTTAATTCGACCAAAAGGGAATTTATTTTACATTTGACATTCGATGTGTCAAATCAGTACAATTTGCTCAAAGCATTGCCAAATTTAGAAAATAGCGAATATTTTCGAAATTGCGTATATCACGTATAATTAAATATATTATTCAACACTCACAGTGAAAGAAATCCTATGAGCAAACCACCCACCACTTAATCACAGGCCGTCAGAGTCAAAAAATGCAACCGAAAACAGGATTTAGATTAATGGTGGGTGCCTGATCAAAAGGAGCTATCATTCCAAATTGTACATTACACTTTTCGCTAGTAGTAACGGTCCGTGGCAAGTTATGCTGCGAAAGATGTACTGTATCGAAATTACAACTTTTTGCATAAGTGACCTGGTCGAAATCTAAGCAAATGCTAGGAAAGACGAAGAAAATTTCGAAAGAACATCGAGACGTTCTCCTATTCGATTCTGAATAAAATCCGAAAAATCCTTCGAAATAAAATCCTTGGTTTTATGCTTAGGCTTCACTCCCAAGCATTTCTAGATCGTTCCTTAACATCCTTGATAACCTTCATGTCTTCGGTAAATGTATTATTTGGATGAAATGAAAGGACCCAAATAGCCAAAATTGCTTAAGCGCTTAAGCAGCTTCCTTATGCCACGGTGCCGGGGATTATTTTTCTTTGCGTTTTATTTTCAAGCAAGGCGTCATCAATTAAATAAACAACACGATGCGTGTTTTTTTGTCTGTTTGTTTATTTTAAAACTTTAAAAACTCTGGAATTTCGTATAATTTTACATAGTCTACTAAAAAATCTCAATCACTTCACTCAATAATACTTCTTCATTTAACTTATCTAACTTGTGCAGCAGCAATGAGATGTTTGACGGCACCAGCCTTTGACACTTTGACAAGAGCCACCTTGTACCGATGTCATGCATTAAAAAGCTAAAAAGTTCCACACAGTTCGGTACACGTTTTTAACAAGCCTTAAAGTTCTATCATGAACCCTACACATAGTGCTAATCAGCCGCAAAGTTCCAAAGAGTACCGTGTGCTTGTTAAAAAGCGCCATAGTTCCGCAAAGTACTTCTTATCTCTTAATCAGCCACAAAGTACGACATCGGAACGATTTTTCGTTAAACAGCCTCAAATCAGCTATAGAGTTCGAGAGCTGGTTATTTGGGAGCCTTCTAACTTTCCGAGCAAAAATCTTTATGAATGGTCGTGTGGTTTGATACACCAACGACCATTACTCAAATCTCACTTGCTTAAGTGCTGGTGGTTTCCATTGGAGTTTAATATACAAACAATCGTATCGCCGTTCTAGTTCTAGCGATGCATCACTTTAATGCGAAACCATACAACAGTACAGAGGGAATGAGAAAGCTCTCCTCCAAGCGAGGAAGCTGCACTGGTTGGGTATCCCACAAACAGATGGCGCCACCAGCTTTTTTGCTATTTTTAGAATTTATGAGTCGTTTGCCGTCTGCTAAACGAAGTCTTTCTATATTCCGTTTAGGTTGAGAGCTTGAGTCGTTTAGAACCCGTTTAGTGGTCGTTTAGTGGATTTGTGGCATTCGGGAATTCACGACTTGACGTAACAATACTGGGGGCTCTGGTATAAAAATCGGTGATGGCTGGAGGGGGTATCGAAAACTATCTGCTTTTTTACATAACAATTCTCAACCA
This sequence comes from Anopheles merus, assembly GCF_017562075.2. Taxonomy (NCBI): domain Eukaryota; kingdom Metazoa; phylum Arthropoda; class Insecta; order Diptera; family Culicidae; genus Anopheles; species Anopheles merus. The sequence goes on along the minus strand of NC_054085.1, from coordinate 606,294 downwards.
TGGTAATCAGGCAAACGCGACAAGAGTTCACTTTCTCAATACATACAACTTGGTTGACAAGTAGTTTTGACAAAGTTAAAAATTTTTTCAAACATTTTTCACCTTCGTGGCCAGGCGCCAATAAGCGTTTTAAAAATTGGTAGCAATACAAATAAATCGGTATTTCTGGTCATTCTGTCGCCTTTCTTTGAATCTGCTAAATAAGAGGTATCGCGTATCGCGGGAATTGCCTGTATTGTTATGATTTTCTGTGTGCAATGAAACAGCATTTCGATTGATTGTGAGAGCACAGCCTAAGTAATTTGAGGCAACGTCAAACAATGTTTTTTTTTAAATGTCATACACACTGTCAAAACGTTCTACGCGAAGCGATTTAGTTTTCTCAACGGGTTCGTCATCATTGCCTGAAAATTATCACGTTTATAGATTAATGCTTAAACTAGCCTTCAATAACATTGGCGCATTTCGAAACATGTTAGAGAATTTTAAAAAATAAAGTGTATTCTAAAGCTCTATTGACCTTACATCAACGTCGTATCACTGTTGCTGGTGCTGTGCTCGCACCGCCATTCATGATGTGCTATTGAGCGAAAATCAAACAAATTGTGCGTTAACCCCGAAAACAATTATAGTTCACATCACACAGTGCCACGCATCTGGTCCAATGGCATTCGACAAAAACGGCACCGGCCAAGCTGTAGCAAGTGCAATTCTTTAGTGTAAACAACATGTTTTTGTTTAACGTGGAGCCTCCCCATGGTACATAGGGCTCCGTTGGCAATAGTAAGTGAGAAAATCAATACCTACGCCTTGCAAACACGAGTGGATACAAATGTGAAAAAAGGAATGCGAGTGAATGGTGGAAATCGTCCAAACATTTTCAAAAGTGCATTCGGTTCCTAGGGCGGAAGTAGGTGTGGAAAAATCGATCTCCTAGAGCATGTTTGCGCTGGCAGTGTGTCTTCGCGGTGGCAGTTGCTAAATAGACGAAATCTCTATGAGCGACTGTGCATTTAGTTTGTTTTATGCAATCTGCAAAATTCGTTTGCTGATTTCTTCAAGACGCGAGTTGCGAGGATTAGGTTACACACCGATAATAATTTGTAAAACAGCTAATTTAGGTGTAGTGCTAACCATTCCCCTACAAATGTTGTTTTAGGTGGCTCATTAACACATTTCAGAAGTTAATGAATAGTTCATATTTGTTGTTCTATTGCTATTGCTAAAGGTCATGTGTTTTTTTGGCCCAGCAGGCCGATTGGAAATACATGCTGAAATTTTGAGTGTTGTTTTAGTCATGAATCTAAATCAAGCAGTATATTTTCCCAAATTATTATACTTTTCTTTTGGCATATAAACTTAAGTATAATAGTTCTTTCTTGCTAAATTCCGTAATCTAAGAAATAGAACATTTGTCAGTTTGTTGTTCCAAATATAGTCCCAAAGCAAAAATAGATGAATAGAAGGAAAACAATTTTTTGTTTTTGTTTTTTTGTTTTTATAGAGACTTTGAGGTCTAGCTCATTCGTCTCTTAGGGAAAACAATGCCAATCTATGTTTCTACCAAATATATTTGCACTCATTTATGTATTTCCGACATTTCCAGTCAATGTTTAACAGTTTACTGATTTTATTAATTAGCGCTTGAACTCTTATTGTTGCAGTGATTAATGCAACGATATGGAGAATATATGCTAACCCATCTATGTAAAATGTGGTCATAGGAACAAGAATCGAACATATGCGAACTGAGGCGCGAATCACCAGCGCCCGTACCAGCGAGTGCACTTTCTATTATACTTATCTATTATCTATTATTATTAAAAATATGTCGCCTGCCTTCGATGGGGTTTTTGCTTGAAATAAACAAAAACTTCCATTTTAATATATGTTAACCATTATTCTTATTATTACTGATCTAATATGCTCTTCTTCATTTTATATCTTTATTTTAGGCTCATCTTGTGCGCATCAAACGTGTTGGTAGAATCTCGATAACAATCTACCAGCATCTGCAGTAGAAATTTTCTTCCATTCCAAACATGTTGTCAGTCGGATACGAACAGCGAAAGAAGAACGACCGTATGAATGATAGAATATCCGTTGATGTTAGTCGAAGTAGCAAACACCACAATCGTTAGCCGCATTGGGCATTCGGCCTGCCGAAATAGCCTTCGACTGTTGGCATCAAGCGTCATCAGTGGCTGCGAACGCGCAAAATGCAGGCAAAAAAACGCTACATTCTAGTGATAATCTGTTGCGCTTTCCTAGGGTACTGCTACCTGGGAGGCTATCGGCTGAAAGGATTGCAAGCGCTGTTTCGGATACGTGTGCTTAAAAATCCGGACAATCTACCATGCTATCACCAGCTGCACTACCAATACGCCGAAAGTACGGATTCATCAAATCAAGCGCAAGCATTACCAGACGATGATCTATTTACCGCTCCCACATACGAATCCCGATTCCGTGATGTAGCCCCTCAGCCGTCTTTCCAACGAGGTGGTGTTATACGGCGTGTGACTGATGAAGGAGGTGCGATGTTTAAATCCTGTCGCATGGAAACTTGCTTCGATTTTAGCAAATGTAACGATAAGAACTTTTACGTTTACGTGTACCCACCGGAGCCATTGAATTCGCTTGGTGCACCGCCGCCAATTAGTCAAAACTATCAAAAAATCATATCGGCCATTCAAGAAAGCCGCTACTATACGACTGATCCCGAGCAGGCCTGTCTGTTCGTGCTCGGCATTGATACACTTGATCGCGACTCGCTCAGTGAGGATTTTGTGCGTAACGTGCCGTCTCGCCTGCAACGGCTACCACACTGGAATAATGGGCGTAATCATATCATCTTTAACCTTTATTCGGGCACGTGGCCAGACTACAACGAGAATGGGCTCGGATTCGATCCGGGACAGGCAATCCTAGCTAAAGCCAGCATGAGCATCCAATCACTGCGACCCGGCTTTGACGTTAGTATTCCTCTTTTTCACAAGCAATTCCCGTTGCGTGGCGGCAATACAGGTTTCGTAATCAGTAACAACTTCCCAGCCAACAAGAAGTATCTACTTGCCTTCAAAGGTAAAAGGTAGGTATTCGGTAGTGATAGCTTACAATAGTCATGCCACGTACTCATCGTTAGTGTGTTTATCGTAACCTTGAAGTTATGGCCGTATTTGCTTCCAAGTTATTTGAAAACAATTCGTGTCAAGCTGCCTGGAATACTAATCAGAAAATAAATTTCCTAATTATGGCTGTTCACACTACTCCGGTATTATGTTGATGCATCGATTGCTGGTCAAAATTTCAGCAACGAGCCAATTAAAGCATCAAGCTAGATTCCATCGATTTCGCATTTGAATAAGAACGAGCGTTATTTCGCTGCTTTTGCATCGAACAATAATTGAGACGAACGGAGAGAATTTTTACATCGATCAGTCATTAGTTTAAAATTACTTTCAGTCAAATTATTTATAGAGATGATTTGGACTTTAAACTTAATTTAGGAAAATGATGTCCTTAGCCTTAGTCGATGTCATGATTTAAATATCATTCCAATAGCTACAAAGTCGTACGGGCTCGATCATCAACATTTATAATGCGTTTTCAGTTTATGGTTTTTGAAGGCTTGGCCTATTCAGAATGCTCAAACCTTATCTAATATATCATAATATATCATATATCATAATATAATATATCATGATACAAAACGCGATCGTGTGGCCAGATGACAACACTTGTCAAAGTTTATATATATATATTGTAGAATGCATATGGTGTTTGTTTTTGAACGGAGATTGTTATTTAACTGTTAATTAAACCAATTTTTCTACGATCAATACTAAGCCATGTAAGCAATGCAGCCTTACCGCCACCACTTAATAATAATATTAAAACTACGATACTCTCCAAACTAAGCCAAACAGGATTTTTTCCTTTATTATATTAGGTACAACTCGTTTGTTCTTGTTTGATCGATTTTCAAAATATCTTAAACCTAATACTTTCAATATTGTATTGTTATAGGTACGTCCATGGTATTGGTTCTGAAACACGAAACTCGTTGTTTCACTTACATAACGCCCGAGATTTTGTATTAGTGACAACTTGCAAGCATGGGAAAAGTTGGCGAGATTTGCAGGATGCTCGATGTGACGAGGATAATCGAGAATACGATAGGTGTGTAATTTGAATTGTATAGTAGACAGTCTAGTGGACTGCACCAAAACAACGTATAATGCTCGTTCTTTATCTAGACAATGCGTTAATATGTACTTATGTATACAACATTGCTAAATAACTTGTTCACAGGTATGACTACGAAACATTATTACAGAATTCAACATTCTGCCTTGTGCCCAGAGGTCGTCGTTTAGGATCATTTAGGTAAATAAGCAAATGGCTCGAGTGTTTAGACAGTTTTTTTTAATTACCAATTGTACAACATTTACCTCTTATAGGTTTCTGGAAGTGCTTCAGGCGGGTTGCATACCAGTGTTGCTTTCAAATTCATGGGTGTTACCGTTTCAGTCAAAAATTGACTGGAAGCAAGCTGCTATTTGGGCAGATGAAAGACTGTTGCTGCAAGTGAGTAATGGAGGGTGGTTTACTTTTTTACATTTATAGTCTAAATTGTAAATCCTTGTTCTTTTTTCTTTGTATAAATCCATCGAAGGTTCCAGATATCGTACGTTCCATCTCTACAAGCCGTATTCTAGCTTTACGTCAGCAGACACAAGTGCTTTGGGAGCGTTATTTTAGTTCTATTGAAAAAATAATTTTTACAACATTTGAGGTTAGTATGAATTGAGATGTTTAATTTGACATATTATCCGTAGCAGCTATTCCAATTCTATTTCAATTATTTATCATTCAGCCGAATGAGAAGTCGATAATACTCGTTTGGACATTCAAAATTATTCTTCAAACAAAATCGATGAACATTTGATAATCAAAAATGTGTAATATTCGTTTTTAGATTATCCGTGAGAGACTGCCAGACTATCCTCATCGGAATGGACTGACTTGGAATACATCCCCAGGGGCACTATTGACTATTCCGACCTTTTCCGATACTCATCGCCGATTTCCGTTTCTGCTAGACAAACTTGGTCACACACCCGGACTGAACTATACCGCCGTAATATTTGTACAGATCGGTACGCAGCTTACACCAAACTCAGCTTTATACAAGCTAGTCAAAAGTATTACCAAAAGCCAATACATAGATAAGGTTAGTAGGAGAGAAAAGTTAATAGCTACACGAGAATGAAACAATGTAACTTCCTCATTTTCATTATAGATTTTAATTCTGTGGGCAACTGATAGATCTGTCCCGCCGAAGAAACGTTGGCCATCTACAGGTCACATTCCACTGCACATCATATCGGGCAGCACGAGCGAAGACCGGCCAAGCATATCCCAAAGATTCTACCCCCACGATCAAATCGAGACTGACGCCGTTTTGTCACTGGATGAAGATGCTATATTAAACACCGACGAGCTGGATTTTGCTTATCAGGTGTGGCGTGATTTTCCAGATCGCATCGTCGGCTATCCGGCGCGGGCACATTTTTGGGATGATTCCAAGGCAAGATGAAATTTATTTATGCAGCTTAGATGAAACCTGTTCTATCTAATGATTCATTTTACTTCTTAAACAGAACGCATGGGGTTATACGTCCAAATGGACAAACTATTATTCGATCGTTTTAACTGGCGCCGCATTTTATCATCGTTACTATAATTATCTATACACTAACTGGTTGTCGTACCTGTTGTTAAAGACGGTACAACAATCGTCCAACTGTGAAGACATTCTCATGAATCTTCTTGTATCGCATGTCACTCGTAAACCTCCCATTAAGGTGACGCAGCGAAAAGGCTACAAAGATCGGGAGAGTGGAAGGTGAGTGAGGCCAATAACCTATCAACTTTTGTAATTAGTAAGAAATAATAATACAACAATGTTATTCCATAATTTGAATTATGCAGATTTTAAATCCAGTGCGTTTAACTTTGTAGTTTGTTGATTTAGTTATCTTAATTATTATTTATTGGTATATTTTTGTGTTTGTATAATAAATCAATAGGCTGATTGTTTGATAAATCTGCCATATTGATGATTGATTTGATGAAGGTGAACATATGACTAACAAATTTGACATTATTTCCTTACTTTAATTTTAAACGACTTTTTGTGCTTTGAGGGAATTATATTTTTGGTAGTTGAAAAGATATGTCAAACTGCATGTCCTGGCGTGCAAGTGTGTTTTCGGGAAAGGGGACCGT